>NW_021632146.1:0-404287 GCF_004799145.2 Neltuma alba | reverse complement strand
TCAAAGTTCTGTAATATATAATGACTGAGAGAAACCAAAACAAATACCCAATAAAATATCTGTAGTAATTTAAATAAATTACTTGCTTTTAATAAATGTGCGAGTTTCTTCTTAAAATACTCCTATATGGCATTAATCATGTATTTTTTTTTTAAGTTAAATAAATTAATTTGAGATAAAAAAATTAAGGTCTTACGTTTAAAATTAAAAACCAACTTCCTAAATACTACCTCGGTTCTAATAGAAGATTTCGTTTGTAAACGAGATCTTATAATTAGAACCAGAGGCAGTCCTTTTAAATTTAAAATCAGAAGAGTATGCCAAGACTCAAAATAAAATTTTTGTGACATCTGTTTAATGCTTGTTAATTAAATTAATGTTTAAAATCAATTTTGAACGTTGCTTTTCTTTATAAAAAAAAGTCCTAAAAACACTATTACTTTTCAATACCACTATTATGTAATGTAAAAAATATTATATATATATTTTTTTTAAATTAATCTTTGAATTTATCTAATTAATAGATAAATTAATAAAAAATATATAAGAAAAAGTATACAAAGTGAAAATGAATGTGTCTAATTTATGCACAGGAAAGTACCAAGCAACAGTTCTTAAATATGTGAAAAAAATAAGGCAACGTTTATTTTTTTTTTTGGGTTATTTATTAGAATGATAAACAATTGTCACATATTTATCGTCTAAAAGTGGGCATCAATAGCGTCACATGGAAAGTTGTTGCTTGTGCATACGTAAAAGCAATAGTTATAAAATTGGTGCCATGTTCTCATAGGATATTTTTTTTTTTGGTATAATTTAAAGTATTTTCAAGTAATTTTAGGCTTGACACTAATTTCTGTTAACCGAGAGCATTAATGTTAAAACCTTCCTAACAATATGCTTTCCCATATTAGAATTTGTGTTCTTCTCCTTATAAGGATGAAACGATTTTTATCTCAACTAACAACTTGTTGGTCATAGAATACAATTGATGTTGTAGTGGATGGAGCATAAGATGATTGGTCCAATTGATTACAGGTTACTTTACCATGGACAAAGCTGCATAACTGTTTGACTGCTTTGCCAATGACTCGCCGGTTGGTCTCATAGGACCAACTGGGAGCCTGGTCTTGGCATTTGCCATGCGCGGGTGTCATACAATTATTTTTATATTTCAAAATTAAACAAATTTGTTGGAAAGATTAAAAAATTGGAAACGCTACGCTGACTTAGTTGTATGTTTTAATTTTAAACATAAAAATAACGATATTAAAGGATTAAATGTTTTTACATTATTTAATTACAAACTTATTATTTAAATTTAACGAGTCAGTATTTTATGTTAAGTAAGACTAATAATATTAAGATAAGAGACTAAAAATATACTTTATAATTTAACAAATTGAACTAAAAGTCAATGTAAACTGAAAAAATAAACGTTTACTTTAGTCTTTAGACAATAAAATATATTTTTACATTTTTATTGTTTAACTAATTTTAATTGATATTTTAATATACAGTTATTTGTATCTCAATGTATATAAAATCAGAGGAAGTTATGTCCACGGATGAATTTCCAATATATGCCCTTAATTGATCTTAGCATTATGTTGGATACAAGGTGAAATACTATTAAAAAAAAAGAGTCAAAGTAGTATTACCTCTAGTTCTTAATACAAGACTCAGTTAACTAATTTAAAGAGATTAAAAAATTAAAAAAATTATTTTATAGTATTTATATTTATCATTTTTCTCAAAATTAATTTTTCTAACTTATAAAATAATATTTAATTTAATGATATACATAAGTATTTAAAAAAGATCATGTCATATATGTTATAATTAAGTAATTTTTTAATTTTATTAATTTTTTAAACTAGTCGACTAAATCATATATTAAAGACTGAATAAAGTAATATTGTTAAGAATTAATGTTTCAAAGGGGGTTGTTAGGAGAGCAAAGAGTGATTATGGGAATTGATAGCTTTTAAAAAAATAGTGGGACGATGAAGCACTCAAGAAATATACAGTACATAATTTCGTTGCACTGGAAAATTTCGAAACCTTAAAAAATTTGAGCAGTTCTTTCAATTCGACAACCTTATTCATTCGAAAAATCCCTTCATGCCAAGTAATAATGAGCTATGTTGCTGAACGTTGAGAAGGGATATATGTTCTGAGTACAAGTATTGTGAGGTTTATAAATTTAAAAAACTTTCCCTCCTAATATGCTAATTTTTTGGGATAGGCTCTCTCTTTAGCCTTATGCTCATATTGGTACTTTCATTAAGAGTTGGCCAACCGGAAATGGCTACTTACAGAGGGTTCTAACTAGTAAAAAGACTGAGTGAGGTGCTTTGTTATATCTCACATTAGGGAATCTCACAATGGCTCTCCCTGTTAACAGACTAGTCTTTTAGGATGGGTTTTCCCTTTGACCTTATGCTTATCACATATTAACAAGGAAAAATTACAACTAGATCCCACCTAAGAGAATTAAATATAAAAAGGTCTTTTGAAATCATCAAATTATTTTGAAATCCCAAAAGACCTCATTAGACAAATAAAATCTTTCGCAATGAACTCTCTTAGTTTGGAACTTCAGAATAATTTAATAATTTTAATGGACTTTTTTGTATTTAATTATTTTATGTGAGATTTTATTAACAGAAGGCCCTTATTAACAACCGTCTCTGACAAATACTACGACAAAAAGAAACTCCTCCTATTTAATGAAACAGTGCGTGGCACTGACTATGCTGATCACCCTGCTGCGCGCGGAACTGGATCCTCACCTGTTGGTCCCTCTCTGTCTGTTTTAATTTCTGAAGTTCAATGTTATACGGAACTTTTTTCATCATCAAACACATTTTTTCATATTATGATGTTACCGGTACTTTGTTGTAGTCTTCCTTTTTTTCAGAAAAAAGGAAGAAATTTGCATGAAAGTTCCATCAAAGGAAAATAAATACAAAGGCTCCTTGAAATCATTAAATTAATCTAAAATCTTAAGCGATCTCATTGTAAGAGATTCTATTTGTTCAATTATTAAATTGTCCTCATATTTTTTTTTTTTAGGTATGCATTCATAACTAAAAGAGCAATCATTAACAATTTAAGGTGCAATGATTAATAACTATTTTGGCAGGTATTGAAACTAAATGAATGGGAAAAATGCATATCTCACTTTCATTACTTGCTTAATCAAGTATTTATGCAATTAACAAATACGTAACAGAAATAAATACATAACAAAAATTAGTTTCTAACTTAATATTGTTTCCCTAACACCCCTCAGCAAGCTGGAGCATGAATATTTTTCATACCTAGCTTGATATGAGTTCGTGAATCTGGCTAAACGTGGGGGCTTTGTGAAAACCTCTGCTAGTTAGTATGAGGTCCGGACTGGAAGTAGACGAATGACTTTGGCTTGTAGCTTTTCTCTAACTAGATGACAGTCTATAATTCTATATGTTTTGTGCGTTCATGAAATGTGGGATTAGAAGCAATCTGAATGGCAAATTGATCATTACAGTAGAGTAGTGCTGTATCTATACAAGACAAATGAAAATCATTTAACAAGTATGTAAGCCATTGCAGGTCACAGGCAGTTGAAGCGAGGGCCCTGTATTTAGCTTCAGATGAAGATCTAGAGATTGTGGATTGTTTCTTAGCTCTCCAAGAAATTAAGGAAGAACCAAGGAAGATGGCGAAACCAATGACAGAATGGCGAGTGTCAAGGCAACCAACCCAATTAGAGTCACTAAAACCTTTCAACTTCAAGCTTGATGTAGTAGAAAAGAGGAGACCTGCACCAAGAGATGATTTGATACATCTCAGGACCCAATGTCCTGCTTGAAGGTGGACATCAGTTGGGAAGGACATGAATTGGCTCAATTGTTGACTGACAAAGCTTAAGTCATGCCTAGTAATAGTTAGATATTGAAGTTGTATTTTGGCATTAGATTTAAATTGCAACAAAAATAACCAGGTATATCGAGAGTAATCATCAACAATTGGAAGCAAATACTTGTGTCCTTGAATAAAGGGGACAAAAATGGGTCCTTAAATGTCTACATGGGTCAAATCAAAAATTTTATTGCTTATACTAAACCTTACAAGAAAAGATAATCATTTTTCTTTGGAAAAATGACAAGTATCACAAACAAGGGAATGGAGACTACAAGTGATGTCAAGAATTTGAGTTTGTGCTTGGATAGTAATGTCATACGCATCGCTCTCACTTAGGCATGAAAATTCGGGCCATCAAGTTGTAGCGCAACTAGAATAAGGGCAGGATTTTCATTAGGATGTATATAGTAACAGTTGCTTTAATCAATAGAAGGAGAAGTGGTGGACTCAGAGTGGTAGAGTCAGCCATGGAAGCTTGAAGAAAAGGAAAGGTCGAATAGGGCAAAGGGCAAAAAGAAAAGAAGGAGAGAGAATGTGTTTAGGCTCTGTTGCCATGATATTGAATGAATGGGAAAAATGAATAGCTCACTTTCATTACTTGCTTAATCAAGTATCTATACAGTTAACAAATACATAATAAAAATTAGTTTCGAAGTTAATAATAAGTATTATTTTCTTGAGAGGTATTGATAACACATGCATCACATCTCTGGAGCATAAGTTGTTGATCATTACACCCTAAGTTGTTAGTGATTTTCCTTTCAGTTGTCAAGGGATGCCTAAAAAAGAAGATAAGGGTAATTTAATAATTAAACAGATGAAATTTCTTACAATGAGGTTTTTTGAGACTTCAGATTAAACAATGCAAATTTGTCTCAAAAGTTTTCATGCACGAGCTTTGGTATCCAAAAAATTTTTTAGAAGCAAATTTGCCCTAAAAGTTTAAAATCATAGCAATATTATCCTCTACTATAAAAAAATGTTAATTGTTAAAATAGTAACATTGACTGCTAACATTTTAACAGCATGTGGTAATATTACTACGCTTTTACACTTCCGAGGTAAATTTGCTCCCCAAAAAAATTTCAAATACCTAGTATTTCTAAGTTAAAATTTTCAGAACAAATTTATATTTGAACCCAATTAGATAGTTCTACTATTTACCTTTTTGCATGGAAAAATAAGATACTAAAGAGAAAAGGACGGGGAAGCAAAACAAACCAGGGTCAAGACATCATTTTCCAAAGCAAAGCGCGGACCAAAGTGTTTGTGGTTGAAAATACAAACTCTGTTTTCTTTGGATTATCTAGTCTAGAATATTAATTAATAATCCTTAATATAAATATTAGACAATAACGGCCATTATATGAGTTTTAAAAAAAAAAAATAGCGGCACCATTATATGAGTTTGAGACGCATGCATCACAAAAATTGAGGGAAATTACATTTTAATGCTTTAGAGACCTCTTAATTTTTTTTTTGGCCGGCATAGATCCCTTAATTATGATACCCAAAAATGCCCTAAAGTATACATGTTAGGTCATTTAAATTTGCATAACCTTTAGTTTGGTTTCTTAAATTCAAAAAATATATTTTTGATCTCTTAAACTTGACAGTGTTAACTCGATAACGAAAAAATGCCAACTCAGTGATTTTAAAATGGTAACTCTATATTTAAATGCTGACATATTAATTTTTAATTTAAAATATGCAAATTAAAAAATATTTAAAAGAAAAGCTTATTGTTATCAACAATTTGTATGCCGTTTAATAATTATGAAATAAACAATTTTCCCTTACTTTTATTTTTGAAAAATTATCTAATTAATCTTAAAATTTTATATTAAAACATTTGAGAAGTGATAATTAATCTTAGGGATTAGCATTATTATTAAATTTTATACTGGATCCAACATGATACTTTAAAAAGATGATAATAAAAAAAAATAAAAGTTACAATTTAAAATATTTTTAAATTATTATTTTTATAAAAATTTAAGAATAAATCCTATAGAACCATGTTAGAAAATTCGGCCATTGCAAATAATTATATCTGACAACAAATTTAATTAAGTTTTATTTTGAATACTTTTTAAATTTACATATTTCAAATTAAAAATTGATATGTTAGCATATAAATGCTGAGTTGTCATTTTCAAATTGCTAAGTCAACATTTTCTGTTAGTAAGATTAATGATGTTAAGTTAAAAAAAAAAATTCACTTTTAAATGTAAGGAATTAAACTAGAACTTGATGTACATTTAAGGATGAGTAAATCTATCCTTTGGCCCTTATAAATTATCTTTTCTCCATCATGATTCAACTACTGTAGAATTAACAATTGCCAACAAGTATAAAAACATGCATTCATTATCTGTAAATTTATGGTATATTAAATAATTTTTAGATGGTCAAATAATTAACCATAAAAATGAAGATTTTATTTGATTTGGAGTTTAGTTTAATTTATACTACTACCTTCCATTAATATAAAAGTTAGATAACTAATTTATGAATATTTAAAAATTAATTAAATTAGTTATTTATAAATTAGCACTATGTTCTTATTGATAAGTTACTTATAGGAGAAAAAAAGTTTTTTCCTAAATATAAATTACTTGTAGGGTAATTAATATGATTTTTTCAATCTTACCCCTAATGACTTAATAAATGCAAAGAGATATGAAGTAAAAGTGAGAGAAAATATAAAACATAATTTTAACATCGTTTTTTTAATAAGGGCAGATTAAAAAAAATATTAATTTAATACATTTCTTAATTTGCGGGCTTGGGGTGCAATTGACTTATAAATAGAAATAACCTAGTATAAATAAATATTATCTTTCCTAAAATATCTTAATTAATCATGTAATTTAAAACTACCATTTGATTAAAATATTTTAAGTATGCAATCATTATAGAGATTACTTGAAGTAAAATAAATAAATATTAGAGACAACATAAATTAAAGTTTTATATTTAAAATCAAATTAAATTTTCATTAGCTGTTATATTAAATAAAGGAGCTAGTATTACTTTTGCTCTCTTGACGCTACCGCATTTATTTGCCCTAATAATGCTTTTCCCTTCGTTATTTCCATAGTTAAGATGGCGCGTCACCATCATTTAAATTATCATCTTCTTATTTTTCATAACTTTTTTTCTTTCCAATTTCCAAATGGTGCTTCCAACACTTTTTTTTTTTTTAGTTGAATAATGAGTCATTTTATTTCAAAATCAAAGAGAAAACTACAATCACCAATAACATGTAATAGCCAATATCAGCTAAAAAAATACAATCAGAACCAACTAATTAGCTTACACCAGTCCTATTCCTGCTAGAGATTGCCAGACTCCGGAGGTCTCTTTGCAAAACAGCAACAGAGAAGATGGTGGCTGAGTTAACCGACTTGACGGAACCATTCTTCTCAAAGTAACAGCTGCAAGATGATCAGCAGCTTCATTCCCTGCACGAGCAACCAAGGATATTGAACAACCACGCAAAGAGTTCCAAAGCATGACACACTGATACAAAACATCTCTACCATCCCATTTACAGCCTTTAACTTCCCTGTTCTTTACTTTACTATAAAGCCCATCACAATCTGTTTCTATCAACACTTTATCTGTATTAACAAAATTTACACACTAAAAGCCTTCTATCAATGCTAAACATTCTGCCATGAAAGGTGAGTTTGCCTCCAGAAACTTCCCCAAACCTTAAAAATTCACCTTTATCATTCCTTCCCACAACACCCCCTGCAGCATTTCTACTTATACGACAGAAAGATGCATCAACATTCAGCTTAATCACACCAACGTCAGGCTTCTCCCACTCCTTTTTCCTTATATCTCCTGAATTACGAGCCATCAATCTTTCCTTCTTAGAATTAGCTACATCATGATTATTAACCAATCTCATTGCATTGGCAACACACGTCCAAGCATCTAATTCTATTCCTTCAAAAATAAAACATTATCTAGCTTTCCAAATGCCCCAACAAATAGCTGGCCTTTCCAAAATCATTTGGCCCATCTTGTTGCACTATCCAATCTTCTATCCATCTATCAATTCTGGTTATCTTACTTTCATCAAATTTCAACACTAAAGGGGAACCAAACCAGCATTGCTTTGCCCATGGGCATACGAAAAGTAAATGTTCAACTATCTCAACCCGTTCCTTACACTGAATTGTGTGCACATTTCCTTTTAAAAAAGCCTCTTTAGTTGCAATAGGCCCAACTGCAGCACGCCATAAAAAATGCAGAACCTTTGGTGGAAAACACAAATGCTTTGACGGCACATATGAACCACCAGGATCTTTTCGACCTCCACCCTGCAACTTATTTATAGCTACTTTATAACCCATTTTTACTGAGTAGTCACCATCCCTGCTGTGTAGCCACATCAATTTATCAACTGATTGAGTCACTGGCAATCTAATTCTACTAATACAGCACTTCTCTTCCTCATTTAAGCACCCTTCCACCCTTTCAAAATTCCACACTCCATCTCTGATCAAATCTTTAACAAGCAAATTAGCCATATCATCAGATAAAACCCTACTTCTCAAACCATAACCTTCAATATAGGGAATCCACCTATAAGAGAAAACTTTAATATTTTGTCCCCCTCCTATCTTCCAACACAAGCCATCTCTAAGTAATTCCCTCCCTTCCAAAATACTTGACTAGCCCCACGATGCTCTACTACCCTTCTTGGCCTGCATAAAGTCATCATCAGGAAAATATTTTCCTTTTAAAATCCTGCACCACAAAGCTTCAGGATTTTGAAGTAATTGCCAAGCTGTTTTCGCCAATAGTGCTTTATTAAACATTTCTAGATCTCTAAAACCCAAACCTCCTTCACTTTTGCTCTTGCTTAATGATTTCCATGCCTTCCAGTGAATCCTGCCCTCCTGTCCTGTCTGACCCCACCAGAAATTAGCCACCATACTATCCAAATCCATGCATACTTTTTTTTTGGGAACTTAAAGCATGTCATAGGATACACAGGAATTGCATTGGCCACTGGTTTGATTAATACCTCCCTCCCAGCAAAGGTTAATAACTTTTGCTTCCAACCTTGAAGTTTACTGCTCACTCTACTTTTACAAAACCTAAAGCCTCCAAATTTTCTCTACCCCATTTTAATAAAACCTTCTGACAATTTTTTAATCCGCAAACCACATCCAGCACTTTAGTTCCCCAACTACTTTCTTCCATTCTCCATCCTCTTCTTACTACTGTTAAAAAATCATCATGTTCAGCCCATACAGACTCAAATCTGAAGACTTTAGGCACTCTTCTATACTTGTATTCACAATCAAATATAAGCAACTGATGGTCAGAACCCACCGGCTCAATATGACCAACCAAATTGCTCTGAAAAATAAATCAGAAATCTGCATTAGCTACTGCTCTGTCTATTCTTGCCTTCATATTCTCACTCCCCAAACTCTCATAACTCCATGTACATTTTGCACCTTGAAACCCCAAATCAAGCAATTCATAGTCCGCTAACACATTTTGAACATTCAATAATCTTCGAGCATCTACCAGCAACCTACCCAACTTCTCTTCCCTTGAGGCTACATCATTAAAATCACCTAAACAAAGCCATGCCTCATTTATGCCAGCTGCTATACTTCTCATCTTATCCCAAACTTTCATCTTTTCCTCAACAGCAGGTGCACCATACACAAAGGTGATGTACTTGGGAACTCCCAGTACTGTAGAACCCAAGCTCACATGAATAATGTTTTTTGAATGGTACCAAACATGAATCATTACTTCATTAAACGACCACAAAGCCAAACCACCACTCCTACCTCTTGGTTCTACATAAAATTCCTCCTCTATTCTATATTTTCTTCTAAGAGGAACAATCCTCCTTCCTTTTAATCTTGTCTTCATTAGGAAGATTACTGAGGGCTTAAACTTCAAACTTTCCTCCCTCAGTTTATTCATTGTCAGGGCCCTTCCCAAGCCTTGACAAGTCCAACTAATTATCTTCACGGTGCCTTGGTGGCTGTTGAAGGCTAACCACCAAAACCTTCAGCCAAAAGATCACTCATCCTTTTTACTGTCTCTTTATTCAAAATCTGTATTTCCTCCCTCACATCGCTCATCTCTTTTTTACAATCTGACCCACTTTCATTTAATCTTCTTCCCTTCTTCTTAAAAGTTCCAACATTTCTTCTTCCTACCTTCTTCTCTGCCACCTACTCATTCTTGATTCCAGAGCAATCTCCCTCTTCAAACACAGCTTTCTTCTTTTATTACAATGTATCCCTTCCTCATCCACTAAACCTCTCTTTAAATGAATTCTGTTCAACCCCTTCGTTACTTCAGTTAATGGTGAGACATTATCATACGCCACTATAGCTTTAGATAAATCCTCTCTCTGTTCTGATGAAATACCAGAACTAACTTCCTCTTTTTCTTTATTTCTTGTCAAATTGCCTTTATTTTCCTTATCCAACACCACTATTTCAATCTCAGCAATTTTCTGTTCTTCAGTAGTTAAAATAGATTTCAAATCTAAACCCTTTCTCTCTCCTTCCTTCTTTTTTCTTTCCTCAATCTGCATCTTCCCTTTCTCATTCTTATAAACTTCATTTACCTCAGCTTCTCTCACTTTCGCACTTTCAATTAACTTCTCCTCTTGTTTTCTCTACCTCCCATCTGCCACGAACTCCTCCCAATCTTCCTTGTAACACTTCAAAATACCTTCAATTGGTCTGGCTGCCTGTACACTCAACCAGTTCCCATAATTCCCATTCTTGTAATCATCACTATCATCTCTATTAGCCAAACAATTTCTCTGATCGTGACCAAATCTGCCATATCAAAAACAAAAGTGCTGCAACCGTTCATACCTGGCCTTAACCCATATTGGATCCTTCCTTGGCCTCTCGGTCCACATACCAGTAATTAAAGGTTTATTCAGGTCAACTAAGACCCTTGCCCTCAAAAAATTCCTCACCAGCAAACCATTTCTTCTCGGAACCTCTATCATAACAACCTCACTAATCATTGAACTCAAATTCACTGCATTTTCCTCATCCATTGCCTCTAAAGGTAAATCATGAAATTGAATCCAAAAAGGTGATGAACTGAAATTAACTTCCCTATACACCATATAATCTTGCCAGATCTGAATGTTTAGTAACATACCTTGAATCGACCAAGGTCTGCCTTGCAAAATCCTCATATAGTCCTCTCTTCTACGGAATTCAAAGATAAAAGCATGAGAATCCACATCAATAACTCCCAGATCTTCGTTCTTTAAAGATTCCATCCCTCTCAAACCATCTGAATTGTAGTGCCTCGATTCAGACTTTTCTCTGTCATCAATTTGCCCGCTAGAGCCCCGCCATTTACCTTTCTTTGAGCACTTTCCTTCCACACGATATTAGCCCGCAGACCAGATGTCGCCCTCCGATCTTCCTCGAAATCTCTCCTATCCACCACACCTCCAGACACCAGAACCTCACAGCTATACTTTCTTAGTGTACGAAAGAATAGCCCCCTCTATTTCCTCCGCCGCAGCGGGCGACGAAGTTCGCACTCTCGAAGCACCGGTGAGAACCACCGTAACCAACTCTCACCAGGGAGAGAGAGGGCTTTCACGTGGAGAGAGAATAGCATAGTCCATCCCACACTGCTGACAAAATATGTGCCTGCGATGGTCAGCAAACGGTGGCCCCATGCTATTTCGCCTGACCAATCTCTAAACGGATTCAGTAATGCAAATGAGATTTGTGGTCCCAACAAGCAAAGTAGACCACTGCTTTTGGGGGGAGGGGGGGGGGAACAAAAGTAGACTACTCCATTTGAAACCTCCTTTCTTGCTTTTTACCTTTTAGTCTTCTGTATTTAAAGGATCTAATTAACGTTTTCCGCAATTCTCTTCACCCTTAAATTGATTAGTACATGAGAAGCTTTAATTGATAAAGGGATACTATAAAACTGTGAAACACATAAAGAAAATTTAAGAAAAACCACATTTAGTATTTTTATGGTCAAAATATACGTTTAGTTTTTTAAGTTTATATCAAGTTTCATTTTAATTTTTTAAATTTAGGGATAATTAATCCACAGCTCCTTATAGTTTTAACTAATTTTGAATCAGGTCCTTATAGTTTTTTTTCTTTTTATCAGGTCCTTATACTTTCATCTGTTTTTAATTAGGTCCTTGTATTTATTTTTCTTTTTATCAAGTCCTTATAAGTTCACTTTATTTTTAATTAAGTCCCTGAATTTTTTATTCTTTATTTTATAAATTCTAATAGTACTGTTATATAAACATAAAATAATATATATTATTTAATATTAGTTTATAAAAAATAATATTCTAAAGATATTGAATTATTATAATGATTTTAATTTTTCAGCAAAAAAATTAAATGTTTTAAAAAAATTTCTTGAATTAATTAATTCTATTACTCTTTTATTACATAATTATTAATTTAATTTAATTATTAATATTTTATATTTCAGTATTAATCTATTTAATTAAGCTTATATTTAATTAATAAATAAAAATTAAAACTACGTGGACCTGATTAAAATTTAGTGAAATTATAAGGACTTAATTAAAAGAAAAATAAATACAAGGACCTAATTAAAAAAAAAGTATAAGGACCTAATATAAAGGAAAAAAACTATAGAGACCTGATTTAAAATTCGTTGAAACTATAAGGACTTGTGGATTAATTAACCCTTAAATTTAAACTATCTCTTTATAGTCCCCCAAAGTTAGCATCATTACCCTCACGGCTCACTGATGAATAATGATAACTCACTACTTTTAAAATGATGGCTCATTATTTAAATGCTGTCATATTAATTTTCAATTAAAAATATTTAAGATAAAACCTCATTTTTATCAAAAAAAAATTGTACGAATTTTAATAATTATGAAATAAACAATTTTTACCTTACCGTGAGAGCCACATGTTCTTCGATATTTCTCTCCCTTCAATCCTCACACTATTTGCAGAAAGCTGAAGCTTAAGTTGGGGTGGACTTTTTGGTGTGTACGAAGTCATTGCGTTCAAATTGATCTCATGATGATGATGATGATGAAGAACAAGATTATTAATATATATATATATATATATATATATATATAAAAGACTATTAAACAACCAAGTTCAAATAGACATGTCTGAAATTTTTTTTTTGAAATTTCCTAAAATTATCAATCCTATGTTATGAGAAGCTTAAAATAATAGATTAATTTTGGTGAAACTGTTGGCTCGCTAATATATATATATATATATATATATAACTATATATAGGCCAAAGCTAATATATATATTTTTTAAAGCTTACTAAATGATACTACTGGTACTAATTATAAGAACCAGTTGACTAATTTGAAGAGATTAAGAAAGTAAGTTGAGTTAGTTATTTGTCCTAAATAGGTGTTGTCTTTCCTAAAATATCCTTGCTAATCAAGTATATTAACTAAAACTATCATTGTTAGAAGGGTTACTTTGGAAAAAAATATATAAATATGAGAGACAAAGTAGATTGGGTCTTATATTTAGGATCAAAATAAAAGTTAAAAAGAATCTTATATTAAGAACCGGAGGTAGTATTTTTGTTAGGTAGGGTTGTGACTAGTGAGTTACATGACTTACCCCTTATTAAGGGGCAAGGTGGATCACAATTAAATTGGAAAATGACAAAAAAAAAAAAAGAGGTATGAAATTGTAAATTCCCAATTCAAGAAGTTAAGGGTTGAAAATAACTGAGACAAAAGTAAACATTTTGAAATTCAAAGAAAATATTCCTCTGGTTCTAAATATGAGATTCTTTTTGTAATGTAAATTACACTACAAAAGGAGTTTTATATTTAGAATCAGAAGAGTAACAAAAATGTCTATTTGTTTTTTTCCCCCAGAAAATTCAACCCCTTAGTAGAGATCACCATCAGCAATAGGCCACTGACACCACACTGGCCACTAGCATGATGGTTGCTGGTAGGGTTCCCCCCTTTTCTAGCAGCAACTTTTTTTTGCCATGGTCATTTGAGCCAACCAAAAAAATGGGTGACTATTAGGCCTCTAATGATTTCTTAACATTATAAGGCAATATATATATATATAAGTCAACTCTTTTACTCTGGCTCCATCTCATCACAATAATTTATCTATGAAGTATAAGTCTTAATTGTAAAATAATAAGTCTAAACTTGATATTAACAAAGCATTTTTTTCCTAATACGTAATATGAAATAATATGTAAATTAATTAAAAAGGACAATAATTTATCTGAGAAACTATTATAATATTGAAATTGATACATAACTTGAGATTCTTTTTGCATTATAATATTAATAAACCATTGGTGGTAGCCTAATAGTTACCTATCTTTTTTATTGGCCCAAATGATCATAGGGTGGTGGGATCAAATCTCACCCCACTACTTTCTTCAAATAATTTCCTATTTCCAGGGGGAAAAAAAAAGACTTGATGCCACCAAAAAAACTGCAAGCAGCCACCACGCTGGTGGCTGTTAAAAAAAATGAAGGGATGTTTTATCATTTTTCTTAAATTTTAAAATTTTAATTTTAATTTACTTTTTTTTATGTCATTTTCAATCCTTAACTTTCTGAATTGGAAATTCACAATTTCGGCTTTTCTCTTTCTTTTCTCAATTAAATTTTAAAATCAGTGTGCATGTTTGAGATAACTTCTGGCTTCAAAAGAAGTTTTGGGCATATTCTTAGAATAGAGATAATTTCTCCATAATTTAGTTTAAGACGAGTACCGAAGTCAGTTACCTTAGTTTCTAAAAAGTAAGCTATATTCATGACTTGCAAATGATTTTTTCAAATTCATCTTCGGAGATTAATGGGCATTATTTCGTCGTTTAAGATCCAAATATTTTTCGAACCAAAAACTTTTATTTTTGTTATCAAACTGCAACCAAAACTTGACAATTGGGTGATTAACTGCGTGGAAGCATATTGTCCATTAAAAAAATTTCATCAAATAGTAATTTTTGTAGTAGTTACATATTAAAAAAAAAGTTTCATCAAACAATAATTCTAAGTTAATATACATGATTAGTAATGGTACTTTAAAAAAATACATATTTATTACAAATAACTAACTTAGATAATTTTTTTTAATTTTACTTAAATTAGTTAACTAGCTCTTATATTAATCATCAGAGTAGTACTTTTTCTATGGAAAGGGAATTTGGTGAACAAGGATTCTTTCTCTTAGGCATCTTTTTTAACCAGAGGAGATGATATTTTCATTAATATAAAAACCAAGACATATACAAGCACGAATAGAGGACCAACAACCAAAAAAGGCCAATAGTAGGATATTTTCATTCTTTCTTTAAAGCATCTAAAAACATATAAAATCTAGCATAATTTTAGGATAAAAACAACGCACAACTTGTACAGAGAGAGACCAATTACTCAGATAATCTTAGAAGATGTTTAAGTACTGCTATTATAGTTTGTCAAATTTATGGATAATTGGTATGTGAGATATTTTATTTTATTATTATTATAAATTATTTAGGTATTTAATTAGGAATTAATAAAATATCCTGAGTGTGGCCCGTGGTCAGGAAAAAGGCCCAAGCCCAGTAGGATTTTTATTTTCATTCAGGATTATATTTCTCTGATGGTGAGAATTTAATTATTAGGTTTCGACGGCTAAAAGTTCACAGAGCGATACATTCCGAAATAGTTAACCCTATCTGCTCCTTGAGGTTCCCTGACTGGTGACGGCTGAACCCAGTTGCCATCACTGTGCCTATGTGCCAGTCAGAAGAGACCTGAATCAATTTCATTCTGACTCTTATCTATCTTGCAGCTCTCAAATTAATTAAGCAATAGCTATGGCGAGAGGTAACCCTAATCTTAAAGTCTTCTGCTGTATGTTTTATAAGAGGATTCATTTTGTATTGTCTGGATTGAATATATTTTATATATGTTATTTTGAATCTGTCTTACACGTGGTATCAGAGTCAGGTTAGGTTTTTCTCTACCTATCTTTGTTTAATTTAATGCGTTTTGTTTTATCTGGAATGACCTGACTTTACATGGAATTTACCGTTGTATATTTTATCAATTCCATATAATCCAGATCAGAGATAACTGAAATCCCATCTATTTTCAAACCGTATTGGTTCTTGTTTTTAATACACGAATGTTTACGGGCTGAATGGGATGGAGGAGAATAATTTTGATTCTCCCATAAACCATCACCACATTCGGATAAATCCGAAGGTCCGTTCAAAAATTCGTTTTTTCATTCAGATTTACGTTGAGTTTGAATTTTTACTGAATCTGTATGTTTTTTGGAGCTTCATTTTCGAATTAATGCAAATGAAGGAGATGAAATTTTTATCTCTCTAATGAATTCGTCGCCGACTCCATTGTTCTTGGAGCTTCGAATCTGTAGTCACCCTTACTTCCTTCATATTCAATGTCCTACTTTGATTTTTGCTCGAAATCTTGATTCAAATATGTTTGAATTCTGTTTGTTACTGTTTTGTGAGAATTTCATGGTCGGAGAGCCTCAAAACAGTGTTATTATTGCCGAAAAATGGCCACTGGTTCGCCAGAAACAATGGCAGAATGTTACAGCATTGGCGGCTGTGAAGCAACCCAGAAACAGGTCACAAATTGAGTCAGGAGTCGGGTTAACCTAACCCGACTCCATGAAGAAGAAGATTCGCTGTCAAAACACTGTTGTTTTGGGTCCTGGAGGCTTTTCTGTTTGCTTAAAAAAAAAAAAAAGGAAGTTGTTCAGCCCATTAGTGAAACGCATAGTTTCACTAATTCATGAATGGTGGGCTAACACATTTTGGGCCCTATTTTGGGTTTCGAAATTGTTTTGTTTATTTTTCTTTAGTTTACGAACTGGGACGGATGAGTTCTGGGCCTTTTAGGCCTCTGTCATTTTTTTGGTGACCAATTTCTAATTTTTAGTTTGTTTTAATGTATTTCTGAATTGGGCCAAAAGTATTGGGCTTCTGCCATTTAGTTTTTTTTTCCAGTCTGGGCCATTTTGTTGAAAAAAAAACGGGGGGATTTTGCACAGTGTTGTAATAGTAATGCTTTTGGGCCTTTATTTGGGTTTTTTGTATAGAATTTTTTCCCCCCTCTACTTATTTTCTGGACTTTCGTTTTAGGCTTGAATATTTGTTTTGTTTCTGGATTGCTTATTTGGGCTCTGTTTGGACTTTAAAGTATGGGCCATTTGGTTTTAATTTTCAGAAAATTATTTTGGGCCATTTAATTTGATTTTCCAGAATCTGTTTATGTTAAATAAACCATTAATTGAAAACTGTTCTATTTATTTAAAAATGGTTTTCACGTGTTATTTATTTTAAGCAAATATTTAAATTGCTTAAATAGAGATATAAAAAAATTGATCTTAGCTATTTCACATTTTGTGTAAATTTGCAAAATTGTTTGTTGTATTGTTTATTTGCCTAAATATTTGGATAATGAATTTAGGCAAATTATTATAATTATTTGAATTTTGCAATATTTATTTTAAGTAGAAATGTGCTGAGGTTAATGTTTAAACAATTGTTTGGATGCATAAAATAGTGGGAGGACTTAATATGATAATTAATTGCTTGTGTTCTCCATTAATATTGTGCATATGTTGGATTAAACATGCTCATTTGATATTTGTGATTAGCATGCTTTCTTAAGGAGTAGCCACAGCATCTTTTATCTGTTGCATGCAACATAAATCACATAATGGACTTATAAAATATCAATTGTAATTAAATATGCATTTATAATTAATCTTTGCCCACAGGTAGATAATTATAAATGTATATTTAATTATGGTGGGATAGAATTGCCTTGTATTTTCTAAGTAGCCCACAGGTATTAGGAAATATAAATGCGTTCTAATTCCATCAATATGAGATAAATACATGTTATGCTAATTTCTTTGCCCACAGGTAGAACTTAGTGATACGTATTTATAATTGTATGCTTTATTAATGTTTTTTAAGCATGCAAGGCACAGTTATTGTGATTGTCTCAACTGATTTGTAAGTTTGATGATTCTCTAATATTGCAGCTTCATTTTCTGTTCCTAACCTGATTACTGATGCTAGTAACAAGATCATTCTGGATGGTACTAATTACCCTGATTGGAGGGAAGATATTGCCTTGCAGTTTGGTTGCTATAACATGGACTTTGTCTTGGAGACTGAAAGGCCTCCCAAACCAGCTGATGACTCGGCTGATAAGGATTACTATGAACATTGGGAGAAAACCAACCGCCTTGCTCTCCTGATCATTAAAACAAGGATTGCAAGGGGTATTTGGGGAGCAATCCCTAAATGCGAAACTAGTAAAGAATACGTGGAAGCTGTCGATAAACAGTTTAAACTGACAGATAAGTAGATGGGAAGTACCATCATGTTAGAGCTATGTGCTATGAAGCTCACAGGTATTAGTGGAATCAGGCAGCATATTATGAAAATGAGAGATCTATCCTCTCAACTGAAAACCTTTGAGATGGAACCAATTGAGCAATTTTTGGTGCAATTAATTCTGAACTCCCTTCCTGCACAATTTGATGCCTTTAAGGTGTCTTACAACACACATAAGGAAAAATGGTCAGTAGATGAACTACTGTCTATGTGTGTGCAAGAAAAAACTAGGCTGTTGATGAGTGGAAAGGGTGCATCAAAAGAAGCTCATCTGGGAGAAAGTTCCAATAAGGGTGGCAATAGGAAGGGAAATAAGGATGATAAGAAGAAGAAGAAGAAGAAGAAGAAGAAAAGAATCCCTCCTGCTACTGCCTCAAATAAGAAGGATGCCAGATGCTTCTTTTGCAAGAAGAAGGGCATATGAAGAATGAGTGCTCCAAGAAGAAGGCATGACTTGAACGTAAAGGTATGTTTACTTCTCATGTTACTTTAGAATCTCATGCTATTAATGTTGATGATGACACATGGTGGATTGATACTGGTTCAATGATCCACATTTCCACAACCATGCAAGGCTTCTTAACAAGCAGGCCACCACGTCCGAGTGAGGAATGGGTTCTATTAGGCAGCAGGAATCCAGACCGTGTGGAGTTGGTTGGGACTTATCGTATTTTTTTAATAATACTCATGTAGACCTTTTTGAGACTTTTTATATTTTGACTTACATGAGGAACTTAATTTCCATTTTAAAATTAATTTCGTTAAATTATGATTTGTATCTTGAAAAGGGCTCTATGTTTTTGAGCAGACATCATGTTAAGATTGCAGACATTGCAATGATTGGTGATTTATTTAAAATAATTCGTGATCCTGTTCAATCTTTTACTATTTAACGTGGTATTAAATGTAGTGTCATCAATGAGAATTCTATTAGCTTGTGGCATAGGAGATTGGGACATATCTTCATTGAGAGAATCAAAAGGTTAACTAAGGAGGAAATTCTTCCACCTTTACACCATTCAGAATTTGATTCTTGTGTGGACTGCATAAGGGGAAAGCAGACCAACAAGTCATAAAAGGGAGCTAAAAGAAGTTCTAAATTGCTTGAGATTATATATACCGATATTTGTTGCCCTAATTTAACCACACACGGTCAAAAGTATTTTATTACCTTTACTGACGATTACTCGCGATATATGTGTGTCTACTTGCTTTATAATAAAAGTGAGGCACTAGATGCCTTTAAGGAATACAAAGTAGAAGTAGAAAAACAAATTGGAAAACCAATTAAAATTGTGAGGTCTGATAGAGGTGGTGAATACTATGGTAGGTACACAAATGAAGGACAAGCACCTAGTCCATTTGCAGACTTTCTTCGAGAGCAGGGTATAGTTGCTCAATATACCATGCCTGGCTCACCAGATATGAATGGTGTAACTGAAAGAAGAAATAGGACCTCACTGGACATGGTTAGGAGCATGATGAGTAGCTCCAAACTTCCAATTTTATTGTGGAAAGAAGCACTCAAGACAGCTGTATACATATTAAACAGGGTTCCAACAAAGGCAGTACCTAAAACTCCCTTTGAAATCTGGAAAGGTTAGAAACCCAGTTTAAATCATTTGAAAGTATGGGGCTGTCATGCAGAAGTAAGAGTGTATAACCACAAGAAAAGAAATTGGACCTAAGGACTATAAGAGCTTACTTTGTAGTAAATAAATGAAATTAAATCCCAGTAAATAAATGCAAGTGACCTAAACTATAAAAAGGGATTTTTGATTTTGAAAAACTGTTAATTAAATACTACGAATCAAATTGAAATTAAAATACTTTCTTTTGTTTTTATATAAAAGTGATTAAAATGAATGAAGATTAAAGAAATGAAAATGAGACACACAAGTAACAATGATAATAATCAATCCTCCAATTCAACAACGCAGGCAATCCTCACTTCAAAAGATACGGGAGTTAAAACAATGAATTAAGAATTATAATCAAGCTTTTAATCCAACAACCAAGCCACAAAATATTTTCCCAAAATCCTAATTTACTAACTGCAACCAGAATAGTAAAATAGAATTAAGGATGTTAAAAACCAATGCTTAATTAAAATTCTTAAATCCAAAATAATAGAATTAAAGCTAGCAAGAGACAATATGATCCAAGATTCCAAGCCACCTCAGAAAATCACAATATATTAACTCCAAAATCAATACAAATGTCATAACCACAACATCATAATTGAAATCAAAGCTATAAACAACCCAATGTCAAATGTTAAACAATAATCCAGCCATAAAAATCTCCACAGATAATCAGATTTAACAATACAAAATTTTCTAATAATCAGAATAACTATCCTAAGACCTAGGAATTGTTAAACAATTATTAGACAGGAAATTAAAGCAACTAAAACTCCCCTTTGATGATCCAAGCTCCTGCCATTATTGTTGAATTAGAGAATTGTGAAGCTAGCCACGGTTTGCCATGAAAAATGCCACCTCCAGCAATCTACCATATCCAGCCATGAAGAATATTAAAGGAAGAGTGAAGAAAACCGTCGAGCTTCTCTGGTTCTGTCACTCTGTTCTGCTCGCTGTTGCGCCTCACTCTGTTTTTTTAGGTCTTCTCCTCGCCGCCCAGCTCGCGTTCCGTCTCCGCCAAGATGAAGAAGAGGATTGAATTATTAGATATTAGGGGTGGAGCAAAACGCAGCGTTTTGTCCCCCCTTTTATTATTTTATTATTTTTCTTTTTTTTCATTTATTTTTTTTTTTTCTTTTTATTTATTTTCAAAATCTTTCAAAAATCTGGAAGCAAAAATTCAAAGATAAGGTAGCATTAATTGTCCTAAAAAAATCAATTAGTCACAATTAAACCAAAATATGACAATTTTGCCCCTATAAAATAATAATTCAAAATAAAACAGATTAAATCAATTAATCAATCAATTAAGGTCAAAAGGGACTAATTAAGTTGACAAAACCCATATAAAAGATATCAAAATATATAAAAATAATTGAGTTTGTCAACTCCCCCACACTTAGCCTTTTGCACTCCTGGGCAAAATATCATTAAAGAAGAATCCAATAGAGACACTCAATGCAAGCAAACATAAAACTAACTAAGCATGAATGTGCAATTAACTCAAGCAACCTTTATTCTTAATTAATCAACAATCATAGAATACTTCAGTGCAAAGAAATTAACACAAGAAACATAACAGGATAAAAGAAGAGAAACATAATAGAGCTCACATATGGTACAAGTGTTTCACTCATCTCTCAAATGGGAAAAATTTCACTCAATCCACCTAGATTAGCACCTACTATAAGCTTGTAGAAATTCTAATATCTCCACCACTAACATACCTTAGACTCATGATCAAGGGGACTTAAAGGGTTGTAATGTTGGAAAGCAAGGTCAAATGAATGAAATGAACTAGCAACTGAAATGCATGAGTAATAAAATATCAACTCAAAGTGAGCTTAAGTACAATCATAAAAGAACACCAAAGTACATATTTGAAACTTTTGAAACAGAAATCCTTGCTCTTCAAACACCATTGAATGCCTTATTCAAATTTATTCTTTTGTTGCAACTTATTTTATTTTTCTATATTTTTTATAACTTTCTTTCTTTGGCTTTTTCTAAACATTTTCTTTTTTATTGCCTTTTCTATTTCTTTTTCTTCTTCTTTTTTTTTTTGCTTTTTTTTTTGGCATCCAAACCCAAGAAGGCAAAGATATAGACATTAATGATGTACCTTTCAAAATGAAAAACCAAATGTAACTCATGCAAAACATTTGCTAAAAAGTAGTGAATGGAATGAAAGTGAAGGCTCAAAGGCGTGAACAAAGGTTAAATAAAGTGGTTTGTGTTTGGGTAAAGGTCTAGAAATGAATGCCCCTATCATCTTCACAAATCTAGGTATTAATGCAACTTTGAAAAAGAATCTAGACAAGTTCTAGAAGTTAACCAAAACTAGATAAAAATCACACAAGATGAGAAAATATATGGCTTAACAATCCTTCCATCAAGGCTTTCTCCAAGATGTTTCCTCCTTAAGGATCAAGCTATGAAACAAGGTTAATAACACTGCACTAAAGGCATTCTACTATGCTAATCAACTTAGAACAGAAATTACTCAATTCAAGTGCAATCAAACTCAGCCGTGCAATATTCACAAGCATTGTGCAAAAGGATTTTAAAGAGATGCCCAAGGATTACAAAAGTAAAATTCAGCAATAGAGAAAACAGCAACTCGCCCATACAGCAGTGCAGAACACTGAGACGAATGAAAACAGGAGGACATAGAAACCAGCAACAAAATTCCAAGCAAGAATCACTCTCAAATCATGCGATGCAATTCAGAAATCAACCAATAAAAAAGAAGAGAGCAATTATAGCAGCAATACTTAGAAAACAGGATCAAATCCAAAGGCAAATTTTTTTTTTTTTTGTTTGAAAACAAATCCTAACAAAACATAACACTCACTCCCCCACACTTAATCCTTGCATTGTCCTCAATGCAAGCTTAGACTAAAGATATGAATAATTGGAAGCTCAAAATGTGCAAGGACAAGGTAGGGAAAGTACTAAATGCAACTAATAACAAACAATAAAACAAAACATAAACACCTTTTTACTATTGGCTATGTCCCTCCCCCATACTTATCTCACAAAACAAGCAAGTAATTCAAAAGATAAGAGTTAAGGAAGGAAAGGGACAACCTTTAGAACAAAATCTCTTCAAACTCTTGTAGGAGAAGTTCTCATCCCGGATGAGAAACATATATCTCTTTAGTGTGCTCACTTCTCCATTGACATTTCTTGGTGGTGAGAGTTCCTGCAAGGGAAACATTGAACAAGCAGCAGTATCTAGTCCAAAAAAAAAAACTTGGAAAGATCTAAAGTAGCATAGGTATATCTGAGTGACAAAATCTTCCAAGTAAATATCACACCCAAGAAAGTCAATAGGATTCCTTTCTATATGAATCAAATAATCAGGAATATTTTCAAAAATGTCTTGTGTATGCAAAGCGGAAGATGAAGAATCCAACTGACAATTGTTGGAGTACATCACATCACTTTTACTAACACAAGAGGTGGGTGAAAAAAGAGTGGAAGAAGAAGAAGCTTCATGCAGAATATGATTATGCAATGCAATATTATTATTTACATAGCTACTTAAATCAGGAGACAAGTCACAAGAAAGAATTAGATGAAAAGATTCATTCTTATTTACAATTTTGTCTTTCAAAATTTTTGAATATTTCCATACTAACTCATTAGAAGCATACAACTCAATGGGATTTTCAGAAAGATAATTTCCAAGGCTATGGTCAAATTCACCTTTCTCCACAGCATTAACATCCAAGCAACTCACATCAATATCATGTTTTATATTGTCAGCACTTTTAGTACTAGAAGGCGATGCACATAGTTTACTAAAGTTCTGCTTTTGCGACCCAACAAGTATATCATACTTGTTATCAATGCAATCCATGCATATAGTGTGGGCATTGCAAGAACAAGCTAGAGGTTCGTTCAAATCAAAATCAATTGCACCATCTAATCTAGCACTAGAAAGAGAAGCATGTTCTTCACACAAAGAAACAATGACTGTGCAAGTAACATCATCAACTAAACAACTACTATTAGAAGTGTTCAAGTGAGAATTTTCATTTTTAAACATTTGAGGGGATTCAACTATGATTTCCTCATCCACCTCATTATCACTCACATCATCAATAGCTTCAACAGGAATAGAAGTTATAGCATAAGGATCAATCTCCTCAAGAAGAGGATCAATATTACCTGATGTAGGGCACAAGTCCTTATAGGTTTGTAGATGCTCTTGCTTCATCTCAACTTCTTGTATGAGTAAATCTGGGCACTTTGGTTCATCCTTCCCATTCTCAGATTCAATTTGAGCTATATCACTCAAGGTCTTCTCTAATGCACTCTTACATTCTCCTAACTCTTCCTCTAATTCCTTTGAGATTCCAGATATCTGTGCTTCTTCAAGTAATCCATGGTAGTATGAATTTAAGCGGTCATAAGCTTCTCTTAAAAATCGTATCTGGTCCTTCTTAGGAATAATAAGAAATAGGTCAGGTTCATTGAATTGATGTTCATGAGATTGGGAAAGAGAATGGTACTTGGATTGGGATGAGGGTTGGTGGTAGTATTCATATGGAAAAGGAGATGGTTCTTGGTGGTATGTATACGGTGGAGATATATGATTAAAGTATGGTGGGTGAGGTGGGAGTGATGGGTTAGGTGATTGATGTAGAGGATGGTTCATCCAAGAGGGATCATGGGTATAGATGTGATTAGGCATTTGAGACTCTAGCTGAGCTTGGAAGGAGTCCAATTGTTGTAACAACTCTTCAATCTCTTGAGAGCATGTTGAATTAGAAGGTGCTTCATTCCATGTACTATTTCCTGCAAAAAAATGAGAATGCGAGGGTAGATTATAATTGCTATTAAACCAAGCCATGAGCCACACAATCAATTCCTAACAAAAGCCAATCTAAAGAAACTCAAAATAATCCTAAAAAGCTAGAAAAATCAGAAAAACAACACTAAAACACAAAAACAGAAAAATCTGGAAAAATTCCAGAAAAGAAAGAAAATTAGAAAAAGTAGGGAAAACGTTTGAATTTGGCTAAAATTTGCTAGGGCTAATAGCTTGGCTATTAGACTTGCTTAAAATGCCCAAAATATTTAGAATACCAATTTTTAGAATTTTCTGGGCGAAAAATTTTTTTTAGTTCCAGCAAACTGATTTTTTTGAAAACTCATATTTCTGCCAAATTTTGGATGTAGACCCAACATTATGATGCAAAGACATGCAAGTTTCTATATCTATATGCAAAACAAAGAAAAATCAAGATATTTGGTTTTATTTTTGAAAACTTTTCTATGCATATGGAAGAAATGCTATGAAAAACCAAAAACAAATGCAAACTATTAAAAAAAATGAAAACTAAAAAGGCTCAACAAATGAACCCCAATCAAAGCTACTTGACACTTAATTACTAGAGAACCAATTTCTTCGCTCCCCGGCAACGGCGCCACTTGAAGTTAACTACCCTTAATTTGTCGCTTTGGGATTACTCCAAAAATTAACCAAATTAATGCAATATAGTGCACAATCCGGGTCGTATTCACTTTGAGGAACCGAAAATAAAATTAAATCCCAGTAAATAAATGCAAGTGACCTAAACTATAAAAAGGGATTTTTGATTTTGAAAAAATGTTAATTAAATACTACGAATCAAATTGAAATTAAAATACTTTCTTTTTGTTTTTATATAAAAGTGATTAAAATGAATGAAGATTAAAGAAATGAAAATGAGACACACAAGTAACAATGATAATAATCAATCCTCCAATTCAACAACGCAGGCAATCCTCACTTCAAAAGATACGGGAGTTAAAACAATGAATTAAGAATTATAATCAAGCTTTTAATCCAACAACCGAGCCACAAAATATTTTCCCAAAATCCTAATTTACTAACTGCAACCAGAATAGTAAAATAGAATTAAGGATGTTAAAAACCAATGCTTAATTAAAATTCTTAAATCCAAAATAATAGAATTAAGCTAGCAAGAGACAATATGATCCAAGATTCCAAGCCACCTCAGAAAATCACAATATATTAACTCCAAAATCAATACAAATGTCATAACCACAACATCATAATTGAAATCAAAGCTATAAACAACCCAATGTCAAATGTTAAACAATAATCCAGCCATAAAAATCTCCACAGATAATCAGATTTAACAATACAAAATTTTCTAATAATCAGAATAACTATCCTAAGACCTAGGAATTGTTAAACAATTATTAGACAGGAAATTAAAGCAACTAAAACTCCCCTTTGATGATCCAAGCTCCTGCCATTATTGTTGAATTAGAGAATTGTGAAGCTAGCCACGGTTTGCCATGAAAAATGCCACCTCCAGCAATCTACCATATCCAGCCATGAAGAATATTAAAGGAAGAGTGAAGAAAACCGTCGAGCTTCTCTGGTTCTGTCACTCTGTTCTGCTTGCTGTTGCGCCTCACTTTGTTTTTTTAGGTCTTCTCCTCGCCGCCCAGCTCGCGTTCCGTCTCCGCCAAGATGAAGAAGAGGATTGAATTATTAGATATTAGGGGTGGAGCAAAACGCAGCGTTTTGTCCCCCCTTTTATTATTTTATTATTTTTCTTTTTTTTTCATTTATTTTTTTTTCTTTTCTTTTTTATTTATTTTCAAAATCTTTCAAAAATCTGGAAGCAAAAATTCAAAGATAAGGTAGCATTAATTGTCCTAAAAAAATCAATTAGTCACAATTAAACCAAAATATGACAATTTTGCCCCTATAAAATAATAATTCAAAATAAAACAGATTAAATCAATTAATCAATCAATTAAAGTCAAAAGGGACTAATTAAGTTGACAAAACCCATATAAAAGATATCAACATATATAAAAATAATTGAGTTTGTCAGGGGCTGTCCTGCAGAAGTAAGAGTGTATAACCACAAGAAAAGAAATTGGACCTAAGGACTATAAGAGCTTACTTTGTAGGCTATGCAGAAAAGTCTAAGGGTTATAAGTTTTATTATCCTACACCTTCAAAACGTTTTGTAGAATCTAGGAATGCTAAGTTTCTTGAGAATGATGTGTTTAGTGGGAGTGATCAAATAAAAGATGATCACATAGAAGAAACCATTAACACAAATGGTGAGGGAACCTCGATGGTCAATAACTCTCATCCAGTTAGAGCTGTCATAGAACATAGTGTAGATCCCATAACACAAGTTGACAATACTGGATATCAGGAACATATGCAAGTTGATCAACCTGTCACACAATCTGAACCACCACAGAATGTGACAGGGGATGTTCCTAATGAGCAATCTGAACCAACTCAAGAAGTTGAATTAAGAAGGTCCCTAGAAAAAGAAGACCAGTATTACCTAGTGACTATGTTGTGTACTCTGCTGAAATTGACTGTGATGTTAGCATTGAAAATGATCCTTTGACATTTACTCAGGCTGTGAAAAGTGGAAACTCCAAATTGTGGCATGACGCCATGATTGAAGAAATGAACTCAACGACAAACAACCATCTATGGGAGCTTGTAGAGTTACCTAGTAGGTCTAAAGCCATTGGCTATAAGTGGGTTTATAAAACCAAAAGAGACTCACAAGGTAACATTGATCGTTACAAAGCAAGGTTGGTTGCTAAGGGTTTCACACAAGTGGAAGGAGTTGATTACAGAGAAACCTTTTCTCCTGTATCAAAGAAAGATTCTTTCCGCATCATCATGTCACTGGTTGCACATTTTGACTTGGAGTTATACCAGATGGATGTTAAGACTGCCTTTCTCAATGGTGATCTTAAGGAAGAGGTCTACATGAAGCAACCTAAGGGATTTGTTGCAAAAGACAAAGAACATATGGTGTGCAAGTTAAAGAAATCGATCTATGGTCTAAAGAAGCTTCACGACAATGGTATTTAAAGTTCCATGAAGTGATCACATCATTTGGTTTCGATGAGAACATCATGGATGAGTGTACATACCATAAGGCTAGTGGAAGCAAAATCATATTTCTGATTTTATATGTCGATGACATATTGCTTGCAACCAATGATCTTGGGACTATTGCATAAGGTAAAACAATTCTTGTTTAAGAACTTTGATATGAAGGATATGGGCGAGGCATCTTATGTCATTGGAATTAAGATCCATAGGGATAGGACTCAAGGCCTTCTAGGCCTGTCTCAAAAAGCCTATATAAATAAAGTTATTGAACGATTCAGAATGAAGAACTGTTCTACTAACGTGACTCCTCTAGAAAAAAGGGTTAGAAAAAAGGTTAAGTTCAGTATAGATCAATATCCCAAGACCGAGCTTAAGAAAAGGGAAATGGAAAAAGTCCCATATGCCTCAGCAGTAGGAAGCTTAATGTATGCACAGGTCTGCATAAGACCTAATATAGCTTTTGCTGTGGGCATGTTGAGAAGGTACCAAAGTAATCTGGTGAGGCATAGGGATAGCTACAAAGAAAGTGTTTAGATATCTACAAGGTACTAAACACTATATGCTTACATATAAGAGGATAGAGAATCTAGAAGTGATTGGTTACTCAGACTCTGATCTAGGAGGATGCATGGACACATACAAGTCCACAACTGGCTACATCTTCCTATTAGCAGAAGGAGCTATTTCACAGAAAAGTATAAAACAAACACTAACTGCTCCTTCCACTGGTGACGCTGAGTACATTGCATGTTTTGAGGCAAGCTCACAAGCAATCTGGATCAAGAATTTCATTGAGGGGCTTAAGATTGTGGAATCAGTCTTTAGGCCGATTAGAACTTACTGTCATAACACAGCTGCCGTGGCCATATCCAACAACAAAAGGAATAAGAGTCGAAGTAAATTCGTTGAATGAAGTTCTTTGCTTGAGAGAAAGAGTTATGGATGGCCAAATTTCAGTTGAACATATCGATACAAAGATTATGCTAGCAGATCCTTTGACTAAAGGATTGAAACCGAATGAATTTGTTTTGCATGTGCCTCACATGGGACTTCGTCCTTCGTTTGATTAGCTAAGGTATGAGTAATGAAATTAGTTTATGGTTTGTCATCTCTAATTGTAATTGTATATATATTTGTGTTTTGAGATTGATAAGCATGAGGCAAGAACCAAATAAACATTGAGTTTATTCATAAAGGCATACCCATTAAGTAAGGGTGCTGCTTGTAATGCATGGAAGGCAATACCTGACTTAAGGGGACTTGTTGCCATGATTCTTGTAGTATAGCCTTAGCTTGTCTGGGATGGGGCAATTGACATACAATACATAGGCCAAGTGGGAGAATGTGAGATATTTTATTATTATTATAAATTATTTAGGTATTTAATTAGAAATTAATAAAATATCCTGAGTGTGGGCCGTGGTCAGGAAAAAGGCCAAGCCCAGTAGGGTTTTTATTTTCAATCAGGATTATATTTCTCTGATGGTGAGAATTTAATTATAGGTTTCGACGGCTGAAAGTTCACAGAGCGATACATTCAGAAACAGTTAACCCTATCTGCTCCTTGAGGTTCCCTGACTAGTGACGGCTGAACTCGGTTGCCATCACTGTGCCTATCTGCCAGTCAGAAGAGACCTGAATCAATTTCATTCTGACTATATCTATCTTGCAGCTCTCAGATTAATTAAGAAATAGCTATGGCGAGAGGTAACTCTAATCTTAAAGTCTTCCGCTATATTGTTTTATAAGAGGATTCATTTTGTATTGTCTGGATTAAATTTATTTATATATGTTATTTTGAATTTGTCTTGCATGGTATACTTCTAAATTCTGGAAAATTCAAGTTTATTACTAAATTTGTCCCATTTCCTCCCAGCCATCAGATGAATAAAGTGATACAGTAATTGAACTTGTTGACAGGTGAAAATCAACTAAATTTGCAGTCCCCGTTATTTATTCTATTTTTTTTAACCAAAGACAAAATGATACTCCCTCCGTTCCTTATTATAAGAGACATTTGATGCTTATAGCATGTTTCCTAATATAAGAGACGCTTAAAGTGGTCTCTACTTTTTTGTGTTGATTTCCTATTTTACCCATATTTATTGTCTCCAACTCACATTCTCTCTCCTTCCCACTTCTCTTTCTTTAAGAATTTACTATTGTTCTATCTCATGCTCTCTCTCCTTATTAATGAGGGCATTTTTGGAAAAAAAATTATACTTTTTACACATTAATTGTTCTTAACTAATTTTAACTCTTTTTTTATCAACGTAATTCGGTTATTCGTCTCTTATAATAAAGAACGGAGGGAGTATTAAAAAGAAGTAAAGTTTACAAAGTATATATACTGAGAGTAGTAAACCAACCGGAAAAACAAGTTAAAATCAAGAAAACAATCTTTAGAAATAACATTAAACTTAGAATAATCGAAAAGAAGTGCAATGGACGGTCACCATTATATACAGTCATTATACACTTCCATTTCATTAAACTTCAGCTCTCATTTAATTTGTAACCATCTTTCTCCACCACGCGCTACTCCCTTCATCATCACCTGACCATCCCTTTAAGTTTCTTTCTTTCCGTCTTAATTTGCCCAAGATCTTTGGCTTTGTGATGAAAACTGCTTCAAAACACAGAGACACACACTGCTTCAACACACACGCGCGCGCGCACACACGTGTATTTCATATTTATTTACTTTTAACTAATTTATATAACATATAAAACGATATACAATCAATTGTTAAATAAGGATACTTTAAAAAAATCATGTCACATTTAGTAGAATTAAATAATGTATTTAATATTCTTAATCTATTTAAATTAGTTAATTAAAGGTTAAAAGAATATATATATATATATATATCTCTCTAAGTTGATTATTACTAACCTATACTCCTGCTATTACTATAGCAGTTATCACCTCATCACTGGTGATAACCTCAGATACCACCTTGTGAGGCCACGTGTTGCCACTACATAATTTCTTTTCAAAGTGACTTTTTCATGGTTTGAACTCGAAACCTCATCTATACGCGCATGCGATAAAAGCTTTACCAATTAAACGGCAATAAATATGTTGACTTGTTATGCAAAATTAAACATATATACAATATTCTTTTACATAAACAATTATATATATTATTAAAAACTAAAAATAACTATATAATAATTTTAATCATAACTATTTTAATGAGAAAATATTTTTTAAATATTTGTTTTACTCTTTATTTTATAAAGTTTTATTTTTAGAAAAATAATTTTAAAATAATTTTATTTTTTAATTACATTGATTTTGAATTTTAAATCGTAAATAATTTTTTCATAAACATGTTTTTCAAATTTAATTTTTTAATTAATATTGAAAAGATGTATAATTTAATTATATATGTATTATATTACATTATATTATATTATCTATATGTGTTTTATATATTTGATGAAAACTATTTATAATTAGTAAAAAAATATGGTTATTCAAAAAATAGCTATGATAATAAAATCTAATAAATTATTCTATATAAAAGAAATTAAATGATTTGAATAGATTATGATAAACAACATTTTACTACTTATATATGTATCCTATATATTTTAGTTTCTTAAAATTCTATGTATATGCCATTTGTTTTTGTATTGAAGAACCAAATCAATCTATATCATAGGCATTAATTATATCATGATTAAATTTTATTGTTTAATGATTAAAATTCAAAATGCAATTTAATATTAGTTTGATTTAGAATCATAAATTGAGGTATTCATATAAATTCATTTTCCGATTTTGAATTTCTATCATATAATATATCTTTCATTATAATGCACATATGATAAAATTATTTTCTTTTCTTATATCAGTTTGCATAAGAATGTTATTAATATTCTTATTATATTTTTTGAATTATTATCAATAATTAAGAGGAATTGATTTTAATAAAATATAAACAATTTTTTTTGAGAAATTATCTTTCTATTCTCAGTATATATCTAATGATGATATGAATGATGACGTTATGATAATACCTTCATCAAACCAACTCCACAAATATATTAATTTATTTTACAATTAAAAATGTATTTAAATCATTATATTCTTGATTATGTTATTACATAAATTTTTGCATGATTATAATCTAAAATAATAAAATTTAAAATCAAGGATAGATTAGTGATGAAATTGTGATAGAATAGAATTAGCAACGAAATTAGTGACAAAAAATTCCATGACAAAACAATTTGGTGATGAAAATTAGCGATTGAATTAGCGATAGAATTTTTTGTCACTGTTCCATCGCTAAAAATTTTATAATTAAAATTAGCAAAGGAAATTTTTTACGGAAAAAATTTCATCGCTAAATATTTACTGATAGATTGGTGACAAAATTTAGTGACGGACAAAATATTAGCGACAAAAAATTCCTTAGCTAATCTGTCGCTCCATTCGTAATATTAGAGATGAAAAAATTTCATAACTAATCTGTCGCTCGTTCATAATTCATCAGAAATTAGAGACGAAATAATTTTCGTCACTAATTTTGTTGGTAATGTGCTTTTTCTTTTTGTGGTGACATGGGAATGACCCTTAGAAAGTTCAAATACTAAAAATAAATGACAAAATTTGTTGTGGAACCAAAAGGCCACAAAATGTGGGATAAATCATAAGCCCTTAGAAAGCTCAAATGCTAGTAATTAATGTAAATTCAATTGATACTTACAGTCTCCCTAAAGGTTTACCGTTGGATTCATTATTGAATTCAAAGATATATTTCTACATATAAATTTGAGATTAAATGGTCATTAGCTATCATACTAACGTTACGGCTAGAAGTCATGCAACTTTAATTTTGTATGTTATAACTGAAAGACATACAACTTTGAATTTCTATCTAATTAAATGGAAAAATGCCATATATCTTTAATCTTCTATCTTATATGTTGGAAGCCATATATTTGATTTTCTATCTTGAGATTAAATTACCAGAAACTGAGATTAAATAGTCATAAGATATATATTGTTTTTTTATTTTATTAAATGACTAAAAGCCATATAGTTTTGATTTTGAAAAAGATCATGTGGTTTGTTTATAAAAAAAATTATGGTAATTAGACTTTTTAAAGATTACAGGCAATATAACTCAAAAAGTTATTGATTAAAATATCTTATATTATAAGAAGTTCTTGGCTATAATAAACGATGAAGTGCTATGTTCATTTATGAGATTCATATTTCAACACATAAAGGTACGTGGATACGTATTATATCCTTACTTTTATTATATTATTTTTTTATGTAAGGCCTTAGTTTAATTCTTATGATTATAATAATCTCAATTTGATATCAATTGACTTAGTGTGTTTTAAAGCATAATAATAATGTAACTAATAGCTATATTAATTCAATATAACTCTAATTTGTTGAGAGAAAATATGGTCTTGTAGTAGAGATTCATATTCTTCGTAAAAGGCACAAGAATTTTTTTTCCATTATTTTATATTATAGTCATATTTTTTAAGGGATAATAAGACATTGTAATTAAATGTTTATCTTATCCTATTTGTCATAATGAATTTGATATACAGTAATATTATAATTTTATGTTATTAAATGGGTCACTCTTTATTTTTTTTATTCATGGAAAACATCTACTTAAAGACCCCATTTTTAAGTGAATAATATACTCGAAAACCTTACTTTTCATATTTCCAACCATGTTTCTCTTATATTTTGGGGAAAATTACAGTTAAATATTCCATTATGAAGATATTTCATATTATCTGCAAAATAAAAAGGATATGAAACAATTTTATAGAAAATATCTCTTATCCTTATAATTAGATTTTGGGAGAAAATATAAAAAATAAATTGATTATCTTTTATTTATCATAATAAATTTTTCAATTACATCCTTCTCAAAACTTCGGTAGTTCATAAAGAACATCTATTTTTTATTTTATTTATATGGTTAAGATTATAAAAATAAAAATTACATATTTATTAAAACTCTAGAAGAGTCAAAAGTGTTAGATTCAACTAATATTAAACACTTGCTCAAGAGGTTGTAAATTTGACCCCCAAGAGTGTGTGAATTTCCCGTATTGGATAAAAAATAAACATATAAGGCTCAAAAAGAGTTATATCATGATTTATTATTCTCATTGAAGGTTGAGAATAATATTACAATGCCTAAATTTGTCCCATTGGGTGAAAGATGAAAATATAAAGATCTAGAAGAGTTATCTCATAATCAATTATCTCCATTAATAAGTAGAAGTTTATTAGTGTTTGAAAATAATATTACAATAGACCTAAAGTTCACATGTTTATTGTTAGGTATGATTGGTTAGATCATTCCAGATCATAATGATACAAAATATTATGAAAAATGTGCATTAAAATTTATGTGCTGCTTGTTCTCAAAAGAATTAAATAAGAAAACATCACTACTTATGTTTGAAATCGAATCCGTGTACATATATAATGGATCAAGTTTATATATAGGCCCATCGAGACATCATGTGAACCAAATCAATACATTATGAAAGAAAGATGTATTTATAAATTGATCACATGGGTGATTATGATTAACTTACAACCTGAAGTATACAAATATATTCCAATAAATACGTTAGGTACATAAGTGCATGAGTCTTAGATTATGCAACCAATATGATTCCTGTTGAAGTAGCTAGTGAGTTTTCCTCAACTTATCAATGATTAATGCTTAGCAAAAGCCTCAATAATTAGCTAGATCAAAACTTATTACTCCTTCAGTTCTAAATATAGGACCTATTTTGTAGTATAAATTACACTACAAAATAGGTCCTTGTTTAGAACCGGAGTAGTATATAATTATGGAGGCCTATAAAATCAATCAATCATATTCCTATTGAAGTAGCTAGTGATTTTTCCTCAACTGACCAAAATAAAATTCCTGTTTCCTTATTATAATTGGCTTTTGGTCAGGAGTCAGATTTTTTTCATCTTAGAGTGTGCAATATCTATCACTCCACCATAATAATGCATATAGATGGATATTAAAAACAAGTTAGGATCATTATTGGATAAAAATCTCTTTATTCTTATTTGTCTCTAAATGAAACAAAATAATATTTCTAAAGAAAACTTATGGACCTAGAAGACTTACACTACATATTCCCAATATGAGAGGGAGAAAATAAGTAGCTAGAAAAGAGAACACATAAAATGCATTTTTACTATCAAATGTAGATCCTCAAGTATAGTAGTACTCCTCTAGTCTTATTTATAGGACTGAGAAAGAAGATAATTTTTTGTCTTATTTATAGGGCACTAAGAGAAATTTTTGGCATATATGTACAATTTTACTCCTCATTTATTATTGTGCTGACTTTGTTTATATTGAGAATATAATAGGGATAAAGTTGGAAAGCTATTAAATTTTAAATGAGAGTTAATGAAATTTAAGGTTTTCCTTTGTCTGTGTGAAACATGCTGAAAGTGCCTTATAAATAGAATCAGAGGAGTATGAACTAGTTCATAAAGTATTGCATTTATAAAATAATACTAATGTTTGTCAAATGCAATTACTGACTAAAATGAGAATTCTCAATTCTCATATTTTAGCTAAAAATGCTCGTATTTTTATAAGGTATGCTAAAAGCATGAGAGGATGATCGGTTTCAAAAGAAAAGAAAAAAGAGCAAATGATCAAAATAATCATACTAAGGAGGCATGAATTGCAAAAGAACTAAGATATAATTATTTGACCCTTGAAGAGGTTCAAATGTTTGAAAGTAATAAAGAGATTTCGATATGTTATATCATAAAAGAAAAGATGACTTATAAAGGAATAAAATTATCGACAATAATTTTAGTGATAATATCACGTGATCAAATGAGAATCTTATATATAAATTTGTCATAAGATACAGACAAAAGGATGGTTGGCAAAAAAAAAAAAAGACTCAATGTTATAACAAGGCATTTGTGTGCTCAAGCACTTGAAGTGTAATGTTAATATTATATAAATGAGCATTTGTACAAGAAAAGAGAAATACAATACTGTGGCAGATTAAAATTTTTATGTGTCTTACCGATTTTTATTTATGCATTTTTTTTCTAAGATAGTCCTTCTAATAATAGTAATTATAGTCAATACACTTGACTAGCAAGGATATTTTAGAAAAGACAGTATCTATTTATTACAAATAACTAATTTAACTTATTTTTTTAATCTACTCAAATTAGTCTACTAACTTTTATATTTAGGATAAGAGGTAGAACTTCAAATAAAATATGTAAAATGCTGCAACACGCCATTCTCAATTTTGACAGCCGCCTCAGACTTTGAACTGTTACTCACTCTCCTGTCCGGTCCATAATTACTTTCCTTATTTGTTTCTCAAAAGGACACTTTTATTCGATAATTTTATATAAAATTTTAGGGTTAATACAGGGTTTGATCCTTCAAATTTATACTCATTTTGACTTTGATCCTTCAAGTTTCAAATCACAAGTTTTGGTCCCTCAGATTTTTTTTTTATTTAAAATATTAATTTCTATAATCTAATAAGAATTTGGACAATTTTGTTCCTTGAGGGATCAAAACTGATGGCTTGAAACTTGAAGAACTAAAACCAAAGTAAAAGCAAACTTAAAGAACCAAAGATTATATTAACCCAAAATTTTATTTTGATTTTGTTAGTTTATAAAGCATTTTTAGTTCTTTAATAACTCAAACACAGTAACATAATTCCCCGGTCAAAAAAAGTAACATAGTTAATCCTAAAACAATATATACTGAGGTCATAATTTTAAATGATAGTAATAAAGAATTATCAAGTATTTTGAGAATATTTTGTCAATATTTAAAATTGTAATACTGATCTTTTCTTAATAAGTTAGACAGCTAAAATTATAATTTTGTTTTGCTCTTCTATACACAAACTATGCCAATTTTTTAAATTATGCAATCCTTTTCCTCTCTTCTTTCTCCCTCGCCCACTTTTTTAAAAAACCTATGTTCAATTATTCATGAATAATGCAGTAACTATATTATATAAATTTTATATTAATTAGATCTTATATATATTTCCATACATTATATAAAATTTTCAAAATGAATATTATTGATAATTTATAAGAATAAATGTAATTTTTAGTTCTTGTACTTTTTCCCGGTTATCATTTTAATCCCTAAATGTTAATTTAAAGTAACTTAGTTTATAGTTTATTAAATTAAAGAATTATTTAGTGGCCATCACTAAAGCCTCAATACAAGAAGATTAGTCATTACTACAAGTAATAGTCTCAAATAAAAAAAAAGAAGAAAGAATTATAGAAATTAAGTTGGTTTAGCTCAAAAAACTATAAGGCTACGTTTGGTACAGAGTATTGAAAATAAGGGATAATGATTGGGATTAGGGTTGAAAACATATGTTAAAAGGATGCTTAGCATGGGTTATTTCTTATCACATAGAATTATGCAATCCCATATAAATAGGATTGGAGAATACCACCTTCCCTCATAGTAATCTCCAATCCCACATATATGGGTTTGTCAAATCCCAAGTATCATGCAATTACTCATACTAAACATCTTTTTAATATAGTTTTACATTTCAATCTCAATCTCTATCCCTCATTTTTAATACTTCGTACCAAATGGGATCTAAGATCACTCCATAGGCTATAGTAAGGCTACATAATAGACAAACCAAACCAAACCAAAGCTCAACCCAAAGTTTGGTATGCTTTTTGAATGAGTTGAGTTTGGCAGCTTGTGATCTAATTTAGTCTTGTAGGAAGTTAAGGTCAGGCTAGACTAGACTCGATCCATTGGACACCTAGACTTGTAACCAGTCTAGGGCCTTAATTTTTTATTTTTTTTCTATGGGAACCAAGATTTTGAACTAACAAACACAATTACAACAATAAAAATACTTATAATCACCTATTCACCCCAAAAAAAATACTTATAATCACCAAAAAATCATCCCTAAACATTAAACCTTAATGACAAGTCTGTAAGAATTTCCAACAATAAAAAGCAACATTCTAGATTACAAAACTTTTTTTCTGCAAAAATACCTAGACCTGACCAGACTAGTCCAAGTAGTCTGACCAGTTGGTTTAGAATCTACTCCAACCCAACTAAATGGTCTGACCCAATCTCATCCAATTTTATCACATGGTTTATTTGGATTAGATTGAACCAAAGAACCACCAAAGGTTAGACTGGATTGGACCCTACATTGGGTTTTCATACACCCCTAGGCTATAGTTTATACAGGTACCTAAAATGTCCTTTTCCACAAGGGAAAAAAAATCTTATTTGTGAGGCTTGGCCCTAGTCACTTTAATGCCTAGAGTGGATCTTAGGTTCTTTATGTATATATACATATTTTAAAATGACATATAAAAAACTTCGAAATTCCTAAATCCGAGAATGAGTACCTAAATTTTATTAACTCCTACGAGGGACCAAATACAAAAAAAATAATTTTAAAATTCAAGGGACAAAATACAAATACTCCCACTTTCAAGACCCCTTGTCGGAGTCGCCAATGCCACAGCCAATGCAAAGAATATTCTAGTGGCCGGCCACTAGTGAGATGAGTCGTTTTGGGAAGTGATTAATATATAATGAATTGTAGTCGGTGGCCTTGCTAAAAGATTGTTGATATATGATGAAGAAGTTAAAACTGGTACAAAAAATTAAACATCCTTCTATTTACCCTTTCTAGTATACGTTTAGAAGCCTTATGGTTTAAGCGAATTATAAAATAAGCCCGTAGATTAAAAATTTGAAATTTGATTCTCCGGTTACTATTTACCAGTAAATTTCAAATTTTTAATCTAACTTTAAAAATTCATAACTAATTATAAAGCAATCATATTAAGGTGATCTAGTCTCCATTTAAAACTCTTTCAATTCTGTATAGGGAAAAAACATAAGTTTGGACCCAAACCTTCTCAATTTGTACAGTTAGTTTATGGAAGATTATTATTTATTTAGTAAAAACTGTACTTTTTAATTTCTTTGCCCTAAATTTGAACAATCATAACTCTTAGCACACATATCCATTTTAAATAATCTACCACTTGTTTTAAATCTCAAAATATTTACTTTAAGCATACCAAATTTTATGAGCAGATTTCATCGTTTGCCTCACTTCCATTCTATCACAAATTTGTGGCTTGTTTAGGGATAATCTATCCTTCTTACTTACATCAACAATGTATAATTAATTCTTTTCAAACATATAATCATTTTATCATTGTACTAACCATTTTCATACATCATCATAGTTAATTATACATGCCTTTATTATCTTTTCACATTACGTAATACCAATGGCATATTTAAACATTGATTAACATAACATGACATATCATAATAATTTATTCAATTATTCAATTCTTCCTTCCATCTTGTAGTTCCACTTCTTGTATTGGTTTTTCAATGCTCTTTGCACCTCTTAGGGTTTGTTAAGGAAGGGTGAGATGCAGAAGAATCTCAGTAGTAAACATTACTCATATGTATACAAGCCAAATACTAAGTATATGACATGCTTAGTCTCATGCTTTCATGCTTGTAAAACGATATATTCTAAAGCTCAATGTTTTATTCACACATGGCCATAAAACAAACAAAAAATAGAGAAACATTCAATCTTTCATATTCTAGATCATCATCAAGCAACGTCAAATAAACAAGCATAAATCTTAGGCACATAAGCTTTCTTTTTGCTTTCCCTTGCTCCTTTGGCCTCCAACCATTTAGGTTGCTTGCTCAACTTTTTCCATTTATCTTCCTTAATATCTCATAATTCTAAATACATTAACACATAATGCCATTCACTCATTAGAGCCATGATTACAATCAACATCAACACGTTATTCTCTTTAAGCTACATTGACTTCTAACTTCTTAATCTTTCTAAAATTAATTTTACATGCTATTTCCACATAATTTTGCATTTAGAATCTATTTTCAAGCTCAAATCAAAGAAAATCCAACTCCTTCCTAATGAACAAGCCTTGTTCGAGCACATAATGTTTTAGGATTCAAAATTCTATTTTTAATTCTAATGCTTCTAAACTTGCTTTTTCACCTTTACCCCACACAATTTTCATTCTAAAAACATTAGAAGCACCAAAATCATCAAAATCCAACCCTAAAATGAACCCTACATTTGTCTGAAATTCTGCCAAGGTTAAGGAAAAATTGGATTCTTCGCAATCTCATCACAAAACCGCCTGATTCTTATTTCTTTTAAACCTTTAAACGTTATTCCAACATTAATCAATCACTTCCATGGATTAAACCCATTTAGACATCATATCAACATAGGGTTTTAACCTTCCAAAATCTATTAAAACTATGGCTAAGCTCAACAAGACAAATAGCAAGACAAAGTACATCAAAAATCATACTCTTACCTTGTCTTGAAGCCTAGATTTGTTTTAAACTCAGGGTCTTCTTCTTCTCCCTTTTCCCTTGAAGAATTTCATTCTCCCTCCCCTTGAACTCACTATGGCCGAATATCTTAACCAAATGGGAGGGGGAAGGTATTTATAGTGCAAGCCAAATTTACCTTAGGGTGATCCTTCAAATTCACCACTTACTTTTATCCTAGGACACTTGTTTTGATCTTGCTTCACTTCCTTTATGATTTTTCCACTTTAACCCTTTTAAGTGTGTTTCTCATTCAATTCCTGTAACATCCTAATTTTCATATATCTAATATTTAAACAAATTTTTATAGAATAGGTAGAGGTTAAATATATATATGTAATTAAGATAATTTTGATTTTGTGTGTGTGTATAAGAAAATGAATAAAATAGCAATGTTTAAGAAGTCCCACATTGATTAAATGATAGGAAGATGGATAAAATAACAATGTTAAGAAGTTTCACATTGACTAAATGATGGGAAGAGGGAGCTCTAGGAGCCTATATATAGGTGGTAGTAGGGGAGAGTTAAAGATGAATTAAATAATTTTCACACAAAATTGAGACAGTCTCAGTAAAGTGCTATTTACGAGTTTGTAAACCGTTGGATCAGGCTATAATTTGGTCAGCTGATCTTAGACTTCAAACTCATTAGTTTCAATAGTTGGATCGTCAATTCAGTTTCTGAGTTACAAGTTATTAGATATAAACCCTCTTATGGCATTTTCAAGTACGGGCGTCGTTTGTGCTTGATTGTTAGTTAGGAGACCAGGTAACTAAATATCTATCTGTTACATGCATTAGTATGAGGTTGGTGAGTGATTTTATAACCAATTTCATATACATATATTATGTTTTGTATGAACTATTTTGTGGGATACTGTTTTGAAAAGGATTGAAATCGTTTGTATTGTTAGAAATTAATGATTATAACTATGAGATGTTATTCTACAATTCGGTTGATTGTGCATATAAATGTGTTATTTTGAACCTTGTTCATTTAGTTTGGGTGGGGGAAGGAGATGATTGGAGTTATTGAGATGCATATACTTACCACACGGTATCGGCCTCCATACGAAGCTCTATGGTTGGCCACTGTTATTGTCCCGCTAGTTCTTCGAGGGACTGCGACACCCCACTAGTTCTTAGAGGGGGAACCCATGGTCCACCTAGTGCTTTGTGGTCTTTGGCCGGTCCATATCACTCGAGTGGTGAGCTTGTCAGAGTAGCCAGTCAAATGGAAAGAACTTAGCCCATGAGTCCAGTCAGCAGAAAAAAGGAGGATATAAGGATGGATTTGGGTTCGTGGATTTCATATGACATGGTCTCTTCATTTGATATTTATATCTTTTGAATAAAATAAAAATTATGTTATCTCTTTTGAAACTATCAGCTGTATGAGATCGGCAGAAATATTCGACTTATATGATTATTGTGAGTTTAACTGTTAAATAAATGTCTATTGATTGTTTTTAACTCGATGTATCCCACCTGACATCTCACTAGTCCATGCTAGTATGTGTGATAGGTAGGGTTTTAGTTACTGAGATGTTGTCTCATCCCTATTGTTTAACATTTTTCAGGTGAAAGCTTTAAAGGGGGGCGTTAGGGAAGGCTCAAGAGGAGTAAAGCTACATTAATGACTTTTAGTGTCTCTTCGATTTATGAGTTATGTTGTATCTTGTATATTGCCACCTTAAGATAAATTGTGTTTAATTGGTTCGTACATTATGATGTGTTATATCCTTTGAGTTATACTGTTGTGATATGTGTGCTAGTAGTTAGCCAGAGGCCTAGGATCGCATGTGATTTGTTTATAAATTTATTATAAAATATGAATTTCTCATTTAATTCTTAATATTTTCATTTATGAGCTATATTATATGTTGGTTTGTAACCATATTAGATAAGATTGATCATTTCTTACATAGGTTGTATTTGAATGAGTTAAGAAAACTTCTTTTATCCATGATAAGATGTATGATTGGGTGCTGCTCTTTTCTATCACGGATAACATTATGATATAGTTAGTTAGTGTAGAAGACTGTGATATAATTTGGGTTTGTATTTAGCATGGTTTTGTTATAAAAAGCTATTTCTTAAAGTTACTATATATATAAAAAAAAGGTTAAATTTTTCGGTTTATTTAGGAAGGTTGTTTCAATTCCCATGCCACTTGAAGGGACACCTCACATGTCACCTATTTTTAGAGCTGAGCAAGCAACCTGTAACCCGCTATACCCACCAGCAACCTGTGGAAATTTTACCCATTTAGGCCTGCCCAAAAAACATGTAAAATGGGTGGGTTAGTTAAATAAACGGGCGGGCTACGGGCATACCCCCGGCTGCTTGTGCCCGCCCATTTATTCTTCGTTTGTTATGTGTATGTATTTTATTTATAATATATTGTTTTCTGCAATAGAGTGACCCATATGGCTCCTAGTTTAGTGGTTAAGATGTCTTGCCCACAAAAGTAGTGATGCCCGTAGTTTTAATTAAAATGGAACCCTCAGCTTCTTAAGTCCTCCAAACCATCGCCGTTCTTGTTCCTCTGGGCATTTCCACGCATCACCATTTTGCCGTTGCCTTCCTCCTCCACCCTTTTTTATCTTCTTTTTCTCCTCTCCCCCATTGCCATTACAACCTCCTCTTTCATCATTGCTAAGCCCCATCAGCTCAACCTCCTATCTCTACCAGGTGATGAGCGACGAGCGACGAGCGACGAGCGACGGCAACAAATCAGCCGCTCTCATGGCTCACTATTATCCACCGTGCCTTTGCCTTGCAAGTCTTAGACTCAATTCACTCAATTCGGATCTATGCAACTCTATTTGTAATAGATATTGTTGATGGCTCTAAGATTTTTGTGATTTTTGCTATGAGATTTTTGTGTCCTTCATCCTCCTTCATCTTTTTCAATCTATCATCTGTAAAAAAATTTCTCAGGCTACCCTTGTTGAATCTTTTCTCTTTCTTGCCAAGTTGTTGTTGAATCTAGATCTTTTGATTATTATTATTATAGTCTAAATTATTAACCACTTGTTGCGGCCTTCAGCACTAGATTTTAATTCGCGACATCTTGTTGCTGCTTTTTCTAACGTTTGATTCTAATTTGGCATCTACAATTTCCTCTATGTTTTCCATGGTTGGATGTGAAAACGGGTTACTCGTAACTCGTTGCAACCCACCCGTGTTAGCACAACCCATTTAATCCAGGTTTAAATGGGTCTTCAACAGATACGGGCTAGCCCATACCTATTTAAAGTTAAATGGGCGGGTTACGGGTTGACCCCTGGGCTACTCAACCTTGACCCCTGGGCTGCTCAACCTGCCCGTTACTCACCCCTACCTATTCCATGTAAAAACATAATATTTTATTACATGATTTTATTCTTCCAAGCTTGCCTCTTGACAATTGGTATTATTCCATCCTTGATCCTTCATGAAATTTACATTAAAATAGGGAGGAAAATGAAGGAAAATTCATGCATAACCATATTCTTGTTTATTCTTCCACCTATTTTACAATTTTATGTCATATCGAGTACTTTTTCAGGTCCTGACCTTTCAGGTAACCATAGAACATGTCCTAGAATCCTTTTTTCATCACAATTAATCTCACAAGGAATTATATAATATGCCTAAAGAGGAAATGATGCTCTTCCCTTTATCCCTTCATTAAAATGTTTAACAATATTTATTTCGGAGTAAAATTAACCAAATTCTTTCTACTGGTCCATGATTCTGAAAATCTATCTCTATGTACCAATACTACCTTTTTATTTTGACTTTTCTCGGATAACATATAAATAGGCTTTAAATTATGGTAAAGCGAAACTCTCTGCTTTCTGGGGACAAAATTATTTTTAAAACTTATGATAATTTCTCAAGTATATATTTCCTATTTTTCTCCGATTATCTGAGGCCCCCTTATGTTTTAAATAATTTAATTTTCACTAATATTTATAATTAGTCAAAACCTTGAAATTTTCATCAAATTGCTTCAGGGGTATTTTTGTCATTTTTAACTTTATATGGACCTCAAAACTTCATTTTTCATTTTTTTTTGGAATTTTCTAGAATTTTTTATAAAATTTTTTTGGCATAGTTTCCATCACTGCCCTTTTTTGTTCAAAACTTTTCAGATGTATGATTAGGTCCCTAATCGGGTTTAGCCTCAGGAATCATCTCACTAAGGTTTCCAACACAACCTTTTAGCAGCTAATCATCTCCGATTCCCATATTCAAGCCCTCAAGACTTTATTAGAGTCTCTAACTTGCTTATTTCATGGTTTCAACAAATTTTTACTTTATGATTTAGTCTATAGGAATTCTCTCATCCTTTCAAGGGACTTCTAGAACTCATGTCAAAAGGGATTTGGTAGCTTGCCCATTTCAAGCTAATTCTAGTACTTTTAAACTCAAAATTCAGAATATTACAAAAAACATTGACATGAAAGAATGACCTTATTTCAATTATAAACTTTAGATAGTGATAACAACTTTTGAATGCATTTTACCCATTTTAAAATAGGAATTAACAGGTCATGATTTTAACATAAAAACTGATAGCATATCAAAAAGTGTTCAATATGGAGATCCTGAAGCTCAAGGAGCACTCATCCAATTAGAGGCCCAACAATCCTTCCAAGATGTTCAATGGATCTCTAGCTCAAGAATGCTTCCGTGGATGATGATATGGACACATGTAGAGCTTAGTGTGACATATGGAAGGTCACCCTGAAAGCTACCATGGCATATGAGTCATTGCAGTATGAACGCTTGAATCTTGAGAAAGATAAGAGCACATTCTAGGAGCCCAAAAGAAGTATTTGAATCCAATTCCCATGTTATTGAAGACCCAGCACAATTATATATGCATGGAGGAGTCTATTGGAACTATAATCTTTCAAATTGGGCCCTATATGCTTAATGTTTTGGACCATGGGAGTTCTAAAACGTGGCTTATTCATATTCAAGTCCAAATAGATGTCTTAAAAGCCTATACATACTTATGGACGTGAATAACATCTATGAAGTTCTATTTAAAAGGTCTAAGAAGATTCAAAAAACATCAAGAGTGGTCTTATATGGCATTAATCAAGAAAATTCAAGAAACATCAAGAGTGGTTTTATATGGCATTAATTATGATTCTATTTGTTTTAATTAGTTTTCTATTTTGTATTGATTGCTTCTTGTATGCAAAGACTTACCTATTTTGTCCTTTGTTAGTTAGTAGATAGTCAAACAAGATCCATCTTATTGGCAATAGGATCCTCTTAGGTAGTGACTGATCTAGATTTTTTTTCTTTACTAGCAAGTTAGGGTATTCTAGAAGGTCTTTTGGTTTTCTTATTTTTATTTCATTTTTACATCTATTTTTTATGCATTTTATTTAGTTACTATTTTAAGCTCTAATAGCTTATAAAAGGCTTTTATGGCTTAGGTTATCAATTATTGTTTTTATATTAGGTTTTTTTCAAGGGTCTTAGTTTATAAATATTTCAGTATGTACTCTTTTCATATAGAGATGATTTGAATAATTAATAATATGATAATTTTATTTCTCTTATCTGAACCTTGCTTGCATACTCGTATTCTCGTGAAAATACTCAACAATATAAAGGAAGTGATTAACTTTATGGTGTTTTCATGACTAAGGTTGTAAGAGACAAGTTCTCTTAAGGTCTTGCCTCAATCATTTATTTGGTTTCTTGTGTTTGGGATTACAAGAGGTGAGTTCTCTTGGGGTCTCAATCCATTTGATACTTGTTTCTAGTCGATCCATGCCATCCCCTCATATCAAAAACTTAGAAAAACGAGGGGGGGGAATCATGTATTTAGAAAATTTTTAATTCTTAAACTTCAACTAATAATAACAAGTTTTCAGTTCATTTTTACCCATTTAATAAATAGGGGCGTTTATGGCTTTTTACTTGACTTTCAAAATTCTATTTTAGAATTTTATACTTTTTTAGATTATGTTAATTCAAGCACCTTTCAAGGGACTTCATATTTTTCATGTTCTTTTATTGTCATTTTTACTATTTTTATTTTTTAATTTTTAAATAATAAAAAACGATCGGAGGGATTTTTTTTTTTTTTGGTTTTAGAATGATCTACATTAAAATAGAATACTTTGTGAATAAAAAATTTGTAAAGTATTAATTAGGGGTGTTCACTTACATCTCATCTTGGTCCCAATCATTTTAGGATGGGGCAGTTTCATCCCGAAAATTTGGGACAGAACAAAAATTGAAGGGACGAGATGTCCTATCCTAGTTCAGTGTTGATATATTCTCTTTTTATTTTTTTAAATTTATTTTACTTTATTATTAATATAATAATATTATAACTTTTATGATTATATTGTCCACAATTTAAGAGTTTTTTTAATATAGATTATATGATAGTTTTTAAGAAATATCTTAAATTTATATATTTTCTATCTTTCAAAAAGAAACATTTTTTATTAATTTTTTATCATTGTCAATTTTTTAGTCATTTGTTATCTATTTTTTTTAATATAATGTTTACTATGAGTTTTTATACTTTAAATACATTTAGTTTGAAAAAAATTAAAAAAATAAACAGGTGTTCCTGTCCCATCGAGAACGAGATGGAACACCATTAAGACGAGACAAGACATAACATAAAAAAACCGTCTCGCGAGAATGAGACCATCATGTCCCATGAACACCTTGGTATTAATATTTTCTATGTGTAAATATTTATTAGGTCATCTTCTCCAATAAAATTTTTGATAAGAGCATTTTTCCCAATTTAACCTAAAAATATTAACACACATAACAAAAATTTAATATTTTGGACACAGGTGATTCTTATGATTATGAGAATTGCTACTGTAACGAGGGTACAGAATAGATAATAAACTAAACAACAACTCTTGTACATTCTTATTTATAATCGAACGTTTGACCTTAGTCCAAGGTTAAGAAGAAGCTCTTGACCTATTTCCTCTAACGTCTCAATTGGTCTCAGTATTGCCACAGTGAGACCTCAGTATCTGCCTCCATGTCATCCCAGCTCCACCCATATGGCCTAACAGAGGGTGGCGATCGGAGCGGCTCCTCCGCCATACTCACTATCAAATGACGGAGCTCGTCAAATTTCGTTGACACAGCTGGATTTTGATAAATATACGTCGCTTCATCTTCTTCACAATAATCCTGTACATTCGGCGCATCTCCGATGACTTCCTCGTCGGCCGTTGCACTACTGAGACTGCAAACTTCAAAATCATCATCACTCCTGCCGAATTCCTCAGCAGCCAGAGCCGCCACCCGTCTGATCTCCGCCGCATTGGTTGATTCCGGTAGAGGCAACCGCCAAGCTGAGTCAGCGAAATTCAGGCAAGCCGATTTTCCACGAAGAGCCAGAGCCGCCACGTCATGAGCACGAGCGGCCATCTCCACCGTGGCATATGTTCCGAGCCAAATCCTGGTGTTACCGTTCGGCACACGAACCTCGCAAACCCACTTGTCTTTGTTCCTCCGTCGCACTCCTCTGTACACGGGATGCCTCGTCTCCTTGAAAACCCTCCGTCCCGCTCGCTTCTTGGGTCGCTCCGACGCCAGTAACAGTTTCGGCTCCCTGCTCAACGAGCTGACCTCCAACCAAGAAGAGGAGGAGGAAGAAGAAGAGGAAGAAGCGTCGAATGTGACTTCTGTGAGAAATTCCATGGTATTTGGATGAGATGTGAGATGTGAGAGTAAGTACAAATTAAAGCAGATGTGTTGTGCTGGAGGGGGGCGGAGAGAGTGATGGGAAGCAGGGGGTTATATACAGTTTGGGTTTAAGGATGGACAAGGTGGGGCCCACTGGGGGTTTGCCTACGATGAGGACGCGGACACGGAAACGGTTGGGGACATTTAGAGCTAGCTCCCACGGTTACCACTTGCTTTGCCCGGCTTAGCTACTCTTAGTCCTATCGTTGATATTTTAGATTCAGGCCACGTGGTCTAAATTCATTGATTCTCTTTTTTGCTTTTGTGGCTAAATTCATTGATTCTGGAGTCCTGATATTTATCCCACGTGATGGAACAAACTTTGAAGTTAGATAAAATAAAGCTCCTGCCGTGAGAAGGATCAGTAATCAGCAATTTTATTTTATGATTAGTAGAATTTTTTTATGAAAGGAATTCATATTTTTATTGATTAATATTGGTATCATATTTAAATTTTTTAAATTAAAAATTATTTTAAGAGGCATATTTTATTATTGGATCCCTCTCATAAAAATTGATTTTGTAGATTTTTTTAAGCTTAAGGTTACAAGAAATTTGAAGAAATTTTAAAAAAGATAGATTCAATATAAATTTCTAATGTTTAGTTACTCCATTTTGCATGAAGAATGCAATATAATGGATATGAAAAATAGTATTTAATTAAAAAAAGTCTTTATATTCCTAAATTAATGATGGTACTCATTTTATATATAAAAAGTACTATTTCTTATTAGGGAAAATTAATATTGTAGTCCTTCAACTTTTAACTTATTTATAATTCAATCCCTTAACTATGACTCGTTGTGACTCAATCCCTAAACTTTTGATTCGCTTATAACTTAATCCCTTATTTTTTTATTTTTTAAAAACATAATCCTTCTCATCTATTTGGCAGTCCAACTCATAACTCATCCCTCCTACATGTAGAAAAACGTTATTGATGGTGTTAATAATTGCTGATGTGCCTGCCAAATCAGATACCCATGGAATTTGTATGAAATTAAAAAAAAAAAAAGGTTTTCAATTAGGGCACATTTGCCACTAGATGCGACTGAACAAAGACGAGAACATGCGAGGCGATCAAGACGCGCTGCAGATGTGCAGAGAAGAAGGGTAAAGCAAAGACGCTGCGAAGAAGACCAAACCGGAGAAGAAGAATATTTGTCATCCCACATATATATTCATCATATTCCGGGCTCTGGCTTTATTCAGTGGTTCTCTGTGCATGGCACTCTATAAGTTTAGGCGCAAATTTTATTAAACAGGGATACATCATGTGAAGATCTGTTAAATTTTAGTGAGCGCTCAACTGTTCCTGCATCATTTCTCTACAAAAAAGTAGTGTTTTTTCTTGAAACAACCATGGATGTATTTGAAACCCCACTAATTTTGGTAAATTATCGATAATTTTTTTTTATCTCACAATACTTTGCACATTGATCAGTAATTTTTTTTTTAACCTCAAAATATCAGCAATTTTTTTCCATCCCATAGCATGATACAAATCGGTGCTGTGATAATTAACAATGAATGCTTGTCAAATATCATAGAACCTGGACCTTTAGTGGGAGCGGTATGTCTTCCAAGACATGTTTCACTTTTTTCCATTATCAACACTTCCACCTGTTCAAGTTCAAAAGGATTCACAGTGCAGAGTCAAGGCACAATATAGCATTTGGTGCCGTTAAACACAGTCGATCAAGGCCCAGGGATTTCATTAAGATTAAACACATTCGATCAAGGGCCAGACTTCATCACTAGTCTAGGTGGGGCTTCAAAAATGCAACTGGGATTGCTCTTTTCAAATATCAAAGTCTCTGCCTATCCTATCAAAAGAAGCAAGGAATTGGGATTGCTCTTTTCAAATAATGAAATTTTTGGAATGATTGCTGAACAGGAAGTTAATATGAAATAAAACTCATTTAAATTAATAGCATTAGTACATGCTACAGTTCGAGTCATAAAATAAATTCCACGCATAAATAATTGTGCCTCCATAATTTGAGATCCAGTGGCGAAACGAAACATGCAGGGGACCATAAAATTTGCTATCGCTAATGTCGAACGTTTCTTGATTCTCTAAATTTGAATATTTTGGTAGATAATTTACCTTCAGGAAATCTGAACGAATCATTTCCATTGAAGAAGTAGAGAAGAATATTCAGATCCACTCCTCCCCGTCTGCATCAGTCGGACGAACATGAGGAGAATGAAGATAGAGAATACAAACACAAGGAGAAAGAAGATGGAGGACAACGCATCGATGGAGAAGACGAGGTCAATGGAGAATGACCCACTGGCATGCAAAATGATGCGAGCCTTCTTCAGCCAAAGGAAATTCGAACAGAGATGGAGAAGACGCAAGGAGATGATGTGGCGCTTACAAAGATGAAAGGTATGATGTGGCTCTTATGTGGTATGAGAAATTAACGGAGAAGGACAAACTTTGTGCACATTGGAAAGATGAGTCACAAGCGAATCAAAAATTTAGGGATTGAATTATAACGAGTCATAGTTAGAGGATTAAATTTTAAATAAATTAAAAGTTAGAGGATTAAAAAATTCATTTTCTCTTAGAAAAATTAAATAAATATAATGATAATACATAATTAATAACTACTATGTATCCAATAACTATAATTGTATTTATATCCAAAATCTAGTCTAATTAAGTAAATATGTTTAATTTGAGCATATTTTTTCCAACTTTCATTTTTCTTTGTTTTGTTGATATGAGTAGTCAAATAATATTTTCAAAGACGACATAGATGACTTATTTATACGTTTTTGTTTTAAATGCTTGATTTGCGTTTGAAAATTAAAATATATTTGATAGTAACATTTTTTTTTAATTTGATAGCATATAAATAAGAGAAGAGAGGCATGATTGAATCCATAAATATACCAAATCACACACAATTCGACAGTGAAGGGTAACACGAGATTATTAGAAAATAATATGGACATATTAGTCAATGCAAGTCAAAATATTACTTTTTTCCTCCAAATTCTCTTAATTTTGTAGGGGAGGCTTATGAGGGGGGAGGGAAAATGTTAAAAAAATTTTCCTTCCCTCCTAAAATTTTTATCTTGCCAAATAAAAGAAAATGATTAAAATCCCTCTTCTTTCTTTCTTTCTCTTCCAAATCCTTCATACAAAACGAATCGTCATTTTTTTTTTAAAATTTTGCTCATTAATAAAATTAATGGAACACATATTTCCCCACACCAACCTCCGTATCCAAATAGTTTGTTTTTTTATTGGTCTTGGTATGTTCCAGTCCCCACCTCTTTCTTTCTAAATTCATTTTGTTTGGCCATTCATCCTCTCACCCGTAAATCTTCATGCAAGACGAGGAGTGCAAATAATGAAAGTAACTCATTCCCATATTGAACGAGTTTGTTTTTCATTTTTTTTTTAAAAAAATAAGTCACATCAGCTACATGACGGAAGTCGCTCTGAACGACTTCTACGTAAATTCAAACTCGTTCCATCCTTGGACGAGTTTAAGTATAGTGTTTAGATAAATATTTGTCATGATATAGTACTTAAGTTTTTTTTACTGTTTATAGTGTATGAGTAAAAAAGCCGATTAATGTTCATGAGAAAAAAAAAATGAAAAGTCATCAATTGCTTCAGATATGGAAGATAATTTAAAATAAAAAGAAAAAGAAAATTTATTCACTAGTTCTCATGATTTTTGTGATATTCTATTTTTAAAATATATTATTATATTAATTAGAAATAAAAATATTCATTACAACTGGTTTTTTATGCCCATATTAAAAAAATAGTGAAATGAGAATGAATTTTAATAAATTATGCAACTTAAATTAACACGTAAATTAATGTACATATAAATAAAAAATATAAACCCATACATAACAATAAAACAGTATATATTAAAAGTTCTTTTCCTCTCTGTTATCAAAAAATCGTTCCTTTCCTTTCCCTTCCAAGTTCCAACAAAGCTAAACTCCGCTCTCCTACTTTACTTTCCCCTCTCAAAGTCCAGGCATACCCTGAGAAGAGTGTTTGGTAGGGGATGGAATTCTTGTTACTTGGCACTGCGAATCCCAGGGAGATGGGAGGGAGGGGTGGTACTGGAAATTCCCCTTCTTCAGTCGGCTAGTCTCCGCCTTCGGTCTCCTTCCTTTCCATCGTTGATCTGGTCATTAGCCGTCCGACCTCCGTCCGTCATCTCCCTCTCTCTTCCTCTCACAATCAGACGCTGCCGTCGACTCGGAGGCTGACCACCTGCAAGTCCAACGGCAAGACACGGCGAACGTCGTTCGGAGCAACGAGCTGGAGAAGTTGAAGATGGACGAGGCGTTGATGGATCTGTTGCTGAGACTCGATTCTGTGCCCAGCATCGATTCGACGGTGAGGGAGGCTCGGAGAAAAGTTAGGCGTCGGGATTGTGGGGTTGGAGCAAATTGGGTTTATGCTTAGTAGCCACGGAATTAACTGAATACGTACAGAGAAACAAAATGTGAAGAGAAGAATGAGGTATACAGTGAAAGAAAATTAGAATTATTTACAATTCATTTCCAATCCTATTTCTCATAGCAATCCCCATTTCCATTCCCTTCAATTTAAGTCCAACGCTTTTTGTCCTTTTTTTTTTAACATATGCATTAGATACTACTACCTCCGGTCCTAATTATAAGAGCCAGTTGACTAATTTAAGAAGATTAAGAAAGTAAGTTGAGTTAGTTATTTGTCTTAAATAGATATTGTCTTTCCTAAAATATCCTTACTAATCAAGTGTATTGACTAGAATTCTTATTATTAGAAGGGCTATTTTGGAAAAAAAAAAAGTATAAATATGAGAGACAAAGTAGATTGGGGTCTTATATTTAAAACCAAAATAAAAGTTAAACAGGGTCTTATATTAAGAACCGAAGGTAGTATTTATAACTAAGGTGACAAATTTTGAATTTTACGGTGGGGAAAAATGGAATTTATATACTTGTTTCATGCTTAACTTACCATTTGGATAACTTGATTCCACCAAGACAGATAAATGTTATGGTTTGCCCATTTGTATACCTCCTCCTTATTAATATTTTGCATATGTAAATGAACTAAGATGTCAAATATTTATTTCATTATATTTATTATTATATTATGTTATATTTTATATGGTATAATATAATGACTGGAATATATGATAACATCAATTTTATGTATAAAATAATATATTTTACATGACAAGAAAATGCAAATAACCTATTCTGATTTCTAAAAACTTGCTTTTCCATCCCCGTCATTTATCAAGGGAGGCAAAATAAACATATTCTAATGTTTTTAGCACGATTAGCTTCTCTTTTTTTTTAGCCAGAAGGAACATTAGCTTAATTAAACTTATTCTTATTGTTGATTTGCATTAAATTGTGTTCTAATTCTCAGAAAAATATTAGATTACAGGTTATTTATAATATTTTATGAATACATGTTCGGTCAAAGATGATGCCCCAAAGTCTATTGTTGGCGCACACTAGAGTCCAAGGTTAGCGATCAAACTAAAGTATGCGACAGCGGAATATTACTGAATTTAATTTGAAGCCTACGTGAAAGAAATTTAATTTCCTTAACACAATCATATAAAAGAAGAGAGTAAATTGACAGATTAAGATGAAAATTTGTTTAAAAAGTTTTCACTCACCAACATTAAACAATTGAAAGTTTTTATGGGTTCAATATGACTTGAAGTATAAAATCATAGCAAATTTGATTTGCACCAACGGCTTGGATTAAAAAGGATCGGAGGGGTGAGATCTCGGTTGATGAGGGTCATTCCCCCCCCCCCAAAAAAAAGTTTTTTCTAATGAAAAGCTGTATTAAGCTGTATTTCAGCTAAGGGTAAAACCCCTCAAACAATAAGAAGTCCGGATCCTTCGTCAAAATCCACCTCAAGACATCCTAGTGAAGAATGACTAAAGATACATCAAGAATACCGTGCACATGTTACAAGTTTCATAAAATAGTAGTTCTAGATAATACAGATTATTAACAAAGATATTTTAGGAAGACAACACTTATTTATTACAAATAACTAACTTAACTAATTTTTTTAATCTACTCAAATTAGTCAACCGGCTTTTATATTAAAGACTAGAGGTAGTATAAGTAGATTAATGATGTTAGTTAAATTAGTTAATATAATATTACTTTAAATCCTTAATAAAAGAGCTAGTTGGGTAATTTGTGTAGATTAAGAAAGTTTGTTAAGTTTAATTATTTGTAATAAATAAGTATTATCTTTCCTAAAATACCCTTGCTAATCATATGTATTAGTTAAACCATTTGATAGAATTTCTAACATGTACAACTGATACGACGACTACTTTAAAAAAATAGATAAATATGTGGGACTAAGTGAATTCAAATCTTATATTTAAAACCAAATTAAATGTCAAACTAACTTTTATATTAAGAATTGGAGGTAGTATTTTTTTTAAAAAAAAATACCATAAACATCTTCCTTAATTCCGCCCTCTCCTCTACTTGAAATTATTAGGTGGAATATCAATAGGGTTAATTTAAAAAAATTAATAAATATGTGAAATGAATCTTACATATAGAATCAAAATCAACTCTTCAATTAGATCTTATATTAAGAACCAGATGAGTATATTCTTTGCAAATTTTTTCTTATTTAATAACTGTTGAAACGCTTATGTAGGTGAATAAATATTAGGGAGAATAACAGAAAAAGAAGTTAAAGATTACAAATCCCAAATCACGTTTAGTAACACAATTTTACTTGGTATTGATAAGTGTGAATTTGCAAATGACAACAAATTTTTGTTGATATTCCTTGTTTGGTATTTATAAAATTTTAATTTTTTTTGGTCATTGTCCCTAAATATTATTCATAAATATATTTAATAAAATATAGACGAAGTACATATTTTCAAGCAAATGCTGCTCCATATTCGCTTCAGCAGATAATATGAAATCATCAACAAAAAAGAGGTGTGGTGTTTTTACTCCATGCCTTACTAGTGAGAATGACAATCAATTGCCCAACCCGACATCATTCTGTATTGGATGGGCTAGCCGTTCCATAACCAGTAGAGAGGTAGAAGGAGAGGGTGTCTCATAGGCTAATCATCATTTTTCATTAATTTGGTGAGAATACGCCAAATTCTGGGGTGTAAGTGTTTTTTTAAAAAAGATAGTTTATGAAGGGTAGGCATTTACGGTTTATATGAATTTTAATAATTATTGACAATGTTTCTCCTTTTTTTTTTTTTGTGAAACAAAACAAAACAGTACAAATGCACTAAGTGTGAGCGTATCCTTTAGCCTTCTGGTGTGTTTGGATTAGCAGTAGTAAAAACTTTTTTTCAATTTGACATAATTGGTTGGATAATATACTTTGTATAATTTATGTAAATATAGAATGAAAAATAATATTAAAAATTAAAAATATTATAAAAACTATTAAAAATTATTTTTACTTAAGAGAATATTAAAATAAATAAATAAAAACTAATCGGGAAGCACAAAAAATATATATAAAGAGAGAAGCATAAGAACAATATAAACATAAGGGCAAAAATATCTTTTAATTTAAAAAAAAAACTACTTTTACATGAGTTATAAATTTTAAGTGATTTTAAAATCATATTTTTTTAAAAAATAACTTTTGGCATATAAGTCGAGTCATGCAAGCATGAACAATCTCAATCCTAAACTCTAAATCCTAAACAATATCAACTAACTGATCAAGGCAATCCGTCTGGACGATGACATGCTTGAAGCCTCTATCCCAGCAGGCTATTTCCAGTCCCGAAATGACCCCCAAAACTTCCGCCCCAAAGCTATCTCCATGGTTTAGGCCGAGTCAATAGCCCCCCGAAACTCCCCTTTATTATTCCGCATCAATCCTCCACACGCTAACGAGTTCCTACTAGTCGCTGCGGCCCCATCCGCGTTTGTCTTTATCAAACCTTCATTGGGAGGAGACCACTGGTCTTGGAATCGACAGTCCTTACTGAACTGAACTTTTTCTATAATGGCACCTCGAGTATTGAAAATGTTTTCTTTAAAATTTTAATAACTTTCTTTGATCTTCATTTTTAATAATGAATATTTATAAACATAATTATTATATATTAATTTAATAAATATTTACAATAAAAATTTCAATAAATTAACATACGCATAAATTGCCCCCAACTAAATTTTTCTCAATGACTCCCTCATCACATTTTTGCTTCTGCAAAAGGGGGGGAACCACTTTTTCATATTAAAAGGGATTTCCTTTTGTGCTTTGAATTATTAAGTTGGGGATTTGTATTAATTGTGGCTTCCATGAACAAATTAATGAAAATACCTCTAATCATTGAATAATTTACTGTTTACTTAGGAATGAGATTTGGAATTTGATCCATGCTCAATTACTCATCACAACGATGAGCATCATATGCTCATAGCCATAATAAAATCGGAGAGATAAAAAATTTTATTTGAATGGATATTTAAAAATTTTAATTGGTAATCTTTTCAATGGTAAATTTATTTTTTTAAAAAGAAATGTCAATTATGAAATGCTCTATATTTTAATTTTTGTTCTATTAAAATAAAAAAACTTAAATTAAATCTGGATATTCAAAATCAATCTAAATGATTTTTTTGGGGGGCCTGGGGGGTGTAAAACGATCAAATTTTGGTTCATTAAAAGAGAAAAATGGGATGAAGTGTACGGGGAAGTCACTAATAGAATAAAGTCAAGAAACGCGTACAAATATAAGCTAGCCTAAAAGATTATCACACGCTTTATTTTCCGTTGTTAAAAATAAATAAAAAAAACAAAGATATCACTCCGCCATCCCGCGAGTCCCCGAGCACAAAAATCTAATGTGACGAAACCGTCGTCTTTCGTTGGACAGTTGGACTTACCTCGTCTGTCTGTGTCGTTTCCAAATTCTGAACGCCCAGTCACCCAATCAAGTTCTTTCATACCAGATCATTTTCTGCAGAAAGCGTTTTGCAGAACCCAAAGTGTAGGCTGTAGGAAACATACTCTCCTGAGATAGATGCAGTTGTTTAATTTGTCTTGGGATTTTGACGCCGGCATGCTACTCTTCTTCAACAATGGTAGTAACCAATTTCAATGCTTTCATTTTCATGAATCCTCTGTGCATCATCTTATTGGGATTTTGTAAATTAAGTGATCATTTTGACATTTCTAAATTCAAATATCATTTTCATGTCATTTTCTCAGAATAAACTCAAAAAACGCGCATAAACATAAGCTAGTCCAAAAGATTATCAGTACGCTTTATTTTCCGTTGTTCGGAAAAAATGAAAAAACAAAAATTATCACTCCGCCGCCACCCCGCGAGTACCCGAACTGAAGAGAAGAGCTAGTGTAACAAAGCTGTCGTCTTTCGTTGGACAATTGGACTTACCTTGTCTGTCTGTGTCATTTCAAAATTCTGAACGCCCAGTCATCTAATCATTATCACTCCCAAGCCGACTATTTACCCTACCGGTATCCGTGGACTATTACCCAACGCCTTCATTTCACACACGCCTTGCTTTCATGCGAGTTAACGGTCTTGTCTTCAAAGTGGTTAACACTTTTTAAAAGTCCGACATACGCACCATTTAAGTCTTTATCCCTTCAAAGTTACCGGTCATGCGGGTTACCTGTCTTGTCTTCAAAGTTGCTCACATTTTTTAGAAGTCCGATACACGCACCATAGACTCTCATGCCTTCAAAGTTACCGGTCATGCGAGTTACCGGTCTTGTCTTCAAAGTGGTTAGCACTTCTTAAATGTCCTGTATGCTCACCATAGTTTCTTGCTTTTTCAAAGTTGTCTTCCAGTGCTGTTAACATTTATTAAAAGTCGTGCCTGCAAGGGTCGGTCCGACTGGTTGATAGGGGAAGGCAAGGCGCCGCGTACCCGTCAGGTCTTGGGCTCGATACCTGCGAGGTACCTTGGGATTAGTCTGGTCAGTTTCGGCTGGGATACCCTGAGTTAGCTTTAACATCCTACTCAAAAAAACATTTATTAAAAATCCCATTCGCACTTCCAGTACTGGCTGGGACCCAATGCCTTCGTTTCCTAGATACCACCATATATGGAATTAATGCCTTGCTTTTATGTATACTACTATATATGGACCATCCTTTCTTCATTGTTTCTTATGACTGCCAATCTATTATTAACAATTTGCTGTGAGGAAGAAGAGGCACAATAGCTTCACAAATTCTCAGCTGGTTTTTCATCATCCCTTCATCTCGATACCAATATGCCTTTCTTTCCATCAATTGCTGATCTCTTCAGGTATGTATTTCTTTAATTTTCTTTCATCCAAAAGCTGATTCAAGTTCTTTCATACCAGTTCATTTTTCCATAGTGCAGGCTGCAGGAATATATACTTCTGAGATAGACGTAATTGTTTTGTCTTCGGATTTTGACACCGGCCTACTATTCTTCTTCAACAATGGTAGTAACCAATTTCAGTGCTTTCATTTCCATGAATCCTCTGTGCGTCGTCTTAGTTGATCGTTTCATTTTGCGCCACTAAATAGAGTAATCCTGATTGTTTCATGTCTTTATCTCAAGGTGGCCAATCCGATGACCTGTAGATACTATACTGTTTGGTATAAAGCATTGAAAATGAGGAATGAGGATTGTGATTGAGATTAAGAAAATAGTATTTAGCATAAGAAATTTCTTGTTATATGGGATTACAAAAATCTATGTATGTGAGATTAAGGAATACTACGAAGAGAAGTGGTATTCCCCAATCCTATTTTCATGGGTTTGCTTAATCCTATGCAAGAAGTAATTACTCATGCCAAAGATTTTTTAATTATTTTTTTCAATTGCAATCCTAATTAATTTTTATCCCTTATTTTCAATATTTTGTACCAAACAGGACTATAGGGCTAACCCAGTCCTGTTGAAACTTTTTGAAATTCTAGCTAGCGGCGAATTGTAGATTCTTTCTGTCAATTATGAAAACATAGGTGAATAACCACAAGAACACACGATAATTAAAATAACCTTATTAACTTCTTTTTTAAATAGATGCTAGGTCGTTTCACACTCTTCAGCCGAGATAGAAAACCCGTTTCCATCATGCTCTGTTCAAGTGGCGCACAGGCAAAATCTGAGGGAGATATTATTTCTGACAAACATGTTTAGAGATCTCTTGAGAGACATTTCATTTTAATTTTTCTTGTATTAATTTAGATTCACGCATCACGTATGTGGTTTGTATGAGCGTGTAGCAACAAAGGTAATCAATATATATATATATATATATATGGAGACACAGAGAGAGAGAGAGAGAGAGAGAGGACCTACTTTTTAGAAAACATAAGTTAAAACAATAATAACAACACTTATTGGAATCTATTTCATAATGAAAATACAGTAGTTCACTGGACATGTGGTTCGCTTATGGTTGAGGGGTTGGGTATTTTGACATTTTCACATCTGGCTTATGAATTTCTGGAATCCATTTTCTACATATAACAATTCTTTCATTACGTACTACCTCTGCTTCTTTAAGAAGATTTTTGTATTTGGAGATTCATTTAAAACAAGCAGAATATTAAAAATGTTAAACATTATATTGTGTTTATTATTACACCATATTTTCATCCTTAACCAAGAAAAAAAAAGCCAGAAGGGAGCTATTGGTTCAATTAGAAAACTGATGAATCGGCTAGTGATCTGGTCTGTTTGAGGGCTGGACTGGCCAGAAATTAAATCAGTATCAATCCAGTCAAACCGAGTTGAATTGGTGATGAACTGATTTGGATAATTATATTGCTATTAATCTTATTTTTTTTCTCATTCATATCCTAACATCACAGTTACTATATATTTGAATGAATTTTATTGATGATTTTGGTATCAATATTATGATTATTAATTTTAGTTATTCAAGAATTATGAATATTGAAATTTTTAACATTGTTGTACTTGTTATTGTTACAATCAAACTATTATTCTAATTTGTTGTATTTTTTATTAATTAGTATTAATTAATGTTTTTGTATTTTGTTATTTTCAATTAAATTATATTATTTTAGTATGATCTGTTTGATTCCTAGTTGACCCTAGTCTGACCCATAAATCTTTGAACAACTATCTTAAGTTAACTCCGGTTTGATTCACTAATCCCAAGTTTAGTGCTTAGTCTGGTTTTTGTTCCTTGCCTATAGCTCACACACAGGAAGAAACACTATCTATTCGTTGATGATATCCCCAAAATATTATATTATTTCCAAATTTTTTCTTTTTTAATAACTTTTGAAACGCTTAATGCTTAAGATTGATCATTGATATTGTTACAGCCTTACACGCATTTTAGGTGAATAAATATTATTCATAAATATATCTAATAAAATATAGACGAAGTACATATTTTCAACCAAATGTTGCTATACTCACTATAAAAATATTTTAATTAAGGTAGTAAGTAGTGTTTTCAATATTTTAAGTTTATATATATTGCATTGTTATATATATGTGTCCCTAATGTACACAACATGTATATTTATCTAATTAATTTCTTACATTATATGCAGGGCTATTCCACGAGAAGAAGGCTTTTAAAAACTCATTATAATATTCGACGCTGGTGTTGGATGGCACTTCCCAGATATATCAATTTTTCTTGAGCATCCAGCAATTCTATGGATATTTATCATGTGCATATCCATTCACGTCTTCACATTAGATGTTATCTCATGCTATTGTGCTTGCATAGCACAAATATCGCTACTGGTTTGCCATGATCTTACGTTATATCTCTTCATTGCCTATGGGACATCACTGTTTATTTACTTTAGCTACAAAAAAGTATGGGATATGTGGAAGAGGGTAGTATCATATCTGAAGACTAAGTGGGATGCAATTACTGAAGGCAATAACGGTTCTGCAAACACCACAGGTGTTTAGATCCTACTATTCCCTCTCAAGATCTAGAACCTGTAGCTTATATTCGCTTCGCAAATAAATTTTTTCGTTAAGGTCCAATTTTACCTTGAAAATTTTCACTTAGAAACAATGTTGTTAGGTTCAATGTTGCCTCAAAATGTTGTCTTGAAAATTTAAAATTGTAGCAACATTATCCCAGCCACATTGACCGTGAGTGAAAACTTTAAGGGTAAAATTGAACCATAACCCTTTTTTCCCGATGCAAGGGAAGGAGACTCTGTGTTACATGACCTTCTTTGCTTTGACTTGCCATTTATCCTCAGGTTGTTTCATTGCAATGTCATCTGGTAGTATCAATCAATACTCCTGAGAATGGTTTGTTCATATATATATATATATATATATATATATATATATATGCGAACAAGGAGGTACGGTGTCATGAGATTTAAAAAAAAAAAAAGATTTATGTTTGGGGAAAAGCCTCTTTTTGATTCTATTCCCACCCCTACAAAAGGAACCTGCCTCTATTTGATTCTAAAACAAGGAGGTTTATGTTAATTTATGCTTGCGTCCGATACACTTTTATGTGTCAATGTGGCTGTAAAACCTCAGATCAATGTGGATGAATCTAAGAAAACAATCAAATTAATAATTGATGAATTAAGCGATGAAGAAGTATTTCAGAGAAAACAGAGAGAAGGCATGGGAGGCAGGAGAGGAGAAGAATTATATCCTAACTGATCATCATTGCTTAATATGGAATATGGAATAGATCAGAATTAAAGACAAGAAAAAAACTATATGACACCAAAAACCAATTTCTTCTACAGATTATCATATAACATAGAACAGAGACAGAAAACAGGCACACGCCCCCACCAAATATAAAATAAATAATATAAGCATTCAAAAGGCTTTCGGTGAATCAGCATCTAGAGTCGCTGTGTTTGAAACTGAGTTTTAATTTCTTAAATAAAAGTTAACTTTTCTCAGATGTTTTTTTCAAAAGAAACAAAACAAGAAGTAGCTCATGAATGATGATGAAGCTGTAATATGAGGAAAGGCTGAGAAAGGCATAAATAAGAAACAAAGAAGAAAGGATATAAATGAGAGGGACCTGATGAATCTTCTCTACTTCATGCGAGAAGGTTCTTCACGGCAGATCTGCATATCCTGAGGGGTTCAGGTGTGAGAGCATGAGAAATGGAAATCCAAATGCTTCAACTAAGTAAACTCTGCATGTTTATTTGTTGCGAGAATGTGAGAGCCACATGTTCTTTGATATATCTCGCCCTTCTCTCCGCACACTGTTTGCAGCAGGCTAAAGCGTACGTTGGAGTGGACCTTTCAGTAAAGCGTTCAAAATATGGAGGCATATGCGATATAACCAATTTAGTAAATATCAGTTAAAGCAATGATATAAAAACATTCCAAATTGCCATTGCATGAAAAGATCTGGAAATGGGATTATTCTTACTGACGTTGATGATAGAAAAGCATCAAAACTTATGAAAAGTTTATAAAAGCAGTGAATTACTAGATAATTAAAACGAAAGTTTTGGAAAAAAAAATATGGATAAGTCACATATATTATATTGATAATTAAAGTACATCTATTATGTGCTTTGATAGCTATAAGATCTTTAAATGTGAACTAAAAATCTATTTAGACCTTGAGAAGGTGATAAATATATAGTTGTCTAGAAGTACCATATTTTAATGCCACTAAAGTACTTATGTATCTAGCTAGCCACACAAAACCTTCTATATTATTTGCTAATTAGCCTGAAATAGTGCTTTACCAACATGAAAACGTTGGAATGAAGCTAAGCAAATTCTATGTTACTTTAAGGATACTGTGAAGGTGATATTATTTTATTTGTATGTACCCAAGACTAATCTTATTGGCTTTGTAGATAAAAGATTCTTGTTTGATTCTCATGTTTAGAGATCACAATATGATTCACATGTGTACTATTTGTTTCATGATTATCTCACTACAATATTTGGAAAAGTTTGTTATATTAGACTTTGTAGATTCAAAAATGTCTACTGATGTTGTCAAGAGAGGGAGTTAATACACATTGTATTCTTTTTCTCGTCCATTGTTTTGTCCCATTGTGTTTTCCTAGTCAGGTTTTTAACAAGGCAGCCTACATAGTGTATCAATGAATGTTGTATTCTTTTTCTTCTACTAGGTTTTTGTCTCACAAGATTTTTTCTAGTTGAAATTTTTTAATCAAGCACGTTCATATATAATGGAGATTCAAAGAAAAGTGTTATGAATATAATAATATCTTTGCAAATGTCCATATATCTCTCATTATCTCATATTATCTCTAATATATCCTATTATCTTTATATCCCTGAATTATCTCTTATTCTCATGTAATTTGTAAATTTTGCCAAAGATGTGAAGTTATACATATAAACAGAGGTCATGTATCATATATTCAGCATCTTGAATGTAATAAGAAATACATTTATCTTCTATTCTCCCTTATTATCTTCTCTTATTCTCTGCTCTTTCTTTAATTTTATAACAAATATTACATAGAAGCGATAAAACTACTAAAAAAATTGCCCGCCACTCAATTAAGATCAAGGAAAAAAAAACCGGACCGGACCGGCCGGTTCAACCGGAAAACCGGTGAACCGGTCACCAGTCCGGTCTGGTTCACCTAAAAAACCGGCCCACAGTTGAACCGGTGGAAAACCGGTTCAACCAGTCAAAACCGGTGCTGAACCGGTAATCACCGGTTACCCGGTTCACTTTTTTTTGACTGAAGTTGAACCCGTCGTTTTGTTAAAAAAAAAAAACTCTCAATGAAAATCTCCTTCGGCCCTCACTCTCATCTAGCTAACCAACTTCGCCTTCGATCTTCTCATCTTCCTAAATCTGAAAATCTCCTCCCCCCAAATTGCAGAATCGCCTTGCTCCTTCTCCCAGATTCCAACCTTTCCCTCCACCGGAATCCATACCTTCACTGACGGCGGACCTCCTAGTTGGGCCATTCACCGACAGATCTCTTGCTTCGCCTTTGCCGTTCACTAGCATCGTGCTTCCCTGTCGCAGCTCAGATCGCAAGTCGCAGCTCAGATCGCAAGTCGCAGCTCACTGGCGTTATGCTTCAAGGATGTTCTGCTTCGCCTTCGTTCACAGAAGCTTCACCTTTGGTCTGTGCGTTGAGGTATATTATGATAAAATTATAAAAGATAAAAACTAGTGAATGTTCAGCTTGTGGGTGAACATCTGCTGTCTTGTTTCCATGGTAAAACTCGTGCAATTGCTGAATTGCATATTTGGTGATTAACTACAATTTCCATTTGCTTCAAAGTGTTGGTAAAGTGTTGTATTAACTATTAAGTTTGAATTGAATTGTACCAGAAAAAAGTATGAATTGAATTAATTCAAGAAAATTTTAAATTTGATATTATGATAAAATTATAAAAGATAAAAATTTAATTTTTAAGATATGTATTTTATTAATGTTCATTTGGTATAATTAAACATTTAAACTACTTCGTTAGCTTCTTATATTTTTCTCAGTGATTATTATTTGTGGATTTTGTTCTATCTTAATGTTGTCAATTAAATTTTATTATTTTAATATGACCGGTCCAACCCCGGTCCGACCCCGGTCCGACCAATAACCCTTGACCCACTGCCTGGACCGGTTTAGTTCCCGGTCCGGTTTTTTGTTCCTTGATTAAGATAGGAGAAAATATTCAGTAAAAATAAACTGTTGTTTTTTTTTTCTTAAATAAAAATTAGAATACTCACAATTTGTTTTCTAAAGTGACAATTTTTTTTACTGTTTTTTTAAATAACATTTAAAGGGAGGAATAACAATTGGCCATCATTTTTTTTGGCGTTGGCGTTTGCTTCAGAAAAAGAAGAGAGTAGATTAATGCAATATTTTCGGAAAGTGATAAATTACATGTTCTCCCACGCTTTAAAAAATTATACTGCTCTTATGTGCCTAGGAGAAATGTAAACAAAAAATTTATTGTTATTTATAAATCTAGTACTGTCAATACTAAATAAAATATTGTTATCAAACCTGATTTGAGATTTAGTCATTTTTACCTTTTTTAATTATTTTTCCTTTGTGCTTTTTCATCACGTCAACCTCAATTTTATGCTGTGAATTTAAAAAAAAATTGTAAAAATGTTGGCTAATATAGGGTCCGTTTGGTAGGAAAAAAAATAGTTGGGATGGAAAAAAGTGGAAGGGAATGAAATGAAAATTTATAAATGATAACATCTTTGATAGGCGCTGGAAATAAAAAAGAGGTTGATGAAAATTTTATGTTTGGCATAATGAAAATAGGTTTGAAAATCTTGAGGAAAAAAAAAGACTTTTTTACCCTAAATGAAAGAATAAAAAAGAAGCAGCTGTTGCCCGCTAAGTCCTGAACTCCAAACCATTCCCCTGTTGCCGGCGCATGAAGGAGTGGTGAACAAAGGAGGAAAATGGTGGAAGGAGGAGTAAGAAATTATGAGGATGTGCCAACGGTGATGACCGTGAACAATGCACCGGCGTTGAGAGGTAATTTATTATTACAGAAAGTTTTTTTTTCTTTTTTTTGCAAATGGAATTTTGAACGAAGATATTTGAACGTTATAAGGAATAGGTGTGATCTGTGGAGTGCTCATGAGACTGCCATTCTTCTTGATATACTTCGTGACATGTGACTGATGGAAATCTTCATGAATAAACCAAACTACATTCCTGTTTATCTAGCGCGCGTACATTGAAAATGGGATGAAACAAAGCTTTTTAGGATGTGGGTTAAAGAGAATAAACGACATATATTGAATTACATAATGCCTTAACTTGGTTGATTATTGCCCATAAATGTAAATTTCAAGAAGTAAAAATTATAATATAATTTTTATACTATATTATGATTTTATAGAGAAAGAACCAAGATAATAATGAAACATATGACCAATTTTATTCATTATAACTTTATTTTCGATAAATTATGTACCAAAATTGTGTCATTTTTACCATATGAAAAAAATATTTGTTTAAAAATTGGTTATCCCGCATATACGTGTTTAAAATATTATTTATCAATTGCATATGTTTAAAATTTTTGAAATTCTTAAATTTATCAATTTTGAGCTTTGAAAACTATTTTAAAACGATAAAGTTTTGTAAAATTGTTGGCTAATATATCTGTTTTAAAAACTACTAGATGACATTTTTGTCAGGAAGGGTAGTTTTGTCTAAAAAGTTATATCTAATGAGTTAAGATCCTATTAAGGGCAAGATTTTGTGCACATTTTCAAAATAAAGAGAATTTTTATATTTAAAAAGTTGTTGCCACTCTTCTCCGGGTGTCATTGCAGTAATGGCAATGTGACCTTTCAATCAGTTGAAAACAAAAAAAGACCGAATAGGTCGGTTTGACTGAAAAATCAGTAAACCGGCGAATTGTTTAGTTTGGTTTAAACAGTGAACTGGTCATAAAATGAACTGGTATCAACTTGGTCGAACTAGTGTAAACCGGTGCAAACTGGCAAAAACTAGTAATAAACCAGTTTGAATAATTATTTTACTATTGGTCCTATTTTTTTTCGTTTAACTTCTAATCTTTCAGTCATTATATATTTGAATGAACTTTAATGTTGATTTTGATATTAATAATTATTAATTTTGGTTAGTGAGAAATCATAGAGATTAAAATTCTCAATATTATTGTATTTTGTTATTGTTACAATCAAATTATTGTTGTATTTCTTTATATTTTGTTATTAGTGATTATTAATGTTGTTATATTTTATTATTTTCAAGTAAATTTGATTATTTTAATGTGACTGGTTTGATTCCTATTTGACCCTGATCTAACCCATTCGCCCTTGATTCGGTTTTTTGTTGCTTACTTTTCATATAAAAATGCACACATTTAATTAAATAATTTTTATGTTACGTTTCTTTAATCTTCAATTTGAGTAATTAATATTTACAAACATAATTATTTATATTAATTTGATAAATATTTACAATAACAATTTCAATAAATTAATTCTTATAAAAAATTTAAATAAATTAATAAAAAGATGTAAAATGCTCCAAATTAAAATTTTTCTGAGTGGCTCTCTCCGCATCCCAAGTCTAAGATTATTGGGGGGGGAAAAAACACCCACATGCCACACACGGATATTTATCACGGTTAAAAAACCGAACTGAAGCTTCCGGTTCAATATATGTGTGTATATATATAATAAATATATCAGTATTTAAGTCAACAAAGAGTTGATCTAGCGGTATACAATCTGCTGGATCTCTTTGGATGTCGATTTCAATTCTAAGAAGAGACATCTTCGTAGGAAGGAGAAGCCACGGACTCCAAGTTGGACATATATGATTCAGAAGAATTGGACATATGTATCTGATTCAACAGTGCTGCCGATGATAATATGAAAGCAAATATGGCAACCGGAACTTCAGGTCAAAATAGCATTTCCGGACCCGCTCCGAATTGGACATACGTATATGATTCAACAGTGCTGCCGATGATAATATGAAAGCAAATATGGCAACCGGAACTTCAGGTCAAAATAGCATTTCCGGACCCGCTCCGAATTGGACATACATGATTCAACAGTGCTGCCGATGATAATAAAAACAAATATGGCAATTGGCAACCGGAGCTTCAGGTCAAAATAGCATTTCCGGACCCACCATAGGACATTTTGTTAAGGTCATTAGCGATCGCTCTGTCCCAGAGGCACGCTCGCTTGCTGTTTCATTTTTCTCCCACCGTCACTCACACTCAGACGCCCGCGCACACACTTGCATATATTTATGCCTTTCTCACAAATGCATTCTAGTTGTAGAGGAAGTCAAGCTAAGGCACACAGCAACTCACCAAATCCTTCATCTCAATGATCAATACGATGCCTTCCTTTCCATCCATTGCTAATCTCTTCAGGTCTGCATTCTTCTTCTTGTTTCTCACTTACCACTTTTGTAAAGTCATTTTCTCTTGCAGTGTTTTATCGCGTCGGGTACGATGGCCTGAGATTCAGTTGCCCTTTATCTCAGGATTTAGGAAGCTTTCTTTCGCTTACTTCTTTCGTAAGGTCATTTTCTAATGCTCTGTTTTATCACGTCAGGTCGGATCGCAGGGATGGCCTGAGATTTAGTTGTTGTTTATCTTAAGATCTAGCAAGCTTTCTCTCTGCTTAAGGTCTTTTCCTCACGCTCTGTTTTATCGGGTCGGGTCGGGTCGGGTTGCAACGGCTGCCTGAGATTTTGTTGTTTACCTTATGATTTGGGAAGCTTTCTCTCAGCTTGCTTCTTTTTTGTAAGGTCATTTTCTCATTCTCTGTTTTATCGGGGCTGGTCGGGTTACAGCGGTGGCCTGAGGTTTTGTTGTTTATCTTAGGATTTAGGAAGCTTTCTATCCCCTTCGACGCCGATCCACTCCTCTTTAACAAACTTTCCGACGTCAACCAAATCGAAAGGCATCTTGCGGCAGTCCGTCTAATTCCCTCTCATGCCTCCCTCAGTTGAAATAACAGTAAGGCAAATCGACAGTGCGGGAAAGATTGATAAATACCCCATTTTTTTAATTAAAAATACTGTTTATATTATTATGTTGAGTTGTTTGATTACATACAGCTATATATGATTTTTGTTTCATGTGAATTTAAAATTAAATACTACGAAATGTTAATATTTTAAAAATAGAATATGTAATCATGTACGATTAAAAAAACTTAACATAGTAAATATAAAAAAATTGATGTAATTATTTTTTTTTAATATCCTACAATTTTGTCTCTCTTTATAGCTTGATGAGGAGCTGCCAATCGAAACGAGGAATTTTTGTATTTTTTAATGGAAAAAGAAACCATTTTTAATTGTGTTTCATATCTTAATATTTAATCTCCCAGTTTTAATTACATGGCCCTGTGTGCGTAATCTAACAAATAAAAATAATTTCATAATAAAATTAATTGATTAGTTTATTATTTGATTAAAAAAATTAATTCTAAAAACGAAGTTTATTTATAGTTTATTTAAAAATAAAAAATTAAATGATTTATAATGTTTGTAAAAGAAATCACACTAAATAATAACGTATATACATAAACATTAAACAATAAAAATAATTTTTTCTACTACAATTTTTTAATATAACTATTTGATTTTATTTTTTGGTATAACTCAAAATACCCTCAAGCTACTTTGGGTTTGAAACTAATTTCTGTCTAGTCGGGAGTATTAAAGTAAAAGCTCTCCCAATAAATATATTTTCTAGGATTTGAACTTGTATTTTTATATTCATTTAAAACAAGCAGAATATTAGTACAGAATATTACAAATGCTAATCACTCTGTTCATTACTGCACTATTTTTAACTCACAGCGGTTAAGAGAAACCTTTTTTCCTTTTTTTTCTTTTTTAAAATAGACAATATAAACCCCACTCCCCCATAGGGGAGGGGACCCACACACCCCCTTCGTCCTTGTAGTATAGAACCCACAGCCTCCTCCGTCCGGTACTGTTGAACTAAGGGGTTCTCAATGCCAAATCTCAATTATTGACCGTCAGAGGCATTTTAGGGGAATAAATATATTCATAATTATATCGAAGTACATATTTTCAAGCAAATATGTTCAACATTTTAAGGTTTTTATCTTCTTAATAACGATACGATTAGATATTGTAACTGTCTTGTTGACCGAAAAAAAAAAAAAGTAATGGCTTCTTCGGATTTAAACAACTAATTTTTTTATGGAATAAATTGATATATTTCCCCCTACCATATTGCATCGCTATATATATGTGACCCTAATGTACACAGCATGTATATTTATCTAATTAATTTCTTACATTATATATGCAGGGCTATTCCACGAGAAGAAGGATTTAGAAAACTCATCATAATATTAGGCGTTGTCATTGGATGGCACTTCCCAGATATATCACCTTTTCTTGAGCATCCAGCAATTCTATGGATATTTGTCATATGCGTATCCATCCATGTCTTCACATTAGATGTTATCTCAGGCTCTTGTGCTTGCATAGCACTAATATCGCTACTAGTTCGCCATGATCTTAAGTTGTATCTCTTCATTACCTATGGGATATCATTGCTCATGTTCTTGGGCCATAAACAATTATGGGATATGTGGAAGAGGGCAGTATCATATTTGAAGACGTGGGATGCAATTATTGAAGGCAACAACGGTTCTGCAAACACCAGAGGTGTTTAGATCCTACTATCCTCTCTCAACATCTACGGCCTGTAGCTTATGTTCGCTTTGCAAATAATTTTTTTCGTTAAGGTCCAATTTTACCTTGAAAATTTTCATTTAGAAACAATGTTGTCTTAGAAAGTTTTTTGGGTTCAATGTTGCCTCGAAATGTTGCCTTGAAAATTTAAAAACGTAGCAACGTTATCCCAGCCATGCTGATCGTGAGTGAAAACTTTTAGGATAAAATTGAACCTTAACCTTTTTTTACCGATGTAAGAGAAAGTGATTCTGTGTTACATGACCTTAGTTGCTTTGACTTGCCATTTATCCTCAGGTTGTTTCATTGGCTTTTCATTGCAATGTCATCTGGTAGTACAAATCAATACTACTGAGAATGTTTTGTTCATATGTATATGAGAACAAGGAGGTAATGTGTCATGAGATTAAAAAAATAAAGATTTCTGTTTGGGAAAGGCCTCTTTTTGATTCTATTCTCACCCCCCAAAAGGAGCCTGCCTCTATTTGATTCTAAAACAAGGAGGTTTATGTTAATTTATGGTTGTGTCCGATCCACTTTGATGTGTCAATGTGAGGCTGTAAAACCTCAAATCGATTTGGATGAATCTAAGAAAACAGTCAAATTAATAATTGATGAATTAATGTGATGAAGAACTATTTCAGAGAAAACAGAGAGAAGGCATGAGAGGCAGGAGAGGAGAAGAATTATATCCTAACTGATCATTATGGTTTAATATGGAATATGGAATAGATCAGAATTAAAGACAAGAAAAAACTATATAACACCAAAAACCAATTTCTTCTACAGATTATCATATAACATAGAACAGAAACAGATAACAGGGGCACAGACCCAACAAATATATAATAAATAATATAAGAATTCAAAAGGCGGTCGGTGAATCAGCATCCAGAATCGCTGTGTTTGAAGCTGAGTTTTACTTTCTTAAATTGAAGTTAACTTTTCTCAGTTTTTTTTTTTTTTTTTTTTTAAAGAAACAAAACGAGAAGTAGCTCATGAATGCTGACGAAGCTGTAATATGAGGAAAGGCCGAGAAAGGCATAAATAAGAAACAAATAAGAAAGAATATAAATGAGAGGGACCTGATGAATCTACTCTACTTCATGCGAGAAGGTTCTCCACGGCAGATCTGCATATCCTGAGGGGTTCTGGTGTGAGAATATGAGAAATGGAAACCCAAATGCTTCAACTAAATAAAGTCTGCATTTATTTGTTGTGCGAAAATGAGAGCCACACGTTGTCTGATACTTCTCGCCCTTCTATCCTCACGCTGTTTGCAGAAAGCGAAAGGGTACGTTGGAGTGGACCTTTCAGTACGTTCAAAATAAGCGGCTCACTTTCCTTCCTCCCCCCCCCCCCCTATTTTTGCCATCTTTCTGTGGCTCACTTTCGACCAGTAGTCCTTCTCATTCATCAGAGTCATTCTTAGAAAATTACAAAAAGCTTGTGGCATGATTTATATATCAAGATAAATCATTGGTAATATATATATATATATATATATGTATATCAATAGAAATCATGAACTGGAAACAATGATTTCTGGCCAAAAAAAGGAAACAGCGATTAATTTTAGAAAATGATTTGGTATGCATATTATTAATCATGATTTCTTTTTGGCCTTTGGTATGCATAATATAGTTCTGAACGATAATGTACAGGAAGAACGTAGTCATTTACCTCACTCGCAAATTATTGTACGATAATTTAATTAAATTATATTTAATTATGTGGGTGCACATGATCTCTATGTTTCTCCTTTCCTTGACCAATCATCTGAGGATTCTTTGTCAAAGTACTCATTAATGCATCAAGCTCAGCTCAAAAAGAAAAGGGCAGGTTTCAAAAAGTGACTTGAAGGAAGATCTTTTTTTTTTTCAAAAAAAAAAACATTATTCACCTATTTCTTTATTTTTAGTTCTATCCTAGAATTTGACGTCTTTTAACTAAATAAATTAAGCATGATTAGTTGTTGTTTTGTTCCGGGATTATATATGGGCAACAAATGATGCTCGTTTCTCTCTCTCTCTCTCTCTCTCTCTCTCTCTCACGCGCGCGCACACACTCATCTTCAAAATTATAAAGCAATTTTAATTAATTTACAACTTCAGTAAAATAATTAATAAACTTTAAAATTACACATTCTTACCATGTTTCTTCTTATTTGATTGAATGTCAATTATAAAGTAAAATAATTAATAAACTTTAAAATTACACATTCTTACCATGTTTCTTCTTATTTGATTGTATGTCAATTATAAAGTAAAATAATGGATAAACTTTAAAATTACACATTCTTACCATGCTTCTTCTGATTTGATTGAATGTCAATTATAAAAATTGCATCCCTAATTAAGGACTTTTTTTAAAAAAATCTTATTAATTAAAAATTTAAAAATAAAAAAATGTCTTGTAGTTTTAAACATGATACTCAAAAAAATGTTTTATAAAAATGCTTTACTTTTTTTAAAAAAGTACTATACATAGTATTATGAATAATTTCTCATTAAATAATGAATATAATCAATTCGCTATCATATCTTATTTGCTCTAGATATAGAGGCAAATTTATTTAAAATGAAAAAATGAACAATGTCTTGACTATTAAGTTTTGCGGTCATGATTTTTGCAATATTCGATTAATGTGGCTATTTTACGCATATACTGTAAACTGTAAAAAGAAATACCTAAATATTACATCATGACAAATATTTACCCATGTAATTTGAAGAATGAAAATCCTATATTTTATTGATATTCTTAAGGGGTATATATACACAATAGAGGAGCCTAAGCATTAATGGCTCATTACTAGGAAATAATATCATATCGTATCCTATATATTAATTACAGGATATTTACATATCTTATGATATCTCCTATAATATCTCTACACTCCCCCTCAAGTTGGAGCATAGATGTCAATCATGCCCAATTTGTTACAAAGATATTCAACTTGAACCCCATTAAGAGCTTTGGTGAGGAGATCACCCAATTGATCACTAGATCTGACATGTCCTATAGAGATGAAGTTTTCCTTGAGCTTTTCCCGAACGAAATGATAGTTAATATCAGTATGTTTCGTATGTTCATGGAATACCGAATTCAAAGCTATGTGTAAGGATGCTTTATTATCACACCATAGCTTTGCTGGTAACAAGGTTTTAAGACCAACCTCTTTTAGTAGCTAGTATATCCAAACTATCTCATATACAAATTGTGCCATGGCTCTGTGTTCCGCTTCTACACTCGATCATGACACCACATTCTGTTTCTTGCTTCTCCAGGACACCAAATTGCCTCCTACAAAAACACAATATCTTGTAGTGGATCGTCTCGTGGCTTTCGACCCACCATGATCAGCATCATAAAAGCACTCAATGTCTGTGTGACCATGATTCTTGTACAATATCCCACGACCTGGGGATCTCTTCAAGTAATGTAACGCATGCTCTAAGGCTTCCCACTGTCGGACAGTTGGTGCAACCATAAATTGGCTAAGGACACTCACTGGATAAGTGATATCAGGACGGGTCACCGTAAGGTAATTCAACTTTCCAATCAGTTTCCTATACCTTTCTGGATTTTCAAATGGCTTGCTCTTAGCATCATCATCAGGATTTTTACATGGTATGCTACCATCAGCATCAAGCAAAGGATTATAGACCATAGGGAAGCTGGTTGGGGTAGCCCCTAGTTTTCTAGTTTCTTTCAGTAGATCAAGATCATACTTTCTCTGAGTCAATAAGATGTCTTTCTTGCTCCTTATGACTTCAATCCCCAGAAAGTACTTCAATGAACCCAGATCCTTCGTTTGAAAATATGAGTTAAGGAATGACTTGAGTGATGAGATCCCCGAGGCATTACTCCCAGTAATCACAATGTCATCGATATACACAACAAGAAGAATCATGCCGGCACTTGTTCACTGATAGAACATAGAATGATCACACTTACTCTGACAGATAATGGTGGAGCAGAATTTGATGCAGCAGCAAGATTAGTTTCCTTCAAACATCTAGTGTAAACCCGAGACAAAGGTGGTTGACCAGGTGCTAATACGAGAGCTGGTGCCGGTGGTGGGGTTGGACTGACAGAATATACCAGAAGGGTATCCTCCTCTGCTAGTGGAGAAGGTGAAGCAGAAACGTTAGATGCAAAGTATGCAACATATTCCTGAAAAGTGACATTGGCAGAAACTAGATAACGATTCAGAGTAGGAGAGAAACACCGATAACCTTTTTGAACTTGAGAGTAGCCAAGAAAGACACATTTAAGAGACTTAAGGTCCAATTTGGAGACTGTGGGATACACATCCCGAACAAAACAAACACATCCAAAGATCTTAGGATCAATTGGAAACAAAGCTTTGGAAGGAAAGAGAGTGGTGTAAGGAATGTTACCATCAAGGACAGAGGAGGGCATGCGATTAATAAGGAAGTAAGCTTTGGAGACCGCATCTACCCAGAATGGTTTTAGAACTTGCATTTGAAATAAAAGTGCATGGGCCACCTCTAATAAGTGACGATTTTTTCTTTTTACAACACCATTCTGAGTCGGTGTTGATGAAGAATGCCATGTTGAAGCATAAAAGAGCGAAAGGATTCAGAAAAATATTCTTTAGTATTATCACTGCGCAAGGTGTGGACAAGAGTATCGAATTGATTTTTAATTTCGGCAACAAAAGCACAAAAGTAAGAGAACAACTCAGAATGATTTTTCATTAAATATAACCAAGTGGTACGGGAATAATCATCAACAAATGTGACAAAGTATTTAAAACCAGCTTTGGACTCAATTGGACACAGACCCTAAACATCAGAGTGCACTAATTCAAAAGGGGACGAAGCCTGTTTATTGACTCTAGACACTAACGGCAGACGATGATGTTCAGCAAACTGACACGACTCACAATCTAAAGACGACAAATGTTGAAACTGAGAATAAAATTTTTTTCAAAGAAGATAAAGATAAATGACCCAAACGAAAATGTGCTTCAAACGGAGTGACACTTCCGGTATAAGCCACCGCACGAGACCCCTGATCATCAAGGAAGTAATGTCCGCTAGATTCGTAACCCCTACCAATAATCTTCTTCGTCAAAAGATCCTGTATCAAGTAATGGTCAGGAAAAAGTGAGACCCAACAATTTAATTGGCGAGTAAGTTTACTAGGGGACAAAAGCTTAAAAGCAAGATTAGGGACATTGAATACAGATTTTAAATGAATAGAAGAAGTAGGTTCAACAGTGCCAGATCCAAGGACATGAGAATGGGAACCATCCGCAATGGTGATAGCAGAAGGGTTGGCAAAAGAATTATAACTGGAGAAGAGATGATGGTTACCTGTAATGTGGTCAGTAGCACCAAAGTCTATGATCCATTTGGAGGAAGAAGAGACAAGGGTAGTAGCCTCATTACCTATTGCAATAGCAACAGTCACAGGGGGATTTGCAGACTTTAGTTGAGCATACTCGGCAACCGAGATAGTAACTGTGTCATTGGCTGTTGTGGCCACATGTGCAGAGCTTTGTCGTTATTCTTTGTTTTGCAGCTTACGACATGTACGTTTAGTATGTCCCGGTTCGTTAGTAACATATCAATTCCCAAGGCTCTTGATTAGTACCTCCTGGTTTTGAGCCACTACGATTAGGGAGCCCTCGATTGTCATTCTGGCCTTAACTGAGTAATGCACTAGTAGGTGTAATGGGAGCTGAGGAAGGGTTTAGTTTAGTTCTCAATACATGAGAGAAAGCTTCTTCAAGAGAGGGGATCTCAGCTCCAGATAGCGATCGAGCAGCCGCATACCAAGGTGGCAGTGCAGTCAGAAAACTCATGGTGGCCTTCTGCTCTTAGTGAGACACGTTAACTTTCCTATCATCAGAAATAGGCATAAGAACATTGAGCTCTTCATAGGTGCTTTTAAAATCCATAAAGAAGGCTGTGAGGGGACAATCATCCGGCATCTCAGACCGATGGAAAGATCTGCAGACCTCATAGATACGAGAGATATTATTCTTTCCTGAGTATAAAAGTGCCAAATAATCCATTAGTTCTTTAACAAATTCACAATGAGTAATAGAAGGCATGATCTCACTGTCAATAGAGTTACGAAGTTGTAACAGAAGTCGTGCATCATCTCGTAACCACAACTTGCGAGAGGCATCCTTGTCTTTGGGAGGATTGTCAGTCAATTGATCTTCCTTCTCAATACTCCGAAATAAATATGAATAGTCTTACTCCAGTCTAGATAATTTTTCCAAGTTAATTTGTGTTCAGTAATCTTAGTGACTACTGGAACCACCTCAGAAACAGCAGACTTGTTATCACCCATTAGGACAATAATTTTCACAGCAACACTAATTAGCCAAATGGATCACACTAGGGACCACAAAATAAAACAAATTAGAATTCTACAAACCAGAGTGCCAATGCTTTCTCAGGAAGCCAAAGTGCTCTAAATCACAATAAATAATGGGACCTAGGAAGTAGAAATAGCAGGGATGGGTCGGAAAGGGCGAGGCGGACTGACTGAGGAGAGACAACACCAGAAAACACTGCAGACATGATGGCGCGTGAACAATGCAGTGGCTAGTGACGGGGCGTGAAGGCCACTCGTTGCTCGGATGATGACGAGACTCAAGTGGACAACCGATCAAGACCTTGCGACCTCCTCTGACCAGCACGTGTTCACTGTAGAGGGCGGGAAACCGAAGCTCTGTGGCAGCTTTGTGAACAATGGCAAAGACACACTGGAGGCCAAAAAAAAAATTTTAATCCTAAAAAACCTGCTCTGGTACCATGTAATTTGGAGAATGAAAATCCTATATTTTATTAATATTCCGAAGGGGTATATATACACAATAGAGGAGCCTAGGCATTAATGGCTCATTACTAGGAAATAATATCATATCGTATCCTATATATTAATTACAAGATATTTGCATATCTTATAATATCTCCTATAATATCTCTGCAACCCAAATATTATACTTAAACCCATTCAAGGCTACAAGTTCAAATTTATGTAGAAATCATTCTTGTCAAGAAAGACTTCATCATATAACTGATGTGACCTCACGTTTTTAGGAAAAAAAAAATTGGAAAGCAAACTCGTTCAGTATGTGAAGTTGTGAACGAATTGACTTTTATCATTTGCACTCCTCGTCTCGCTCGAAGATTTACAGGTGAGAGGATAAATGACCAAACAAAATGAATTTGGAAAGAAAGAGGTGGGGACTGGAACATACCAAGACCAATGAAAAAACAAGCTATTTGATGGAGGTTGCTGTGGAGAAACATGTGTTTGATTAATTTTATTTGTAAGCAAAATTTTTAACAAAATAAGACTCAAGAACCGACTCTCATATCCCTCCTCTCATTCCACATAGCAACAAAAATATTATAATGATTATTTTTAAAAACTTAGAGATTATTTTATGCTCAAAATTATTACAATATTTACTCTTAAAAAAGTTTTTTAAGAATTATTTTATTTTAAAAATTATTATAATAGTTTATTTAATAATAATTTTTTTGCTTGGTATAAGTATTTTTTTTATTTGAGGCAATATTATTTAAGGTATTTTTGAGCAATAAAAGTGGACATCTTTCTTAATGAGGATTCGAACTTTAGTCTGCATGGCATGAGGAACAAGCTAGAATAAATTTTTTTCATTGAAGGCAATTCTATTCAAGGTACTGTTTGGCAACAAAAGTGGGCATCTTTCTCAACAAGAATTCGAACTTTAGTTCACTACTGCATGAAGAACTAACTGGCATAGGTATTTTTTTTCCATTAGAAGCAATCCTATTCGAGGTACTATTAAACAATAAATGTAGGGCACATCTCTCAACAAGAATTTGAGCCTTAGTTAACCACAATGTGAGAAACTAGCTCCAATCTTGATTGCTTGATAATAATTATATTCATAAAAAAAGTATTATAATAATTTTAAAAATAAAATAATTCTTAAGTTTATTAAAATAACCATTCCAATATATCATTCCTATTTTTTTAAAGCTATGAATGGTATAATTGTCGAAATTTTTTTTTAAGAATAAATATTGTAATAATTTCAAGCATAAAATAATCCCTAAGCTTTTTAAAATGATTATTATAATATTTTTATTCCTAAGTGGAATGAGAGGAGGGATATAAGAGTCGGTTCTTGAGTCTTATTTTTTTAAATTTTTCTCACAAATAAAATTAATCAAACACATATTTCCCCATACCAACCTGCATATCCAAATAGCTTATTTTTTCATTGGTCTTGGTATGCTCCAGTCCCCACGTCTTTCTTTCTAAATTCATCTTGTTTGGCCATTTATCCTCTCACCTGTAAATCTTCATGCTAGAAGAGGAGTGCAAATAATGAAAGGAACTCGTTCACGCATTGAACGAGTTTGTGTTCCAATTTTTTTTTTTTTAAATGAGGTCACATCAGCTACATGATGGACTTCTACATAAATTTAAATTCGTTCCATCCTTGGACTTCTACTGAATAAATTTCATTTTTTACTTTTATTCTAAATTATCTTCCATGTCTGAAACAATTGATGACTTCTCATTTTTTTCTCATGAGCATTAAACGGCTTTTTTACTCATACTATAAACAGTAAAAAAAATAAAACTCAAATACTATATCATGAGAAATATTTATCTAAATACTATACTTAAACTCGTTCCAAGGATGGAACGAATTTAAATTTAGGGTCAATACAATGATTAGTCCTTACATTTTTCATTCATTTTGGTTTTGGTCCCTGAAGTTTGGAACCTCCAGTTTTGGTCCTTTAAGTTTGCTCCGTTTAAAACGTTAGTCCTTATATTTTTAAAAGGACTTGGTGTCACCTTTAACACTGTTAAATATGCTGACATGTCTCTAACTCTGTTAAATATACTCATATGGAACCAAGTGGATGAGCTGAGGTGGCTTATAAAAGATTAAAAAAAATTTGACGATTAAAAAAATGGTAGAGAAAGGAACAGGCGGTAAAATGTAATACCCAAGTCGAAGGCCAAAACCATTCTTTGCAATCGAAAAAAGAAAAGGAGAGGGTTAGGTCAAAAGCGGTCCCACTTGGTAGTCGCCGGAGGTGGGGAACTGACTGATCAACGTGCGACGACAGTGAAGGAGGAATCACATTTGACAGCAAACAAAAAAGTAAGCTCATCTCAGACAATCACCGCGCTATCACAAAGGAAACTGTTTAGGGCAAAATCCATCGCACCATCACACCAGAGCCACATACACTCTGCACCAGATTTCATCGCTGCAGAGATTCACATTAGACGTTCGTTCTAGCTAGTCGCTCTGTTTGATGCTTTCTGCAGGGGCGATTGATGGCTTCTAGTAGGAGCTCCTCCTCATACAATGGGTTCAGAAGGATAGGTGAAAAGAGGGTTGAAAGATGCAAATGTGGAGATGAAGTGATAATTCTTACTTCATGGACAGAGCAAAACTATGGAAGGAGATTTGTTAAGTGTCCCAATTATAAGGTTAGTAGATGAAATTTACTTAGTTATATGATAGAATTAGCGTGATGGAGAATTTTTCGATTAATTAAATGGGTTTTGGGTCTTTGTGTGATATATAGGAGCGCTGGGGATGCAATTACTTCAATTGGTTTGATGGACCGATTGACAATCAAATCTCAGACGAGTTGAAGAAGCTGAAGGATGATAATGGTGATGTTAGAAGGAGGTTGAAGTGGCTGGAAAGTGTCATGTATATACTTATCAGTATCAATATGTATTTGATTTGGAAAGTGTTGAATGTCTAAGTGTCAAGTTAGGATATTTAACTGAATGTCTATTTGACTTGAAAAGCTTTTGTTAATGCTTGTATGCTGTAATCTGCGAAACTGAGTTGGTTCTGGATAAAATATTGGCTCATGCTGTTATTTTTCATTTTCTTCACCAAAAAATAATATTTTTGGTACAACATTATTACATTACCATGGAAAGCATTATTTCAACAATGAAGACTTTTAGATTTCTAACTAAGTGATATAAGAAACTTCTATCACCTCTGGTCCCAAAAAAAAAAAAAAACAAGAAAATTTTGTCATCTACAGAATCAAACAATTGCAATTGAGTGAAGTCCCCCTTGATCGTTTCACTTTCTCATCTTTCCGTCACTGTATTATTAATTTTGGACAATTGAGCTTTGGTCCATATCTGAAGAAATAAAAAGAGACCTCTGTGCAAGCATGATCGACAAGAAGTTTTGTGGATCTCAACATTTTGATTTGCGCTGAGCTACGCAATAATAAGAAACCTCACATGCTTTCGCATGACTTCGTCGGCCATCACTTTTCTCCCTCAAAATTAGCTGGTAAAATAAGAAACCGAATAATATGAAAGAAGAACGCAGCTGGTAGATCTGAAAGAATTAAGAGAAGATGCAATGTATTCTTCTTAGAGTCACTTTACCTTCACTCTTGTTCTTAGTACACTCTAAAAACAACCTGCATTTTTAATGGCCCTGTCACTTTCTTTGGTCACACGTCTCCATGTGATTTCAGCAAATAAAATAGAAAGAAAATTAAAAAAAATAAAATTGAAAATATTACACAAAATATATATAAATGATGGCCACATGTCATTACATGCAAGGAAAATATTATACAAGTTATGTGGCATAACCACATCCAAAATCCAAGTTACGTCACCTAAATATATTAAGTCATTACATTCAAAATATATTTGTGCTAACTAAAGTAGTAAATCTCCTAAATTGTGTCCCAAATCAAGGTTGAGTGGTCTCTGGAGGAGTTGCATTCATGGACTCTTGTGAGCAATATTGTGAATTCCATTTGGATGGCAGCTTAGGAGGACGTGTCTTTTTGGGTGGTTGCTTCCTTGTAATACTATTACTTGTTGATGGCTCTTTACAAGACCTTTGGTTGTGTCCAGACTTTCCACAATTGGAACACTTAACGCTTGAATTTTGTCACCTCTCCTTTTCAGTACTTGCAGTGCCCTCATCTGGTCCCTTTTTCTGTTTTTTTGTCAGCCTCCCAGGACGCTTGTGATATATTGGAGGATCAATGGGTCCACCATCAGCTTTCTCCCACATGTGCTCTCCATTGATAGGCTCAATTATGGGGGAGTAACAAGCCACAAAAGACTGCAAGGTTAAGTACTTATCCACATAGTTATGTGGATCCTCCCTCATTAAATATATGCAAGCAACTGCATGCCTATAATATAATTGTAAATCAGATTCAAACTAACAAATAAGGGAAAACCATACTTCTAGTCATTATACATGCTGATATGGCCACTATCACCGTTATTACATGCTGATATGGAAGAACACATGGGCAAGCAAAGGTAAACCACAAAAATAAACAATGGAAGGGAACCGACAAAAATAGGCAGGAACAGGTGGAGATTGGAGACATTTCTTATTTTTCATAATGATAACCATTCATTTCTAAAATATAAAATGCACCAAAAGCACATTTCTTATTTTTCATAATTTAATGAATTCCTCTAGCATCTCACAAATACATGAGTTGTATTAACTAATCATTAATCACATATCAATATAAACTTGTAGCGAGTTACACTAATTTCAGGTAAAAAGAGAAGCTCGCACTAATTTAATAGTATAATTGATTTTAGATTTCATATACGCGCATGTCAAAATATGCATATGACATAAATATATACATCATTGTTATGAATATAATAACGCATTAAGATATGAGTGTTGATCAGAAGAATTTATAATGAATTGTGCATTGTGCATTCACCGGAAGCTTCCACTAGACAGAAAAGGGGGTGTTCCAGCTCATAATGTTTGAAAAAATCAAATATATGACAATGGTTCTTGTTGAAAATTTTAATGAGGAAGCTTCCACTAACTGATCATAAAAAATACATGAATAAGCAAGGGAGCTGAAAAGAATTCTGTGTGGGTATTAATTTAATGAGGATTATGCCAAAAAAAATTCAGTATAGTCTAGCAACAAATTACCTGCATGGGATTCCATTCAATTGCCACCAATAACATGTGCAACATCTATCAATAAGATCTACCTTGAACTTATGCTTGTTAAATGAAACCTCAAATCGTTTGTTACCGGCGTATCTTACTTCCCACTTCTGACACTCTTCAATTTCTTTATCTAATCTTTTCCGAGGTTGTGGGCACACTATCCCCTTATCACGGTACTTATCGGCCTTCACACGATTTTCAGCAAATCTTGTCATAAGATATGTTCGAATCCAATCAAGCATGCTCACGATTGGAAGTTCTCTGGCCTCAAGCAATCTTCCATTAAATGACTCCGTGATGTTATTGGTAATCATATCACATTTGCAAGTCTCACCAAAGTGAGACTTAGTCCAGCAAGATGGAGGGATCTTCATCAAATGATCATGTGCTCCATTTGAGATTGCTTTCAACTCATTTATCCATTCTGTCCATTCAGCTTTCACAGTGGACTTTGCAGCACGAAGGACTAAATCACGAATCACGCTTCCTCCTCCATATTTAGCTTTGATATTCGCGTACAAATGCCTCACACAAAATCGATGTTCTGCGCCTTCAAGTAACTCTTCAAATGCTGGAACAAGACCCTGCAAATGATTCATTTGCTCAATTAGGTATTTATTTATTGCACTAATTAATATAACTTAAAATATAAACTTAAATATAAGCAAAGTACCTTTTGTTGGTCAGATATGAACACCCATCTTCATTCTTGCATGCTACCAATATCATCAAATAGATTGTTTAGAAACCACGTCCACGAGTCTCTATTCTCTCCCTCAACCACAACCCAAGCTAATGGAAAATATTGGTCATTGCCATCTCGACCCACAGCCACAAGTAGTATTCCTCCATATGGACCCTTCAAAAAACATCCGTCTAAGCCAATAATTGGCCTACATCCTGCTAAAAAGCCTCGCTTCACAGCTCCTATGCACTCATAAATTCTTTTGAAAACCGGAGGGCGATCCATATGTGGTTCATCAGTGACTAAAGCAAAAGTTGCCTCCGGGTTACATTTTCTCACTTCATTGCAATAATCCCTTAACTTAAGATATTGCTCCTTGTAATCTCCATCAATAATTGCCTTTGCTCTTTTCCTTGCCATGTATGCCTTCCACACAGACACACCAACCATATAATGATTCCTCAATGATGCAATCACATCTGCCAACTTCATGTTTTTATTTGTCTTCATAACGTTCACTATTTTCTCTGAAATCCACTTGTAATTGGCATTCTTCCCTTTTATGGATACCCCACATGTGTGTTTAGCACGGAGTGTCTTCAACCGATATGTCAATTCACCTGTTACTTGACTAACAAACATTAACCATTTACATTCTTCTTGTGCACATTTCACTCGGCACCTCACCTTATCATTTTTTATAAATTTCAATTCATATCCGTTGAGCAAAGCATACTCTCTTACAACATTTTTAAACTGACCAATAGAAGTAAACTCCATCCCTAACTTAAACTGAAAGTTTTTACACATCTCAGATGGGTTGTATGTTCGATTGTTTACTAAAGCCCCTCTTTCATCCTCTTCTTCATTATTAGCAACTTCATCAAGCTCCTCAGATTCATAATCAGATAACATGGCTAAAATGTCTTGGTCTCTCACCTCACCTATGCTGTTTTGCTCCTCTTCATTTGGTTGCACTCTCATCAATTGTGAACTACAAATAACTTCATCTAATGTATCACATACTCCGACATCAACATATTGGCTAAAATCATCATCATCCATCGGTTCCTCTTCACTATTCTCAAATTCTGATAGAGTGCCCTCTGAATCATTCTTGGTCTCTTCCACACCACTGCTATCACTATTATCTCTTGTCTCTTCCTCCCAATCCATATTTCACCTAGCAATATACAAGATCAACTAAAACATGCGTATTCATAATAATAGCCAAAGAATCAACAAGATTGCACATTTCTAAGAAAACAGCGCATAATGGGAACCAACGAAAATTCCAATCAACTCAACAAACTAAATGAACCAAACCAAGCAATGAAAATACTAAATAGAAACGTGAAAAAATTACAGCAATGAACTAAAACATAGCACTCAAAGAAGACGACTGAAAAAATGCCATGATCGGTCACTATTTACTAAAACACAGCACGCAACGAACTAAAACGTCTTTACACATTGCTTACTTTTTTATTTGCTGTCAAATGTGATTCCTCCTTCACTGTCGTCGCACGTTGATCGGTCAGTTCCCCACCTTCGGCAACGGCCATCTCAACTTCGGCGACTACCAAGTGGGACCCCTTTTGACCTAACCCTCTCCTTTTCTTTTTTCGATTGCAAAGAATGGTTTTGCCTTTCGACTTGCGTATTACATTTTATCGCCTGTTCCTTTCTCTACCATTTTTTTAATCATCAAATTTTTTTAAATCTTTTATAAGCCACCTCAGCTCGTCCACTTGGTTCCATATGAGCATATTTAACAGAGTTAGGGACATGTCAGCATATTTAACAGTGTTAAAGGTGACACCAAGTCCTTTTAAAAATATAAGGACTAACGTTTTAAACGGAGCAAACTTAAAGGACCAAAACTGGAGGTTCCAAACTTTAGGGACCAAAACCAAAATGAATAAAAAGTGTAAGGACTAATCATTGTATTAACCCTAAATTTAAATTCGTTCCATCCTTGGAACGAGTTTAAGTATAGTATTTAGATAAATATTTCTCATGATATAGTATTTGAGTTTTATTTTTTTTACTGTTTATAGTATGAGTAAAAAAGCCGTTTAATGCTCGTGAGAAAAAATGAGAAGTCATCAATTGTTTCAGACATGGAAGATAATTTAGAATAAAAGTAAAAAATGAAATTTATTCAGTAGCCCTCACGATTTTTGTGGTATTCTATTTTTGAAATATATTATTATATTAATTAGAAATAAAAAAAAAATTCATTGCAACAGGTTTTTTATGCGCACATTAAAAAAATATTGAAATGAGAATGAATTGTAATAAATTATGCATCTCAAATTAACACGTAAATTAATGTACATAATAAATTATCCAACGCTTTTTGACGCTTTTTTTTTTTAAACATATGCATTAGATACTATTTATAACTAAGGTGACAAATTTTGAATTTTACGCTGGTGAAAAATTGAATTTATATACTTGTTTCAAGCTTAACTTACCATTTGAATAACTTGATTCCATCAAGACAGATAGATGTGATGGTTTGCCCCTTTGTATACCTCCTTGCTATTAATATTTTGCATATGTAAATGAACTGAGATGTCAAATATTTATTTGATTATATGTTTTATTATTATATTATATTATACTTTGTATGCTATAATATAATGACTGGAATATATGTTAACATCAATTTTATGTATATAATAATATATTTTACGTGACAAGAAAATACAAATAACCTATTCTAATTTCTAAAACCTTGCTTTTCCATCCCGTCATTTATCAAGGGAGGCAAAATAAACCTATTCTAATGTTTTTGGGACGATTAGCTTTCTTTTTTTTTTTTTTAACCAGAAGGAACATTAGCTTAATTAAACTTATTCTTATTGTTAAAATATTATATTACAAATTATGTATAATATTTTATGAATGTATGTTCGGTCAAGAGATGATGCCCCAAAGTCTATTGTTTGCGCACACCAGAGTCCATGGTCAGCGATCAAACTAAAGTATGCGACAGCGGCGTATTACTGAATTTAATTTGAAGCCTACATATATTTGTTTTTGAATTAAACCGATTGTGTATATGTATAAACACCAAAAAGAAATTTAATTTCCTTAACTCAATCATATAAAAGAGGAGAGTAAATTAACAGATTAAGATAAGAATTTGTTTAAAAAGTTTTCACTCACCAACATTAAACAACTGAGTTTTTATGGGTTCAATATTACTTCAAGTATAAAATCATAGCAAATTTGATTTGCACCAATGGCTTGGATTAAAAGGATCGGAGGGGTGAGATCTCGGTTAATGAAGGTCATTTTTTTATTTTTTCAGTTTTTTCTAATGAAAAGGTGATGAAACCAAACCATGGTTTGGAAAAGTGATTCTGGAGAATAGATTCTGGAAAGAATAGATTTTATGAAAAAGTGATTTTGAGAAGTGAGAGTGTTTGGATAATTGTTCTCAGAAGCACTTTTTATATATACAAATTACTTAAAAAAAGACATAAGTTAATATAATAATTACAGAAAAAATAAATTTTATGAAATATTTTAATTTGAAGGAATAAAATTGTTAATAATATATTTTTTATTAACATAATTAATAATACATAAGATAATATAATTAATAAATAATTAATATGTATATATATTTATAAAATATAAGATTAAATATGTTTATAAAAAAATATGTTTATAAAAAAAATAACAAGATATATATCCTATAGGCTCTCACACTCTCTCTTTTTTCTCTAAAAGCAAAAAATTTTTGCTTTTTCCAAAACCATGGTTTTGGTTTTTGGGTGGGTGTTTGGATGATTTATTTCCCAAACCATGGTTTGGAGTGTCACCCAAACACAGCCTAAGCATAAAACCCCTCAAACAGTAAGAGGTCAGGATCCTTCGTCAAAATCCACCTCACGACATCCTGGTGAAGAATGATTAAAGATATATCATGATCTCGTGCACATGTTAAAAGTTTCATAAAATAGTAGTTCTAACTAGTACACGTTATTAATAAGGATATTTTAGGGAAGACAACACCTATTTATTACAAATAACTAACTTAACTAATTCTTTTAATCTACTCAAATTAATCAACTAGCTCTTATATTAAGGACTGGAGGTAATATAAGTAGATTAATGATGTTAGTTAATATGATATTACTTTAAATTCTTAATATAAGAGCCAGTTGAGTAATTTGTGTCAAGGAACAAAAAATTGGACCGTTCAATAAACTGGTTGATGTACTGTTCAAGGGTTAATGAGTCAGATCGGAGTTAGTCCAGATTAAACCGGTAATAATTAAAATAATATAATTTAATTAAAATATGCAAAAAAAATTCTATTTCTATTTAATCTTTTTATTTTCTCTTTATTCTCTCTATTTTTTATAAATTCATGACCCATTAAATTTTACCTTTTAACCTTATTTTTTTTCTTACCAGGTTTACATTTTTACTTTTATTTTCTCATTCTCTTTCCTTATCTCCTGCGTAAGCACGTGAAACTGTGAAAGGCTTTACCTTTTTCCCATTCTTTCCTCCTTCCACACACATCCATCAAATCATGTAATTTGACTAATTGACTTTCATTTTTCTCATCTCCCTACACTTCTACAAACTCTCTTATTTTCTCCTGGCAGAAGGCTCTCCTCTCCCCTGCAGTTCTTCCCTTTCTTTCTCCTTTCTTTCCAACAACATGAGTCGCGTCTTGGAAGAGGAATACCGAGATGGAGATACAGCGGCGATAGCCATGCAGTAAGAATGACGGTGATGGAGCAAGAAATAAAGGGTGAAAACAACACCCACAAGCACCAGCGAAGTTCGTGTAGAAGACTGAGCATAGAATCAGCGGACAGGCTGACAAAGATGGAGTTTCTTTTCTTCTTTCTTCTTTTCATTTATTTCTCCAGATCATATGAGAGATTGACCAGATTTGGGTTTTTCTTTGTTTTTTTTTTTTCCAATGACAGTGCGATGTTTTACGCCGGTGGGAGGGGCAAAATCACTAAACCAGTTAACCCACCCCAACCAGCGGTTTATGCGGTTTAACACTGGTTTTGACCGATTTAATCTGTTCAATACCGGTTTGAACATTGTCCGATTCACCTAGTAAACTAGACTGGACACTACACCGGTTTACCGGTTTTCCGGTTGAACCGGCCAATCCAATCCGGTTTTTTCTTCCATGATTTGTATAGATTAAGAAAGTTTGTTTAGTTTAATTATTTATAATAAATAAGCATTATTTTTCCTAAAATACCCTTGCTAACCATATGTATTAGTTAAACCATTTGATAGAACTTTTAACATGTGTAACTGCTACAAGGATTACTTCGAAAAAAATAGATAAATATATGAGACTAAGTGAATTCAAATATCATATTTAAAATCAAATTAAATATCAAACTAGTGAATTCAAATATCATATTTAAAATCAAATTAAATATCAAACTAACTCTTATATTAAGGATTAGGGTAATATTTTTTTTAAACACCCTAAACATCTTTCTTAATTTCCTCTCTCCTGTAGGAGGAATATCGATAGAGTTAATTTAAAAAAATTATAAACATGTGAAATAGATCTTACATATAAAATCAACATCAACTTCTCAATTAGGTCTTATATTAAGAACCAGAGGAGTATTCTTTCCAAATTTTTTCTTATTTAATAACTGTTGAAACGCTTATGCCCAATGTTGATCATTAATATCGTTACAGCCTTGTAGGCATTTTAGGTGAATAAATATTATTCATAAATATCTTTAATAAAATATACACGAAGTACATATTTTCAAGCAAATGCTGCTCCATATTCGCTTCAGCAAATAATATGAAATCATCAACAAGAAAGAGGTGTGGTATTTTTGTTCCATGTCTTGCTATGGATAAGGGCAATCAATTGCCCAAACTGACATCATTCTGCATTAGATGGGCTTACCGTTCCATAACTAGCAGAAAAAGGTAAGGGGGAGAGAAGGTCTCATAGGCTAATAATCATTTTTCATTAATTTGGTGAGAATAAGCCAAATTCTGAGATATAAGGTTTGTTTTTCAAATATATATATTTTATTACTAGCAAAGATGCATTCATTCAAACCGTTAACGGAATAAAGGGGAAGTTAACACGAAATAAGAACGACAAAAGAAACCAAATAGCTAACAATAAAGAGCTGAATAAGAGGAATATAAAGCTGCGAGACTAGTTAGCCAATCCCTTCCCTATCTGCATCTGCATAATGCTGGTACTCACGAATTGATTCTTCATCTGACGCATCACGACTTAGGATAGAAGCTAGAGGAGGTGGTGATTCAACAATCAGACTGCCAAGTCCCAACTCCCTTGAAGCTATGGCAGCCAATGCATCGGCAGCAACATTTCCTGTACGAGGAATGAGAGAAAAGGAAATCCATTGTCGTTCCCGCAGCAGATCAAAGACATCAGACAGTAAGTTATGAACAGTCTAGGGGCAGTTATGCAAGCTTTTTGAAGTTATAGCAGAAAACAAAACCTTGCAATCGATTTCTATGATAACTGGCAAAAGCCACCAATCCGAAGCTAAATGAATAGCTTTTGAGGCTGCCAAAAGTTCAGCATGAAAGGCAGAGTGTGCTTGAACATTTTCAGCCCAATCTTTCAAGAAGGATCCTTCACTATTTCTGCAGACAATGCCTATGCCAGCTTTTCCGGTATTACTACTGTAAGCACCATCACAATTTATCCCAATGGTAGAATTTTAACGTTTCCTCCACTTGGAACTAGTCTTGGAGACCCCAGGATCAGGTGCTTCAGAGCTTAAGATATTTGCTTCCCATTAATCTTTCAGACTTTTATTCGTTAAATCAATCACCATAGCGGGGCTAGGTTGTTCCTGCTCAAAGATACATTTGCATTGGAGCTTCCATATCTGCCAACACATAGTTGCTATACAAGCATTCCTATAGCCCATTTCAGCACCATCAGACAGTAGAAAGAGTTCAAGCCAGAGATTTATGTTTCTAATATCTTCAGGTCTAACGATAATACCTAAAGCACATCCAAACCAAGCCACTTTCACCCAATCACAAAGAAGGAATAAGTGCTCTAGAGTCTCAGTTGCGTCCCCACAAACAGGACAAATAGGGTGCAGAGAACATTTTCTTTTAAAAAGAGCATTCCTAGTAGCAAGTGCTTCATTGATAATACGCCACATGAAGTTTCTAACTTTTGGTGCCACTTTCAGTTTCCATACTGCAGTCCAGATTCTAATATCTACTTTACAAGACGTGGAAGCACGAGAAACCATCAACTTGGAAATAGGGGAAGACAGGGCTGCCCTATAACCCTTACGCATACTGTAGACTCCATCTTTAGTTACTGCCCATATTAATTTATCTTCACAGCTTGCAACTGAGAGATGAATACCCTGTATTCTGTTAATAAAGGTTTTATCAATACAATACATAGCTGGAGAGAGATTTCACTGGCTTCCCACTATTAACTTGGCCACCAGAGAATCCGGATTTATAGTTGCTTCTGCCTTGGGGGTAACAGAAAATTCTCAACTCCAGGTATCCACAGGTCATTCCAGATCTGAATGCTATGGCCATTGGCCACTCGCCAACAGAGATTCTTCTTTAAAAAATCTCCACCTGTTAAGATACTATCCCACACCAAGAGGCCTTGGGACCCTTTGCAGCCTTCATAAAGAGGTTGTGGGGAAATACGAGCTTTTCAGAACCTTAACCCAAAGACAGTTAGTTTGTTTGATAACTCTCCAAGCAAAGCATCATTAAAGCCTATGAAGTCCTTAAAACCTATTCCTCCTTCTTTCTTTGACTTACTTAGGGACTTCCAAGCAATCCAGTGAATTTTTCCTCCCACATCTGAATTACCCTAGAAAAAACTTAAGGCCAAACTGTCAAGAGCAGCACAAGTTTGTTTTGGGAATTTAAAGCAGGACATGGGGTATATTGGGATAGCATTAATAACAGCTTTAATCATGACCTCCCGTCCAGCAAAGGATAAGCATTTCTTCTTCCAACCTAGCACCTTACGCCCCATTTCATCTCTAACATAGGCCAAGGCAGCATTTTTAGAGGTTCCCTAGAGGATTGGGAGGCCTAAATATTTCCCAGGGTTTGTCACTCCTGAAATATTCAAGCAACTTACAATAGAGTTTCTAATATAGTCCGGCACATTTGCAAAGAAAAATACGCTAGATTTCTCAAAATTGATTCTTTGACCAGGCACATTGCAATAATCTTGAAGAATCTTCATAAACAATTTGCAATTGCAAAGAGACAATGAGTCAACATAGGGCCCCTATGGCAAAGTTTAATGCCATTGAGATTACCTTGATTAGCATGGGGGAGAAAGCTTCCGAGGCAATTATGAAGAGATATGGGGACAAAGGATCCCCTTGATGTAATCCCCTCTGAGGTGTTATATTAGCAATCTGTTTACCAGATTAAGAGTACATTTAAAACACTTCAAATGCACTTCACAGTCCAATTAACCCGTTTTGAGCAAAGGTTCATTTTAAGCATCACACCCTCTAAGAAATTCCATTCCAATCTATCATAAGCTTTATTCATATCCATCTTAATAGCAACTTCATACTTATCCCCGGATTTCTTGTTTTTCAAGTAGTGAAAAGCCTCATGGACAATAATACTATTATCTTGGATAAGGCGGTTTGGGATAAAAGCTCTTTGAGATTCAGAAATACAATCATTAAGACATAATTTCAGTCTATTAGCTAGAATCTTAGCTATAACTTCGTTGGCAAAGTTGCACAAGCTTATAGGTCTATACTGAGAAATAGTTTCAGGAATATCCACTTCGGGAATCAAAATCAAGTTAGTGACATTCAGCTTGGGTATATCATCATCCATATCAAAAAAACTCTTCACCATTTTAATCAGAGAAACTTTTACCTCTTCCCCAGAGTGTTGATAGAAATGCCCATTAAAGCCATCTGGTCCAGGTGCTTTAAAAGCTCAAAGTTGAAAAGTGGCTTCTTTAATTTCAGCTTCAGTTAAAGATAGAGTAAGAAGATGGTTTTGCTTATCACTAATCCTGGCCTTCACATAGTAAAGAACAGTATCCAAGCGTCCCATACTAGAACTACTGAAAAGAGATGAGTAGAAATTAGAGATAAGCTGGGAGATATCCTCCTCACCTTCAAGCCAAGCGCCATTTTGATCTTTCAGGCGTAACATCATATTTCTTTGCCTTCGGATCATAGTTGTACGATGGAAAATTTTAGTATTCAGGTCCCCCCCTTTCAACCAATTGGTCCTTGACCTCTGCCACCAGTAAAGTTCCTCTTTTTTCCACACAACTTCCAGTTTAGCAGTGAATGTGTTGATACTATTCTTCAAATCCTCAGTATAGACATTTTCTTTCAAAGTTTTGATTTTCCCAATCAGATCAGCTATCACTTTTCTGTTATTCGGAAAAACCATACGACTCCATTTAATAAGAGCCATTCTATAGCGTTTCAGACAACTAATGAAGACTTCAACCTTACTGCAATTGACTATTTTAAAAAGATAATTTTAATAATTATTGAAAATGTTTCTTCTTTTTTTTTTTCTTGTGAAACAAAACCAAACAGTACAAGCGCACTAAGCGTGAGCCCATCTTTTAACCTCCTCTTTTAGGGTGTGTTTGGATTAGTGGTGGCAGAAACTTTTTTTTTAATTTGACATAATTGATTGGATAATATACTTTGTATAATTTATGTAAACATAGAATGAAAAATAATATTAAAAATTAACAATATTATAAAAACTATTAAAAATTATTTTCACTTAAGAGAATATTAAAAAAATAAATAAAAACTGATTGGGAAGCACGGAGAACATAGAGAGAGAGAGAGAATCATAAGAACAATATAGACATAAAGGGAAAAATATCTTTTCATTTAAAAAAAACTACTTTTACATAAGTTATAAATAAGTTTTAAATGTTTTTATAATCGTACTTAAAAAAAAGAAGAAGAAGCAGTTTTTAACACATAAGTCAAGTCATGCAAACATGAACAATCTCGACCTACTGTTCAAGGCAATCTGTCTCGATGATGGCATGCTTGAAGCCTCTATCCCAGCAGGCTAATTTCAGTCCCCAAATGACCTCCCCAAACGTCCGCCCGAAAGCCATCTCCCCTTTATTATTCCACATCAATCCTCCACACGCTGATGGGTTCCCACTAGTTGCTGCAGCCCCATCCACATTTACCTTTATGAAATCTTCAGTAGAAGGAGACCACTGGTCTTGAAATCGATAGTCCTTACTGAATTAAGCTTTTGCTATAATGGCACCTCGAGTATTGAAAATGTGTCTTTAAAATTTTAATAACTTTCTTTTATCTTCATTTTTAATAATGAATATTTATAAACATAATTATTATATATTAATTTATAAATATTTACAATAACAATTTCAATAAATTAACATAAGGTATAAACTGCTCCGACCTAAATTTTTCTCAAAGGCTCCCTCATCACATTTTAGTTTCTGCCAAAAAAAAAAAAACCACTTTTTCATATTAAAACGGATTTCCTTTTGAGCTTTGAATTATTAAGTCGGGGATTTGTAGGCTTCCATGAACAAGTGAATGAAAATGCCTCTAATCATTGAACAATTTACCGTTTACTTAGGAATGAGATTTGGAATTTGGTCCGTGTTCAATTACTCATCACAGCAATGAGCATCATGTGCTCATAGTTATAATAAAATCTGAGAGATAAAAAATTTGATTTGAATTGTTCATATTTAAAAATTTTAATAGGTAATCTTTTCAATGATAAATTTATTTTCTCTTTATTTTAATTTTTGTATTTATTAAAATAAAAATTATCTAAAATATTAAAAATACTTAAATCAAATCTGGATATTCAAAATCAAACTAAATGATCTCTTTTTTTTTCCCCGGGGGGGTGTAAAATGATCAAATTTTGGTTCATTAAAAGAGAAAAATGGGTTGAAGGGCACGGGGAAGTCACTAATAACGGATGTCAAGAATAAAGTCAAGCAAATGGATGCGCAGACACACTGGCAAAGCTAAGGGTGTATTTGAGATGGCAGCAGCAGAAGTAACTTTTTTTTTTTAATCTAACTTTTACAGAAGTCAGATTGAGTAAAAGTCAAATAGTGTAATATGATTTATGTTTGGATTGAGTTTTATATAAAAAGTCAGTTTGAGAAGTTGAAACTTGTTTGGATGATAAATGTAAAGTATTTGGATGTAAAATAACTTAAAAGGACATGAATTTTATTAAGTAGTACATATCTAATATTATATATATACAATGTGACTATTTTTTAAGAAGTAAGGAAAATAAAAATATTAAAAGTAAAGAAATTTAATTTATTATTAGAAAGAAATTATATATATAATATGACCATTTTAAAAGAAGTAATGAAAATAAAATTATTAAAAATAAGGAAATTTAATTTATTGTTAGAAAGAAATTATATATATAATGTGAACATTTTAAAAGAAGTATTGAAATAAAATTATTAAAAATAAAAAAATTTAATTTATTATTAGAAGGAAATTGAAAAAAAAAATACTAAAATACTTAATTAAATACATGTAATGGATAAATATTAGAAATCATACAAACGTAGTATTTTTAAACTAAATACGTCACATACATGCTTAATACAATTTGGTCTCTGATTGTGTCATGCACATGATTCATTTGTCTTGATCTAGGTAAATTTGAGGACGATGTCTCACCAACTTGATCATCATTGTCTTCATTAATTATACTTTCAAATTGAGCTTGTATAAAATCTCTATCAGTTTCAAAATTTCTTCGGAGAAAATTATGTATAGCCATTGTAGCACAAACTATTTGGACTTGAGTTTGGTCATCTTGTCTATGATGCGAAACTTATTCTTCCACACCCCAAAAGTCCTTTCTATAGTGCACCTCAAACTTGAATGATAATAATTGAAGACTTCATTATAATTTTTGAATCTTGGTTGTCGCCTGAAGTCTGGAAGGTGATCGCACTCACATCTGTATGGACCAAGCTATCCCGGTGGAGTTGAATAGCCAGTGTCGACCAAATAATACTTCCCTAATAAATCATGAAAATTATGTTGACATCGTGAAACTAATGCAAATATAAAACGAATTCGACGTAATTAAAATTGAAGCTAATGAAAATATACCTTGAGGTGGATGAGGGAAATCCAAGGCTAGAGTTGAGACAGCAATGTTAAACACAAGAGCATCATGTGCCGTACCTTCCCATCTTGCCAATACAAAAGTAAAGCACATATATATCCCAATCACATACAGCCATGACATTCTGTGTCGGATATCCCTTTCTCCCAATATATTTGTCTTGCTTCGAAAGACTCACCACACATCGTACGTGAGTGCTATCGATTGCTCCTATTGCATCATTAAAATATGGCGAATATCATTTATCGTTTTTTATTTTTGGGTGAGTTACGGAAAACATAGGATCGAGTGGTTTGATATATTCCTTAGATAGACTAAGGCAAGCTTGTAATACTCTATAAAAATGCCTACTTACAGTTTCTCTTTACTGTTGAAACCTTTCTTGAATCATCCTATTATATTGTCCATGACCAACTGTGTTAAAAAACATACCAACAATTTCTTCCACTCCCAGGTACTTAGAATTTTGTAAACCATGGTTGACCAGTTTAGAGCATAATCGCAAGAACATTTCTTTTCCATCTGAAACATGTCATAACACCGAACTTCATGTTCTTGCAAAATTTCTTGCACCCATAAATTACCTGTTTGCTTACTAGTTCTACGTGACTCTTTGCACACATAAGGCATCACATATTGACTCACCAATACAGCTACCTCTCCATACTGTGTTATCTCTTCATCTAAAAGGGAAATCAATTGAGATTGTTCATCTTCTTTTGACCCCTCTTGAGACTGTTTATCTTCCTCCACCCACTCAAATGTAAATTGATTGTTCCAATTTGCCATAGATAATGTAACCTGTGAGTGTGGTCAACTGTAAGCATTTTTTTAAGTGACAAATAAATATTTTTTAAGTGAGAAATAAATATTTTTTGTTGTTGTTAAACATGTAAACACATAAAAATCAATCTCAAAAAATTCATAAGCTGCAATTACTACTATAAACAACACATATAACTTAGAAACATTCAAAAACATTCATAATCAGTCAATAATTTCATAATTCCACGAACATTAACTTAGAAACATACAATAACAACTCTGGTCTGAGTTAGACAAAATAAAGTCATAATATGCGTTCTAAAATATAGTTCAAGCAGGGGGTTTAAGTCATGATGGCGGGTTGTATGCCATATCCTATAGCCATGCAACCAAGTATTCCGGCTGTCTTTTTAGTGAAACAACCATTTCCCGAACACTCTTGTGCAATAGAAGTCTTAAGCACCGGTTTCGAAAATTAGAGTTACTTGTAATTTTGTCAAGGCAGAGCACTTTGGCCGTAACCTCAGAAATTGATACCTCCTTTATTTTGTTTAGAACTGTCGTTCTATCCTTAGATGCAGTAGCTATTGCACTAACTGAATCTGTGATTTGTCTTAAGGCTGAAATTTTTTGCCTTTTCTGCCTACTAGACCCTTCACCTCTCTTCCTCTTCCTATGGCTTCTTGAATCACTAGGTGTAGTATTTGCTGTTAAGTTCACGCCTACCATCTCATTCATAACTCCTATACTAACACCTCCAAGATCTTCTTTACTATCCCCTGATCCTTCAAGTAGATCTATATCGACTCTATACACATTCTCTTCATCATCCTCTTGTGTCTGAGGTTGGGTTAAAGATGGTGCCAACATATCCTCTCTAGATGCCATCACACCCTTGAATATCGTGTTTAGTTCGGGAGCAAACTTCAACCCATGGTATCTAAAATTTTCATATTGGGGATTCTCCTGCAATAATACAATCAACAAAAATGAAAGCCTATAACAAATAATAACACAGCTCATAACTCAAGATTAACAATTATACACCAGTTTTTTCCTCTCCCACTACTCATTTGTTGCCACCATCGTATTGTTTGTAGGGTCCCAACCTACACCAGTCTCTTTGGTTAAATCAACCCAAGTCCTCTAATCCTTCCTCAAGCTATCTTGCCTATTTTTCAATTGCTTCCTCTCATATGATTTCCCTATTTTTGCATTGAATGCAGAGTGAATGTTGTTCCACCCATTCTTTGAAAATGATGTTCCTTGGCAATTTTTCCCATAGATTTGCTCCATACATTCTTTAAGTAACAGCTCCGTGGTGCTTGTATCCCACATTGCCTTACCTTTTTCTTTGTTCATAATTCTATTGGAAAATGTCAATCAATAATGCAGAAGTGAGTTATGGTGAACTAGAGCGCTTTTCTTCCAACAATGCAGAAATGCCATACAAATTCAACAATCTTAAATAAGAAACATTTCACAAACAACACTAGTGGCAGCAAGAAGCATTTTACATGATTATCATCAATTTAAGGGGAAAAAACAGAGAACCATGCAGAACTTTGCAGGAGTAAATTCCAAAAGAATGGACTTCTTTTGCTAGAATGAAAACGCCAAAACCAAAACTTTGTAGCTGAAACATCAGCATCAACAAAGCATGTAAAAACTGCTATTGGTGCCCAAAAAGCCAAAATCCCACAGAACCACTTTAATAGCTATTCCAATTGACAGAGGAACCTATAAAAAGTAAAAGAAACCCACATCAATATTTAGCAACTAGATGCAAATATAACTTATAGACAGCCTCTGGCCACCATATCAGTCACCATCGAAGGAGAAAGGGGAGTAACTAGAATGGAAGAAACAAGAAAGGGGTAGTCAGTTCAGTTTCCTCCTACCGAGTTCGACACCCAGACCAGATTAATCGAAAGAAGATCAGATCAAGAGCAAGAAACAAGAACAGATCACGATCAATACCCCTAAACCAATAACAGCTATGGGTCTGAAAATTCAAAGAAGTTGCAGCCAAGAACAAGTAGTAAAACGAGTAGATCTGGGACCAAAAAAATTGATCTCTTACCAGGTGAACAAACGAGACTATCACCAGTGTAGATCAGGAGCAAACAAGATCCGGCAATGGCAACAGAACATACGGTGACCAATGCTTGCAAACAAATGGATGAAGAAGAAGAACCAAATGAACAGATGAAGAAGAAGAAGACCACAGCCCAGCCACTCCCACACAAGAACCAGAACGATGATATGATGGAACATGGGGGGGACACGCTAGAAGCCGGCAGGAGACGTCGGTGATGTGGATCCCCTTTTTTTTTCAGGACGTGTTTCAAATGGAAGGAGTGTGTGTGTTGTTTTTGTTTTTTTAACTGAGGTGAGAGAAAATTCATGGAAGGGTCAGATAGGTAAAAAATTTTAACACCCAATTAATGTTCTAACGGTATTATCCAACGCCCTTCTCACTGAAAAAAGAAAAAGCATCTTCTTTCAACTTCTTGCAGAAGTCCATTTCGCTCCCAGAAGTCAGATAAACCAAACGTGGCCCAAACATTATTTTTGAACAACCTGTTAACTTCTCCAGTGGGGATGTACGTTTGGGGGTCCCCAAACGTGATCCCAAACACACTCTAAACTGAGATCTAGAAGCAGAGACTGAGCTTTGGTCGCAGCCACCGTTGAATTTGCGAAGTCTGATAGAAATATGTCGGGTAGGGAATTGGAAGAAGATCAAAAAGTAGAAGGATAGTGGGTTTTTCTTGGGCTTTGGGCCACCCTTATTACCAAAAAAAAAAACAGAGTAAAGTCAAGAAATGCGTACAAACATAAGCTAGCCTAAATTATCAGTAGGCTTTATTTTCCGTTGTTAAAATAAAAAATAAAAAACAAAGATTCACTGTGCTAAACCACACGAATAGCTAATGTGACAAAACTGTCGTCTTTCGTTGGACAATTGGACTTGCCTTGTCTGTCTGTGTCATTTCAAAATTCTGAACGCAATCGTTAACATTTTTTTAAAGTCCTATATATGCACCATAGTTTCTTATGATTTCCAATGTATTATTAACATTTTTGCTGTGAGGAAGGAGAGGCGCAAGAGCTTCACAAATTCCCAGCTGGTTTTTCATCATTCCTTCATCTCGATACCGATATGCCTTTCTTTCCATCAATTGCTGATCTCTTCAGGTATGCATTTCTTTAATTTTCTTTCATCAATAAGCTTATTCAAGCCCTTTCATACCAGTTCATTTTCTGCAGACAGCGTTTTGCAGAATCCAAGTGTAGGCCGGAGGAAACACACTCCAGGGATAGATGTAGTTGTTTAATTTGTCTTTGGATTTTGACATCGGCCTACTACTCTTCTTCAACAATGGTTGTAACCAATTTCAATGCTTTCATTTCCATGAATCCTCCGTGCGTCGTCTTAGTTGATCGTTTCATTTTGTGGCAATAAACAGAGTAATCCTGATTGTTTCATGTCTTTATCTCAGGGTGGCCAATAGGGTGACTTGTAAGTACCGTTTGGCATAAAGTATTGAAAATGAGGAGTAGAGATGGTAATTAAGATTGAGAAAATAGTATTTAGTATGAGAGATTACTTGTTACATGGGTTTAGACAAACACATGTATGTGGGATTGATAAATACCATGAGGAGAAGTGGTATTTCTCAATCTTATTTTCATGAGTTTGCTTGATTTCATATAATAAGCAATTACTTATATTAAAGACTTTTTAATGATTTTTTTCAATTATAATCCTAATTAATCTTTATCTTTCATTTTTAATACTCCATACCAAACAGGACTATAGGTTCTGACCCAGACCCATTGAAACTTTCCTTTTTTTCTTTTTTTCTTTTTTTTGAGATACAAGGGAGCAGATTCGAACCCACACGTACATACCCAACACACACACCATACCACTCGGCCGAGAGGCCAGTGGTATTGAAACTTTCTGAAATCCTTCTATCGAACCATTCCCTTGTTGCTGACGCAAAGAAGTGCTGAACGAGGAAGGAAAATGATGGAAGGAGGAAAGAGAAGTGGTGAGGATGGATTCTCTCCACTACCCTTCCCATCCTCTTCCCCTCCACTATCCTCCTTTTCTCTTCACAACCATTGGATCAAAACTCCAATGGTCCAGATTTAATATTTTATAACATTTTATAAAAATAAATATTATGATAAAAAATAAATAAATAAATTTAAACTGTTAAAATTTAATCTGAACAGTTCATAACTACAGATTGTTATTATAGAGAAAAAAAATTTTCAATTTTTTTATTACAATTGTGAACTGTTCAGACCATATTTTAACAGTTTAAATTTATTTATCTATTTTTTTAATGACATTATTTTTATAAGATGTTAAATCTGGACCATTGAAATTTTGATCCAATGGTTGTGAAGAGAAAAGGAGGGTAGTGGAGGGGAAGATGATGGGTAGGGTAGTGAAGAGAATCCAAGTCTGGTGAGGATGTGCCCGCGGTGACGTCCATGAACAGTGTACTAGCGTAGAGGTAATTTATTGGCACGGGAAGTAAATTTTTTTTTTTTATTTTTTTGCAAATGGAATTTTGAGCGAAGATATTTGAACGTTACAGTGAATAGGCGCCGTCTGCAGAGTGCTCAGGAGACTGCCATTCCTATTGATATACTTCGTGACATGCAACTGATGGGAATCTTAATGAATTACTCAAGCTACGTTGCTGGTTATGTGGCGTATATTGAAAAATAGGATGAAACAAAGCCTTTCAGGACGTGGGTTAAAGGGAAGAAGCGATATGCATTGAATTACAGGAATGCCTTAACTTGGTTGATTATTGCACATAAATGTAAACTTCAAGAAGTAAAAATTATAATTTTTATGTTAAGAACCAAGATAAGTAAAATTTGAAACATATGACCCATTTTATTCATTATAACTTTATTTTGGATAAACAGGTGCCAAAATTGTGTCATTTTTACAATATGAAAATACATTTGTTTGAAAATTGGTCACCCAGCATACACGTGTTTAAAATATTCTTTATCAGTTTCATATGTTCAAAATTTTTGAAATTTTAAATTAGAATGGTAGCTTAGTCTAAAAAGTTACATCTAATGAGTTAGAATCTTATCAAGGGCAAGGTTTTGTGCATATTCTTAAAATAAAGAGAATTTTGATATTTAAAAAGTCGTTGCCTTCGCTTTTATGAATTCCGTCATCGCTTTATGGCTCATTCTCACATGTACACGCACAAGCACGCAGCTATATGTGTGTTTGTGTGTGTGTGTGTGTGTGTGTGTGTGTGTGTATATTCATGCCTTTCTCACAAATGCATTCTAAGTTGCAGAGGAAGTCAAGGCACACGGCAACTCACCAAATCCTTCATCGCGTCAATGATCAATAGGATGCCTTCCTTTCCATCCATTCCTAATCTCTTCAGGTTTGTATTCTTCTTCTGGTTTCTCACTTGCTTTTTTGGGAACATTTTCTCATGCTCTGTTTTGTCCACGATGGCATGAAATTTAGTTGTTTATCTCAGGATTTAGAAAGATTTATCTCACTTACTTCTTTTGTAAGGTCATTTTCTCATGCGGGCCGCAACAACGGCCTGAGATTTAGTTGCTGTTTATCTCAGAATTTAGAAAGCTTTCTCTCGCTTAAGTCATTTTCTCATGCTCTGTTTTATCCGGTCGGGTCGCAACGATGGCATGAGATTAAGTTGTTGTTTATCTCAGGATTTAGGAAGCTCTCTCTCACTTACTTCTTTCGTAAGGTCATTTTCTCATGCTCTGTTTTAGCACGTCGGGTCGGGTCGGGTCGCAACGGTGGCCTGAGATTTATTTGCTGTTTATCTTAAGATTTAGCAAGCTTTCTCCCAGCTTAAGGTCATTTCCTCATGCTCCGTTTTATCGGGTCGGGTCGGGTTGCAACCGCTGATCTGAGACTTCGTTGTTTGCATTAGGATTTAGGAAGCTTTCTCTCAGCTTGCTTCTGTTTTGTAAGGTCATTTTCTCATGCTCTGTTTTATCGGGTCTGGTCTGGTTGCAACGGCAGCCTGAGATTTTGTTGTTTATCTTAGGATTTAGGAAGCTTTCTATCCCCTTCGACACCGATCCACTCTTCTTCAACAGAATTTCCAACGCTGATCAAATCGAAAAGCATCTTGCGACGGTCTGTCTAATTCTCTCTCATGGCCCCCCAGTTGAAATAGCCCAGTAACGGATATAGACAGCGCGGGAAAGATTGATAAATACCCCCATTTTTCGGTTGAAAGTGCCCCTTGTATTCATTATGTTACATAAGTAGGACATATTATCATGTCTAATTAAAAAAACTAAACATAAAAAATATGAAAAAATTGATGAAAGTTTTTTTTTTTTTAATATCCCTCAATTTTGTCTCTCTTTATAGCTTGAGGAGCTGCTAGTCGAAACGAGGAATTATTTGTTTTTTCTCTTATAGAAAAAGAAACCATTTTTAATTGTGTTTCATATCTTAATATTTAATTCCCAATTTGAATTACGTGACCTTTGTGTGTAATCTAACAAATAAAAATAATTTCATAATAAAATCAAGGGAAAATGACACTAAAATACCACTTGAATTTCAAAAAGACAAATAAGGCACCTGAATAAGCAAAATGACAAAGAAGGCATCAGGTACCAATAAGGAATTTTGATTTTTGGCCTAAAGACTGAATTGCCCTTATTGTGTTTGAAAACTGAGGAGATAGAGAAAGGTAGAAATTGCCTCCTCCCAGCAAAAGCAATTCCCCCCACTCGGCGAAAGAGAAACTGCCCCCACTTGGCGAAACCAATCCATCTATTCGGTGAAACTAATCCCTCCCCTTAGTGAAACCGAATCTCTCTACTCGATAAAACCAATCCCTCCACTCCACGAAACCGAACCCCCTCCAGTTGACGAAACTAAATCCTTCGCATCACCATTCTGTAGAGATTGTTGATTGGATGGGTTTTGGTTGTGGGAAAGAGGATTTGTAGTGAGAGAGGGAGTGAACCTGTGGGAAAAACGAAGCGGAAATCAGAAAACAATGGCAAGCAATTATGCAATGTAACTGCTGTCATATGTCTGCTGGTTTTTGGTAAATCCCATTACGTGAATGGTAAATTTCACTATACATGTAGTTAATTATGAATTTTACAAAATACATATTGTGATTTACAACTTTTGTAGTGAAAGTGACTACTTTGTTAATGGGTTTTGCAACCTGTTTTCAGGAGATAAACAACTTGTTTGTAAAAACTAATAAAATTTCACGTTAAATTTGACAAAACGTATAGTGGGATTTACAACTTTCGTAGTAAAAATAACCACTTATTGAATGGGTTTTGTAACTTGTTTTCAAGGGATGTGCAGCTTGTTTCTAAAAACTAATAAAATTTTCTACTAAATTTGACAAAACACATAGTGAGATTTACAACTTTCGTAGTGAAAATGATCACTTCTTCAATGGGTTTTGTAACATGTTTTTAAGGGATTGGCAACTTGTTTCTGAAAACCAATAAAATTCCATGCTAAATTTTACAAAACATAGAGTGATATTTACAACTTTTGTAGTGAAAATTACCACTTCTTAAATGAGTTTTGCAATATCTTTTCAGAGGATGAGCAACTTGTTTCTAAAAATCAATAAAATTTGACGCTGAATTTTACAAAACACACAGTGATATTTACAACTTTTATAGTGAAAATGACCACTTCTTAAATAGCTTTTGCAACCAGTTAATTCAACGTGACTACAAAAGTGTCACTTTTATTAGTTTTTACAAACAAGTTGTTTATCTCCTGAAAACAGGTTGCAAAACCCATTAACAAAGTAGTCACTTTTACTACAAAAGTTGTAAATCACAATATGTATTTTGTAAAATTCATAATTAACTACATGTATAGTGAAATTTACCATTCACGTAATGGGATTTACCAAAAACCAGCAGGCATATGACAGCAGTTACGTTACGTAATTGCTTGCCATTGTTTTCTGATTTCCGCTTCGGTTCACTCCCTCTCTCACTACAAATCCTCTTTCCCACAACCAAAATCAATAATCTCTACAGAATGGTGATGCGAAGGAGTAAGATAATAGCATTTCCAACATTCTTCTTTCCTTCTTCCCGCATTTCATCAGCGTCGGTCTTCCTCTCTCCTTTCTCTCACTGCGTCGGTCTTCCTCTCTCCTTTCTCTCACTTTCAGCGTCGGTTTTCCCGCATTTCATCCGGGCATTTTGGTCTTTTGGCCGAAAATATGAATTCCAGATTGGTACCCAGTGCCCTATTTGTCATTTTGCTTATTCAGATGCCTTATTTGTCTTTTTGGAATTCAAGTGGTATTTTATTGTCATTTTCCCTAAAATCAATTGATTAATTTATGATTTGATTAAAAAATTAATTCTAAAAACGAAGTTTATTTATAGTTTATTGAAAAATAAAAAAGTAAATGATTTATAATGTTTGCAAAAGAATTCATACTAAATTATAACATACATACATAAACATTAAACAATAGAAATAATTTTTTTCACTACAAATTTTTAATATAACTATTTGATTTTTTTTTATATAACTTAAAGTATCCTCAAACCACTTTGGACTTGAGACTAGTTTCTTTCAAACCAGTAACATTAATATTAAAATCTTTTCAATAAGTATGTTTTTCGGGATTTGAACTTATGTTTTCCTCCTTGTGGGGGTGAGACGTTACCATCTTAACCAACAACTTGTTGATAACTATTTGATTTTGATATTTAGTATTATTGTGAATGAAATTTAAATATGATTAGGTTTAATAAGAGATATTTCTTTTAGAAACCTTTTTTATTTTCATAGATAATCCAACTTGAGATCTCATATAATTTCTTTTGGTAAATTCGCTTTTAGTTTTTCTGTAAATTCATGTCAGATTTTAAACATGGGCAATGATAATGAAATGGGAAACAAGGAAAAAGAAGAAGATGAGAAAATAACAGTATTTGTGTTTTATAAATAGGAATAATGGGGTTTAAACACGGAAGAATTACAACCAAGTCTTAAAAAAAATAATTATTAAAAAATTTTAACAACAACTTAAGTAACCTGTAATGACAAATCTTAGAATAAGAAATAATAACATATGAGATTTTGTAATTATTTTCTATCTCTGGGACCTCCTTATAATTCTTTCTTCTTCATTTTTTTTTCCCCTTTTTACATAGACATTATAAACCCCACTCCGGGAGGGGAACCACACACCCGCACCCTACTCACACGCCCACCCGCTTTGGTCATTGCGAGAAGAGAGGAGGTTGGGATGCCATTAAACCAAGAGGTTCTTTAGGTGAATAAATATACCATAATTATATCGAAGAACATATTTTCAAACAAGTGTTGCTATCTCACAATAAAATGGGACAGAAGGCAGCATGTAAATGTTTTCAACCTTTTAAGGTTTTTATCTTCTTAATAACGATGCGATTAAATATTTTAACGGTCTTATTGACCAAACAAAAAAAAGTAGCAATGGCTTGTTCGGATTTAAACAAATAATTTTTTCTGCGGAATAAATTCATATATTTTCCCCCTACCATGTTGCATTGCTATATATATGTGACCCTAATGTACGCAGCATGTATATTTATCTAATTAATTTCTTACATTATATATGCAGGGCTATTCCACGAGAAGAAGGCTTTAAAAAACTAATTACAATATTAGGCGCTGTTGTCGGATGGCACTTCCCAGATGTATCACCTTTTCTTGAGCATCCGGCAGTTTTATGGATATTTATCATATGCGTATCCATCCACATCTTCACATCAGATGTTATCTCAGGCTCTTGTGCTTGCATAGCACAGGTATCGCTACTGGTTCGACATGATCTTAGGTTATATCTTTATTGCCTATGGGACATCAGTGATCATGTTCTTGGGCCATAAACAATTATGGGATATGTGGAAGAGGGCAGTATCATATTTGAAGACGAAGTGGAATGCAATTACTGAAGGCAACAACGGTTCTGCAGACACCACACCAGTCTAGACTCTATATCTCCTCTCTACCAGAAAGTAAGTTTGCAAATAAGTTTAGATCCTATTATCCTCTCTCAACATCTGCGACCTGTAGCTTAAGTTCGCTTTGCAAATAAGTTTTTACGTTAAGGTCCAATTTTACCTTGAAAATTTTCACTTAGAAACAATGTTGTCTTAGAAAGTTTTATGGGTTCAATGTTGCCTCGAAATGTTGCCTTGAAAATTTAAAAACATAGCAACGCTATCCCAGCCACGGTGATCGTGAGTGAAAACTTTTAGGATAAAATTGAACCTTAACCCTTAACCCTTTTTTACCGATGTGAGAGAAAGTGACTCTGTGTTACATGACCTTAGTTGCTTTGACTTGCCATTTATCCTCAGGTTGTTATATTGGCTTTTCATTGCAATGTCATCCGGTAGTACAAATCAATACTACTGAGAATGTTTTGTTCATATGTATATGAGAACAAGGAGGTAATGTGTCATGAGATTCAAAACATAAAGATTTCTGTTTGGGAAAAAGCCTCTTTTTGATCCCATTCCCACCCCCAAAAAGGAGCCTGTCTCTATTTGATTCTAAGACAAGGAGGTTTATGTTAATTTATGGTTGTGTCCGATCCACTTTGATGTGTCAATGTGAGGCTGTAAAACCTCAAATCGATTTGGATGAATCTAAGAAAACAGTCAAATTAATAATTGATGAATTAATGTGATGAAGAACTATTTCAGAGAAAACAGAGAGAAGGCATGGGACTGTGGGAGGCAGGAGAGGAGAAGAATTATATCCTAACTGATCATTATGGTTTAATACGGAATATGGAATAGATCAGAATTAAAGACATGAAAAAACTATATAACACCAAAAACCAATTTCTTCTATAGATTATCATATAACATAGAACAGAAACAGATAACAGACGCACACCCAACAAATATAAAATAAATAATATAAGAATTCAAAAGCATCTAGAGTCGCAGTGTTTGAAGCTGAGTTTTACTTTCTTAAATAGAAGTTAACTTTTCCCACATTTTTTTTTTTAAAAAGAAACAAAACGAGAAGTAGCTCATGAATGATGACGAAGCTGTGATATGAGGAAAGGCTGAGAAAGACATAAATAAGAAACAAAGAAGAAAGAATATAAATGAGAAGGACCTGATGAATCTACTCTACCTCATGCGAGAAGGTTCTTCACGGCGGATCTGCATAGCCTGAGGGGTTCTGGTGTGAGAATATGAGAAATGGAAATCCAAATGCTTCAACTAAATAAACACTGCATTTATTTGTTGTGAGAATATGAGAGCCACATGTTCTTTGATATTTCTCGCCCTTCTATCCGCATATTGTTTGCAGCAAGCTAAAGCGTACGTTGGAGTGGACCTTTCGGTATGTACGAAGTCCCTGCGTTCAAAATAAGCGGCTCACTGAAGTGGTTACAGATTACTGCGAGGAGAGAAACTTGGTGTGAAGGACAAGATTTGGGATATCATTTGGAAATGGACAGGACCAGAGAAAATTCGTCTCTTTTTCTGGTTGGTGGCCCAGGATCGTTTACACACCACTGACCTGAGGAGTAGACGCTGGGGGGCGAGTGGTCTGTTTGATGTCTGTGGTGAAAAGGAAACAACTCGACGTGTCCTGAGAAATTGCAGTTTTGCTAAGGAGGTCTGGATTTGTTTAGGATTTACAGATCAAGGTTTTAATTTTTCCCTTTCCAACCAGATCTCAGATGAAAGGAAAATTATTCAGGCTTGGCTTCAGGAAAATCAAAATGATGTGAAACTAGCAAGATGCTTCCCTCGAGGCTTGATTTTTGGCATGACGTGTTGGGTTTTGTGGAAACAGAGAAACGCTAGATTGTTTCGTTCTGACCTCTCTGATGCTAGATCTTGTGCTGAGAGAATTCAGCGTTTTGCTGTAGAAATTAACCAAGTTCAGCAGAGGGAGCTTTTAAATGATTGCAAGAACGAAAAATCACAGAATGTTGCCGTGCACCGTTGCCGGCTAAAGGGTGGGTGAAGATCAACTCCAATGGTGCCTGCAGAGGAAATCCTGGTCCTTCTGGCTGTGGAGGGGTTTTTCGAGATGACATGGGCAGTTGGATCTATGACTTTGCAGAGCAAGTTGGCTCTTGTGGTGTTTTTGAAGCGAAGGCGTGGGGAGTAAAAAGGAGTCTTGAAATAGCGTGGGAGATGGGAGTGAAAAAAGTGGAACTTGAGATTGATTCTGAGGATTTGGCAAGGAAAATAAAAGGGAAAGCTTAAGAGAATGGCTTTTCGAGTAGCCTGTTGCAGAGAATTTCGAAGCTTCTTGCGAAGAACTGGAAGGTTAGGGGGAATGTAGTGAGGAGAATGGTGAATGTACGCCCAGAGATGGTCCAGCAAAACTTAGCTTTGTCAAACAAGGGGTTTGGAGACACGTGGAGGATGTTGGTCCTCATATTGTGCGCCCAGTGGAAAGGGACAGAGTTGACTGTGATGAATCTGAAAAGCTGGGAACTGTTCGCATGTTAGATGGCATAGGATAGAGTTGTCTTTTTGTGTTTATGGGCTTGGTCCCTCTTTGTAAACAGAAACAAAAAAATAACCGGCTCACTTTCTTTCACCTTTTTTTTTTCTGGCCATCTTCAACTGGCTCACTTTCTACTAGTAATACTTCTCATTCATAACAGTCATTCTTAGAAAATGACAAAAAGCTAGTGGCAAGATTTATATATCAATATAAATCATTCGTAAAAATATACATATATCTTAATATAAATCATGAACTGGAAACAAAGGTTTCTGGCCCAAAAAAAGAAAAGAAACAGTGATTACTTTTAGAAAATGATTTGGTATGCACATATACTATTAATCATGATTTCTTTTTCTTTTTCTTTTTTCTTTTTGGCCTTTGGTATGCATACTATATCAATGCAGCTCTGAACGATAATGACAGGAACAACGTAGTCCTTTATCTCTCTCGCAAATTATTATACGATAATTTAATTAAATTATATTCAATTATGTGGGTGCGCATGATCTCTATATTCCGCCTCTCCTTGACCAATCATGTGAGGATTCTTCGTCAAAGTACTCATTGATGCATCAAGCTCAGCTGAAAAAGAAAAGGGCAGGTTTCAAAATTTCTCTTCTATGATGACGGATGAGGACGTGTAAAATGATTTTAAGGAAGATCTTATTTTTTAAAAAAAAACATTATTGACCTTTTTTTAATTTTTAGTTCAATCCTAGAATTTGACGTCTTTTAAATAAATAAATTAAGCATGATTAGTTGTTGTTTGTTCCGGGATTATTTATGAGCAACCAAGGATGCCCGTTTCTCTTTCCCACACCCACGCTCTTCTTCAAAATTATAAGCAATTTTAATTAGTTTACAACTTCAGTAAAGTAATTAATAAACTTTAAACTTGCACATTCTTACAATGTTTCTTCTTATTTGATTGAATGCCAATTATAAAAATTGCATCCCTAATTAAGGGCATTTTTAAATATCTTATTAATTACACATTTAAAGATAAAAAAGTCTTATATTTTTAAACATGGTACTCAAAAAATGTTTTATAAAAGTTCTTTAATTTTTTTTAAAAAAATACAATATATAATGTTATGAATAATTTATCATTAAATAACGAATATTAAAAAAAATCACCTCGCTATCATATCTTATTTGTTCTAGATAGAGAGGGCAAGTTTATTTAAAATAAAAATTGTCTTGACTATCACGTTTTGTGCTCATGACTTTTGTAATATTTGATTAATGTTCATGAGAAGAAAAAAAAAAAAAGAAGTCATCAATTGTTTCAGACATGGAAGATAATTTAAAATAAAAATAAAAATGAAATTTACTCGTAATTTTTGTGATATTCTATTTCTAAAATATATTATTCTATTAATTAGAAATAAAAATATTCATTATAACAGGTTTTTTCAGCGCATATTAAAAAAATATTGAAATGAGAATGAAGTTTAATAAATTATGCAACTTAAATTAACATGTAAATTACATAAATGTAACATATAAATAAAAAATATAAACTAATATATATATAATAATAAAACAGTAAATATTAAAAGTTCTTTTTCTTTCTGTTATCGAAAATCAGATTAGAGTTAGTGATTAAAAGGTTAGTGAGTCAGATTAGAGTTAGACCGGAATCAAACCAATAATCATTAAAATAATATAAATTAATTAAAATATCTAAAATATTCATATTTAAGTATGGAAAAAAATTTAATCTTATTTAAACTGTCTCCACATTCTTTATATACATAAATTCTTTCTTCTTTTCATTGTTTTTTTGTCTTCCTTCATATGTCACGTGACCTACTCTTATTTTTTGCATTTCTTTTCTTGTTTTTTACTCTCTCCCTTACTTTATAGGTCAAGTGTTTACCCTAGAGTCTGAAGGCCACAATGATAGACTTTTCTTCTTTCCTTAACTTTTCGGTTTCCAGTAGCGTCCCTCTTCGTCTTCATTTACGCGTGTGACCCATTTTTTTCTGATAGCTTCTATGGTTTCTCCGTACGTAGATCTGGTTGGCTCTTAGCAAAAAAGAACAATGATGAAGGAATAAATATGGTGGAGCAACAGTAACTGTCTTTTTTCCTTCCTCCTTGCCTCGGTCTCCTTCATCCTTTAGATCTAACTTCCTTCCTCCTCTTCCTCTCCCCCTCTTCTTCCTCATCTCCTTTCTTTTTTGGGCAAACATACAAGCAACACAGAATAACCTACCAAACCAGCAAGTTACCCCGGATTTCATCGGGTTTCTTCCGTTCAAAGCAAGTTATACTGGGTTGGTCATCCCCCAGTTTGGGAGGTGAACCAGACCATACAGTTGGTTAGTTCACAAATTTTCTATCTGAATTGGCTGCTCCGGTTTTTGATCCATGGTTATTATGGACAAGGTGGATAAAATTTAAATTTCTAAATCAATGTTCTTGCATGAGATAACTTCTGATTTCAAAAGAAGTTCTGGGCATATTCTTAAAATAAAGATAATTTCTCTTTAATTTAGTATAAGAGAAGTGCTGAAACTAGTTACCTTATTTTATGAATAGTAAGCTATTCATAACTTTCAAATGATGTTTTTAAAATTCATCTTCAGGAATTCATGGGCATTATTACGTTGCATAAGATCCAAATATTTTTTTTTTGAACCAAAACTTTTTTTTAATCGAACTTGAACTAAAAGAATAATTGAGAAAAAAATAAAGAGTAAAATATATCGATTACCCTTCTATTTTGTCTCAATTACAGAAACTTCCCATTGATTTTGAAAACATATATAAACTTCCCTTAAAATTAAAACATATGTTACACAAATCTCTCTTCTATATTTAAGACTTTATTTCCACCCACCCAAACTGTTAGCTGACCGTTAAGTTTGACTTTAAATTATTTTTTGAACAAAATGCCCCCTTTTAAATTAATAATTATTTAGACACTTATATTTTCCAAAAAATATTTTTATAAAATAAAAAATAATTATCTTTTAAAATTTCTAATGTGGTATAAAATTTATTAATTTTGATCTAAATCATAAGATTTTATAATTTTCATATTTTACTTTAAATCATAAAATTAGTTAAATTTTTAATCAAATCTTTTATGTTTGTCTTAACTGAATGAAATTGATATAACTGTAAAAATATAATTTAGGAATTTATTAGAATGAGGAGTAAAATAATAAATAAATTTTATTTTGATATAAATTTCAGTTAAAAATAATATTTTTAGAATATTCCTAATGGTATTAACTAATTGGCCTAAATTGTATGTTTTTAAAATAAAAGAGAGGTATGTGTAATTGATGCAAATTAAAAGGATAGTCAGAGTATTTTATTTAAAAATAAATTACTTTAAAATATTTATATTTATTTTGATTTGACTTACTTATAAACTGATATATAATCTAATAATATATATAAGTATGTTAAAAAATCATGTGGCATATAATTCTGGTGATTGTCTCAACTATTCTGACGATTTATGTGATATATAATTAAATAATTTAGTGACTTTTTTATTATCTTCAAATTAGTTAATCCGGCAAGATAAAACATGGTCTGTTGCATTGGGTCAGCCCAAGTTTAGTGTGGTGGGCCATTCTCTTTCATCTTCATAAGAAGCAGTCAACGCTTACGTCATGATGTAATTGAGACTTAAAGCCCAAGTTCATCTTTTGAATCCAAATAAATATTTTAATGTGACATTTTATTTTGGTCATCCCCGTCCACACCCAATTGAAAATGCCAAAGTTAGTTAATTGATTAATTATTATTCTTCTAATCCTTAATGTAACACCTATTTAATGAATTTAATTAGATTAAAAGAATTAAACAAATTAGTTAATTATAAGAAATACTCTCTTCCTATCCTAAATATGGGACCCATTTTATAGTATAATTACAATACAAAATAAATCTTATATTTAGGACCAGAGAATATTATATATTTTTCTTAAAACACGATAATCATCTTCATTAATATCTTCTCTTCCTTTCCTACTCAATTATGATTAAGGGAGTATTAATAAGGATAATTTAAAAAAATTGATAAATATGAAAAATAAGTCTTATATTTAGAATTAAAATTAACTCAATAATTATGTCATATTTTAAGAATCAGAGGAATATTTAATCTGTAACTTCATTAAAAGAACCGAATGTCTTCTGATGATGGCACAATATTAGACATTAAAATAGAAAGAAGCTAACGAGGGACATCCTTAATTGGCAGCACGAAATTAATCAGATTGTTTCCGTATCCACTAATTGTTGTCCATTTCTTCCATAAATTCACCTACCAGGGGCAGAGTCAGGGTAACTTAACTTTAAAAATTCATTTAAAAAATTTAGAATCATTGAATCAAACCTAAAAAGGTAATTAGATTTTTTTTGGCCAAAAAAACATTTATTCATATTAATAAACGAAAAACTGTTCAGGCATCACCCATCACAAAAGGAATTAACCAGTTCTGTCGTCACCAACCAAAATCTTAAAAAGAGGGCTTTAAATGGTACTACTTAAAAGGAAAAAACACAAAATATTATTTTTTAAAATAATAAGATAAGCTATTAAAATTATTAATCATTATCCATGACTTTGATTCAAATAGTACTCCTCCAGTCATCATGGAGTTCATATTGGTTCTCTATATAAAACTTACTTTATATGTTTATTAATATTTTTTTAAAATTAATCTTACTAATACTTTCTCAATAATAATCAAGTAAGAGATGTAGGGAGGAAATTAAGAAGATGTTTAGGGTATTTTAAAAATATATATATCTTATTATCTAATTTAATTGATATTTTTAATCTACTTAAATTAATTAATTATATCTTAAATTGAAAATTATTTTGCGTTAAAATAAAGATCCAAAAGACGAAAAGCACGTGGACGCAAAACAGACCAGGGTTAAGTGTATACATTTTTTTTTTTTGGCCAAAGGGTTAAGTGTATAGATTCAAAACAAACAAACAAACAAACCAGGGGCAAGGCACAGCTTTTCAAAAGCGATTGAAACGGGGACCACCCATTTTCTCTTCTGTTTTTTTTTTTTTTTTTTGTGTGATCTGGCCATTATTCTTGTTACGAAAGAAAGGTCTTTGCAGGGAAAAATATAAGCTCTCTGTTTTGTTTCTTGGATTATCTAGTCTTGAATATTAATTAATATTACCGTAACTCATCAATATAAGAGCTACATAACTAATTTAGAATTTTTCAAATTTAAATGACTTCTTGGAGTTTCCCAAAATGAAAAAGAATTAAATTAATGAGCAATAACTAAGTTTTACTCTCATAAATTTATGCTGATTTCAGATCTGTCCTCTTTATTTACTTTCTAACCTTAATTAATGTCTATTAATTTAATTTCTGTTGACGCCTCTCATCTCAAGGCCTCTGTTTTGTATAATATTTATGTTTAACAGCATTTTGTCATTTTATTAAGGAAAAATTCCAAAAAAAATCCTTAGAATATAGAAAATTTCTAATTGGGTCCTGAAATTGTGTAAATGAAAGAAAGGGTCAATGACCTAATCAGTCATTTGTAAAATCAAGAGAAATTGACAATTTTGTTTAAAAATACGAGAAGGTGGAGCTGGATGATAAAATATCAGACTAATTAAATATAACAGCAAAATACGTATAACTAAAATATATTGTCATTCTTTTCTTTTAATTTGTTCTTTTTTCACCTTGAACTAACTATATTACTACTCCAACACTCCAAGAAAGGAGCAGTAGTCTAGTATCACAAATATTGTGATGTAAATAATCTTGATGCGCTCTTTTACATAAGCAGTCAATGGATCCATTTGGATTAGCGGTAAAAAAAATAACTTATTTTCAATCTGACTTTTAGAAAATGAGATTGGATAAAAGTTAGATTAGATGGTGTGATTTGTGTTTGAATTGACTTTTATAAAAATTAGTTTGTAAAGTGAAAATGTTGTTTGGATTATGATTGAATAAGTAAATTTAGCTTACAAAATGACAAAAATGGGTATGACTTTTATTAAATAATGATAAATGGTTAAAAATATGAATTTACAAAATATAATAAATTTAAATTGTTATAATATGAAAGATTTATATTTGATTAATAAAATATATTTAAATTAGAAATCATATTAATGCAAAAATTTTTGCACCAAATAATATCACATAATTAATTGGATGATACACTCTGTATAATTTATATAAATATAGAATGAAAGATAATATTAAAAAATAAAAAATATTATAACAACTGTTAAAAATTGTTTTAGAATATTAAAACAAATAACTAAAAAATGATTATAAAGTACAAAGAATATATAAAGAGAAGTATAAGAATAATATAGATATAAGGGCAAGAATGTCTTTTAACTTCAAAAAGCTACTTTTGCATAAGTCATAAGAAAGTTTTAGGTGCTTTTATAATCATGTTTAAAAAAATAGTTTTTGATTCATAAGTCTGATTAATTAAAAGCTATAACAAACATTTGTCAAATTTGTAAACTAACTTATCAGAGTTATAAGGGTACGTTTGGATCACCGTTTGGAGGAGAAAAAGTACTTGGGAACATGTGAAACGGCGGTTTAAAGCTTTGTTGAAGTAAACATGTTGTTTGGATTGCTGTTGAGTGCAAATGAACTTATGCTATGAATTGACTTTTTTTCCAACGCTCCATAAAGTGACTTTTGCCTTCTGCAACGCAATTGATGGGGTCCACATGGGTGAATAACAAAATGTTTTTACTTTTTTGCCCCAGAGAGAAAATGCTTTTATATAAGATTCAATAGATTAATTTAAGAAATTTAAAAAGCTAAATAAATTATTTAATTATATTTTATATTACATGATTTCTTAAAAATACTTATATGTATTATTAGACTACATATTAGTTTACAAGTCAAGCAGATTAATTTGAAGAAAAATAAATATAAATATTTCAAAATATTTTATTTAAATTTCCTAATCTTCTCAAATTAATTATATGTATTTAATTATATTCTATGTATGTTCAAAATTTTCTCACCAACAAATATTTTTATTTTACAATTATAATTTTAATTATTTTTTTAACAATTATCATACTAATATCATATAATATAAAACATTAATATTCAATAAAATTCATGTCCTTTTCAGTCATTTTACATCTAAACTTACTTTTTTATTAATCGTCCAAACAACTTTTAACTTTTTCTACTGACTTTTTATGAGCACCTATCCAACCATAAATCACATTACATTAACTGACTTTTACTCTAACTTCAATTAGAAAAGTCAGTTAGACTAGAAGTCAGTTTTACTCGACGCCAATCCAAACACACCCTAAGTTATTTTTCCTCCTCGCCATGCCAAACAGACTGGATATCTCTTACAAGCACTTGAATCCTAAAGAACCCGCTTCCCCCTAGGCGGGCAGGCCCAGAGGCCGAAGCTGAGAAGGGGCTGCGGATCACAGGAAGGGACGCGAGCGGCTAAGATGAGATTGGGTTAGTTGCAAGAGGTGAGTGAATTTCTTTTCCTTTTTTGTTTTTTGTTTGTTTGCTACGTATAACTTAAGTATCTTTTTATTAGTCCTATTTGAAGTATTATCATATACTAAACGTGGGCATTGTTTTTTAGTAAAATTTCAAATTTTGATTTATCATATTATAAAAGATTAGTTTTTTTAGCTTAACCCAACTCTTATCGCTTAACTCCATGTCTGCGGAGGTGAAAGCTTGGGGGGATACTTGGGCCAGAGATGTGAGGAGGAGGATGGGCCTGAGAGCAATAATGTGGCCCAATTGAGGGGGCGGTGGGGAACGCAAGGAGGGACCACAAGATCACCAATGTCATTGTTCGGCACGTCCTAGTCCGAGGAATCCTCCGAGCAAAGGTGGAAAATTCCTTCTTGGTCGCCACTCACCATCATTCATGAGAATGTCCTGAAGGTGGTAAGGTTTCAAAGATTCTGCAGTACTCTTTCGCTTTTTAATATAAAATATATTAATTATTAATTTGATTAATTAAGAAATTTAAGTAAGTTAATTAATTATAAAAAATATGACATGTTTTTCTTAAAGCACCATAATCATCTTTCTTAATATTCTTTATTCCTCTTTTTCTTAAGGAAGTTTCAATAGGGGTAATTTAAGAAAAACTGATAAATATGAAAATAGATCTTATATTTATAATCAAAATTAACTTAATAATTAGGTCATATATTAATAATACCGAAGTATATAATAATTTGAGAGAAACCAAACAAATATCAAATAAAATATCTCACTAAAATAATTGTTTTATATACTTCTTATTCTAAGTTTTTCTTTTTGGCCAGCTTCTTCTCATTATAGGTTACTTGTAACTGATCCACCGATTCTTATATATTAAGAAATAAATTAAATTGATAATTCTTTTTAAATTTATCCTTGTTAAAGTTTTTAAAAAATTGACCTCAAACGCTATTATTTATATATAACAAGATTTTAGTGACATCTATTTAGTGCTTGTTAAATTACCGTTTAAAATCAAATTTGAACGTTGTTTTTCTTAAAAAATGTCCTCAAACACTATTATTTTTAAATACCACTATTACTTAATCTTGAATTTATCTAATTAATAAATAAATTAATAAAAAATATATGGGAGAATCCCAATTAAATTCAATTGAAACATCTAAATCCAAATCCAGGCCTACATTTTTAACAAATTCTTAGTCAAGCCATCAGCCCTCATCAGGAATTTTTGAATGTTGTTAAATAACTAGAATGCTCCTCTTCAATTAAAAAGAAAAACTGATTGTTTTACTTTTACCCCACCCAAATGGTTCCTTTTCTCTCGTATGGTTATTTTTTGGGAATTAAAAACACATTAATTATTTTATAATATTTAAAATCTGTATATAGGGTTAATACAATCTTTGACTCTTCAAGTTTACACTTATTTTAGCTTTAATTCATCAAATTTCAAATAATAAGTTCTGGTCACTTAACTTTCTTTTAACTTAAAACATTGATTCCTATTGTTCAATAAAAACTTAAACTATTTTGTCCTTTAAGGGATTAAAACCTATTGTTTGAAACTTAAGGGACTTAAATCAAAATGAGAGTAAACTTGAGAGACCAAAGATTATATTAACCCTTCTGTATATAACTAAAACCTTCAAAAATATTTTAATCAAACATTTTAAATTATAATATAAGAACTTTAAATAAATATTTAATATTTTCAGGTTGCAAATATTTATTCTTAAGATTTTAAAATATCTTAATTAAGGGAAATATTTCGTATTAAGTTTTTAAAATTATGTTTTTGGGTTCGAATTCAACGTTTTCTTAAACAAATAAAACTAACGTAAATTATAAGAACATAATATTAAATATTTTTTTGTAATTAAATAATTTAAGATCTTAAAACAAATAGTCACAAGCATAAAATAAAAAATATTATTTTAAGGATATTTATGTTGAAATTTAAAATGTTTTATTAAAATATTTTTGAAGCTTTTAGTTATGGACACAAATTTTAATCAAAGAGAGTCACCGTGGTCATTTAATAACATTTAAAAATTCTAAATTAGGACTTATATTCTAATTAAAGATTTGTTAAAAATATAGACCTTAATTTGATTTGTGTATTTCAACCAGATTTTATTAGAATTTTTCAAAACATATAAGAAAAAGAATAAAAAATGAAAATGTTTTTTATATATAGGAAAGCAATGGGCAACAGTTCTTAAATATTGTGAAAAATAAGGGCAACATTCATATACTACCTCTAGTCCTAATTATAACAGCTAGTTGACTAATTTGAGAAGATTAAAAAAAGAAGTTAAGAGCTAGTTAACTAATTTGAAAAGATTAAGAAAAAAAAAGTTAAGTTAGTTTTGTAATAAATAGGTGGTGTCTTTTCTAAAATATCTTTACTAATCTAGTGTATTGGCTAGAACCTACCATTATTAGAAGGACTATCTTAGAAAAAAATTACATAAATATTAGGGACAAAGTGGATTGGTGTCTTATATTTAGGATCAAAATAAAAGTCAAATAATATCTTATATTATGGATCGGAGGTAGTATATTTTTTGTTACTTATTAGAATAAGAAACAGTTTTCAACTATTTATTGTCTAAAGTGAAGACGAATAGCATCACAAGAAAAAATGGTGCTTATGCACACATAAAGCGATACTTTTAAAATTGTTGCATGTTCTCGTGAGACATTCTGTTTAACTATGCATAGATATCTTTCTATTCAAAACAATTTTATTCGAGGTGCCGTCGAATATTAAATATGCACACATTTTTTAATAAAAATTTAAATCTTAATTTGTCATGTTATGAAAGATTAATCTATTCTGTTAACTTAACTCCTGTTAGTTTATAGGATAAAATTAATACTGTAGCGGATGACGCATAAAACGATTGGCCCAAGCCATTTAAACGTTACTTTGCCCGGGACTAAGCTGTTTGAATGTTGACTGTTTTGCCAATTAATTACAGGTTGCTGTAATAGGGCCAATTTCCTGTGGGCCCCTCTGTCCATTTAGTTTCTAATGCTCAAAGTTGTTAGGAGAAGCATTTTTCATCAGAGACATTTTTTCATATTACAAAAACTGCCATTTCTGCCCCCGGTGCAAGCACTTCCCATTCAACATCAACTTTGCAGTGCCCTGTCCTTTCCTTGACAACCAATTCCTAGCTACCTTCCTCGCACTCATTTCACCTCATCATCTCCATGTCCAGTTCATCCGATACCAAGCACGTTGGAAGAAACGACGCAACAAATAAACTCAATAGCAACAAAATAATCAGCAATCCCAACAGGACACTAATATGTGATGGATTTTTAAGGAGTTATATAGTATGCCTATGGCATAGTGAAGTTTTGGAAAGGCTGAGTGAATCTGAACAGGGAGGAGAGGTATTTGTTCATGCTAAAAATGATAAGACGATGATGAAGGACATGATATGTGATCTTAGTCAAGAAGCTTTTGGACGAGCACGTGCCACTACTACAAAAATAAAAATACTTTATAGTTATTTTTGGTCATACTTAATTGTTTATAACAATCAAATATGGAGGCATCAAATATTTGCCTCTTTAATATTTGACGGTTATTAATCGTCAAATATTTTCACTACTTGATGATTTTTATTTAAAAACTGTTAAGTATTATTCCAAGTACTTGACAGTTATTAATAACTGTTAAGTATGTATTAAACATACTCGACTCGATGGTTATTTGTATAACCATCAAGTATTATTCAAAATAAGTGACAGTTATTGATAAAAACTATCAAGTATATTTTCACCATACTTTATGATCCTTACCAATAACTCTAAAGTATGTTTAAATATACTCGACAGTTATTATCTATAATCATCAAGTATTGTGGAACTCCTTTTTTTTTTTATAAAAATGAGGTGGCTTCTTTTTAGCAGCTTCTCTACGTTTTGAATACAAAAGGCAGCAACAGAGCAAAAAACATTTACATATATCAATCCAGCCAGCAAATTAAGAATAGAAATTGACATTATATTTGAAGAAACCAAAAGCCGTATGTACTATACAAAAAAAAAAGCTTGGACAAGAGAAAACAAAACAAAATTTGTTAAGTACTAAACCAAAACCAAAACTGGCTATTTATAAAAATCGTAACAAAATTGTCCAAGTATCAATCTTCTTGTCTATCTATCCTATGCCCACTGATGGTACAATATCATTGCCAATTCTTCCACAATTTCTTTCATTTGACTGAATGAATATCATGTGTAATATGTATCTGCAAAGTACTGTATGTAACAAAACAAAGAAATTGATAACATTAGGTATAAATTGAACTTTGAATAAATACATGTTACCTTAGTAGGGATTGTGTCAGCATTGTGCATAAGTATCTCTTTCATGAACTTCATGACACAATATCTACAATCCGAGCTCTTGTTTGGTTACTATAAATTTTGTTCCCTCAAATTTGAGCATATTTTGATTCTATTTCTTCAAATTTCAAACTTGTGATTTTAGTCCCTATAGGTGTAACAATGTTAAGATTTGCTGAAGTGTCATAAATAACACTAGCACCTGATTGGATATTATGTAGATAATAGAAAGAGAAAAAAAGGATTAGGTCCTCAAAATACTATTGTTTAGCTCCTTTTTATTTTCCTTGCTGTTTGTTTGAGGAGCTATTCACTACGTTACGTTTTGAGAACTTGTTCCTTTTTGTGTAATTGTTATTTGTATTGCATTTTAAGGACCTACTCTTTTTTTAAAAAAAAAAGTTATCCACACATGATCTAGCAAAGGCATCATCAAGTGACTCTACATGGTAATTCTTTGCTTCTTGCGTCTCATCACAATAGAAGCATGAAAGAACTTTGTATTGCGGTCCCCCCATTGAAGCCATTTACACCTCGATTTTTGGTACCATGCTAATTCCTCCTGTGCTGTGAGTTTATGGTAGTCCACCCAGAGTTTATCTTCCAGTTTCTTCAAACCTGGATGGTTATTTGTCCCACGCTGTCTATCTACTCCTTCAAGTCGCCTCATTATCCTCTTTTTTCTCATTGTAAAGTTGCTCACCTTATTCCCATTCCAGTGTAGCGAAGAAGACTGAAAGAGTTTTAGTCCTTGTTGCCAATCTTTACCTTGCCAGGCATTAGAGACTATATCTAGGAATCCTTCTTCAAAGATCTAAGCTGCTTGATAAGAGAATCTTCTAGTAACAATTGGTGCTGAATTAGTAGAAGCGGTATTAACAATGACCACTTTATGATCTGAAGTAAATCTTAGCCCGTGATATACCAAAGAGTTTGGATAACGGCTTTCCCAAGATAAATTACTAAACACCCAGTCAAGCCTTTCTCTTAGCCCGGTTTTTTCCCAAGTGAATCGACTACTACTCATATTTATTTCAAGAAGACCCGAGTCGATGATACAATTTTGAAATTCCTATATAGCATACTTGTCAGGTTCAGCGACCCCTTCTTTGTCCTGGGGGGATAGGAAGGTGTGAAATCTCCCACAATTAACCAAGGATCTGAGCACACAGAGGCAATAGTGCTGATAAATTCGCAAAGAGTTCTTCGGCCTTTGCTGTTTATTTCTCCATATACGACAAAAATATAGCAAAGGGAGTTAGCACTCTGATCAAGAACTCGGCAGTGGAGAATTTGAGGATTAGAAGTGACATAAGAGATATCAAAGTCAACAAAGTTCCAAAGAATCGAAATACCACCAGTAAAGCCATTAGCTTTAATTCGAATCCAATGACTGAACCCTAGAGATCTTATCACTTTGTCAGCACGTGCACCACTTATTCATGGTTCCAACAGGCAAAGTATGTCAATCTTATATTTAGACACAATATCTCTAATAGTAATGGGAAAGGCACGGCTACCTGCCCCCCAACAATTCCAAGATGCTATAATCATTGATAATCAAGAAGAAGCAGATAACAGAAAGGGACTTATCGTTTCTGTTCACCGTCTTTCCCCTCCAACTCCGTCACATCTTGCGTTTCAACCACCTCAATAATGTCATCATCAATACTTGCATGAGCATCCTCAAAATCTGGCTTCATAGGATCCAGGGGTTTCGGATTACCAATTTGCACCTTTGGGCAGTAGGGGACCAGAGCAGAGCTATTATCATTTTGTTGGTTAGCATGTACATTGAACAGTGAGGACGGGTATTGCTCTTCATTTATATAAGGGGAGACTATTGAATTATGAGTTTGATTAATGACTCACACTTCTTCTGTGTGTCCCTAAACTCCACAAGGAACAGCCTTTAAGTCTTGGGCTCGATTGTAATATCCTAAGTTTTATTTAGGTTAAAAAAAAAAAAGAAATTCAAAAAAAAATAAATATAAATAAAATAATAATATTTTAATTTAATTTAAATTAAAAAAAGGAGTTAAAGTCAACTTTCCACCAAATTTCGGTGGAAAGTTGAGCATGAATGTTGAAATTGAGGGGTGAAGGTTGAAAGATGAGAGTTGGAGTTAGGAGTTGGGAGTTGGAAGATAATTATGAGGGGACCTAATGCATGTGTGGAAGTGTTATTTTAACACTCCCCACAACCCACTTCCCCGGCACAAGAAGGAAAGAGAGGAAGAGAGATTAGAGTGTGCGTGAGAAAGAGGAGCATACCGGTGAAGCAGATGGCAAGCTTTGAAGATATTTTAGGTACATAAAATTACTTCTTTTTATTACAATTTCTTTATAAATATTTCATGTATATTTTAAGCTTCCTATTTACATTATTACTATAGTGATTGGAGAAAATTTTGAAACTTATATATGATCTAAGTATTGATTTTTGACAAAAGATGACTATAGAAATTTAGAAGTAAATCAGTTGTTAATTTTAATCAGTTTAGATTTCTCTATTTGTTAGTTTTAGTATTTAAATTAATTTATTTAATTGAAAATCTGTTATGTATGGGATATATCATATTTTTACCGATTAAATTTAAGTTAAATAATTTATTTGGATTGTTTGATATATTATTGAGATTTTAATCGGTTTGGATTTGTCCATTTGTTGGTTTTTAGTGCTTAAATGGATTTTTCTAGTTGAAAAATATGTGATGTATGATTTATATCATAATTTACCGATAAAATTAAGTTGAATAATTTATTTGAGGTGTTTAACATATTATTAAGATTTTAATCGGTTTAGTTTTATTTATTGGGTGACTGGAGATTTTAAAATAATTATTGTAGCTAAAAAGTTTATTATTTACGAAAATATATATATATGGTAGTTATACCATTAAAGTTTTGATTAGATGATTTATTTATAAATATTTGAAGTATTATTGAATTTTTGATAGTTTGATTTTGAGGTTTAAACTTAAAATGAGATTTTTAGAATTTAGAACATAATAATTTTATATTTGGAAATTGTGGAAAATCCTTTTTATTAAGGTAAATAATTTGGGTTGTTAGAAATTTTAAGTTGTTTCTAAAATACTTAATAATTTTTGGGTTATGAGAGTTGCGGGAATTTAGAATAAAAATTTAATTAAAATTAGAAATCGAACTAATATAGAGAAGTTTAATTTATTAATTAGTTTATATTAATATGTGGTTATATTAATTGTATAGATTAATTATTGGTTGAGCAAAGGATTGACCTTGTGGTAATCCTTAATATTGCTTTGGCAAGAGGTAACCACTTTCCACTTGTTATGTGTGCTAATATGTTGTTTGTGGGTATTTTGTTCTTTTAGAATAATGATGTGTTATTTGAAACTCGAATAGATATATTATATGTTTTGAGCTATGAAAATTGTCTTGTGGGATTTTTGGAATTGTGATTGAGAAGTTTGAAAAAGATATATGATTTATATCTTATGAATTATACTGGAAAAAGATTGAGACACTTTTGTTATGTTGTGAATGGTTGGTTGTTATTTGGATTTTGGATTGAGCTCTATCCTACCACGTGGTAAGGTCGCCATTGGTCCACATTGGTTGGCTTCTTCCTTCGTCCTTAGAGTAAGGGATAGACCCTTGTGGCTTTTTATTCGTCCCCCAAAGTGTGGGATAGGCCTATAGGTCAGTTTGATCCCCTATAATGAGGGATAGACTTATGTGGCTTGTGTATTAACTCCCGTAATGAGGATTTGAATGATTGAGATTATTTGAACATACATATTTGTGTTTTCATTGATATATAGATATTGAGATTTAATAATTATCCCACTTGACACCTCACGAGCACATGTTAGTATGTATGATGAGTTGGAAAGTTGGTTACTGAGGCATTTGTCTCACCCCGTGGTTTAACATTTTCAGGTGATAGTTCAGGTGGTGGCCCATCAGGGAAGGCTCCGGAGGCATAGTGTGCTGTTATAGCTTGTATAGCCTCCCTGCTTTTATTCTATGTGTTGACTTGTTATATATTGTCACATAAGGCTCATCTACTATCATGATGTAAAATAATACTTTTAATTACTACTATCTGGTATGATAGGGCCGCGAGGAGGCCCGAGACATCTTAGACTCTGCATGTAACGCTCCTTTGAAAGTGTTGACTTTTGACTAATGAGCTCTATAGTTTATATTAAACTGATTTATCAATTCGTATGTTTAAAAATATAAGTTTGGTTTGGGCTAATGGTTGAATGATATTTCTGGACTTTGGAAGTCTAAGGCCCAAGGTAACGATTGATGTTACTCTTATTATAAGTTTATTTCTTTTAACTATGATAGCGATTTTAAAATTTTAAGGTTTCTTCTTTTCTATCATGGTTAATCATTTAAATAAATTGTTGGATTTAATCTAAAATGGTTTTGAAAGAACGGTTGTCACATCGGTAGTTTACATTTTCCAAATTTTCCATGTTTCCTTGAACCACATAATCGTTTCTGGTTCTTTTTGCTTTTGTTTTATTTATTTGGCCCATTTTGGCCTTCTTCTCACCAATGAAGGTTGACTTGGATACCTTGTCCAGCCCATTTTCCATATCTAGCCCATTAGATGTTTTTATATTTTTCTTTCCTTTCTGTTTAAAAATTACTTGAGGCATTTGTTTTTCCTCTTTCCCCACATATCTTGATAGCCATCCTATTGTACTAGCTTTCGCCGTCACTGCCTTCCCTGTTCTTATCAATATCAGTTCTTTTTCTTTTCCATCAGAGTGAGTCGTACCTTTGGTTGTAACTAAAGCACCTTCTATTTCCACATTTTCCTCCTCCTCTAGCGATTCAATCACTGCAAAACGGGATTTCTGGACAAAAGAAGTCTTTTTTGATGCCTTGTCAGACTCCGTATCTCGTTTTTGTCCCTCTGTCTGAGTTACTCCCCTAGAGAAACGAGCTTTGTTTGTCCTTAGGTTAATCATCCAAGGGCTGAAGTTGTCTTCTTCCTCCAAGCTCTTCACCACCGGTGAGCTTACTGGGTTAACAATCGCTGTGTTTGGCAGAGTAGGTTCATCATGGTTAGAACTCGAGCTACACCTCCAAGGACAAGCCTCTTTTCGATGCCCAAATCTACCACAGCTAAAACAGATTAACCCCAGTCCTTCATACTCAACCTTGAATATCTCACCAGTGGCGATAATCTTTGGTACCAATGGTTTTTGCAAATTCAATTCCACACAGATTCTAGCGTATTTTCCCTTTTCAACTTTTGAGTTTTGCACTTGAAAATCTGCCAATGTGTTGATGTCGACTTTCAGGGTCTTCCCAATTCTATCTCCAAGTCGTGAGATAAATATGTTATTATAACAATGGAAAGGAACGTCCGGTATTCGAACCCAGGTGGCTACTCATCCAAGGGGGTTTCGGTAAGCATTGAAATATGGAGTCCACCTTTGGACTAAAACACTATGCTATTTAGCTACCCAGGGGCCATCGCATAACACTCTTTGGTATTGAGCTCTCCATTGTTCTGGATATGTAAATTTAACTATGAAGTAATTGTTAGGGATGTCAATCAAGTCGAAAGTTTGGAACCCCCATATTTTCTTTAAATAATCTTTCACCACATAAAGGGTGAATCTCCTGTCCAGCACCGTGATTATAAGAGAGTAGTTCCAGGGCTCACACCATTCATTATACTCCTCCTGGATGATAGGGACGACCAGGTAAACCCCCATTAATCATTGAACCTCTTCTGACCCCTCTGGTAGTTTCCAAAACATTTCCTTATTAGCATTGAATAAATTATCATCCTTTATAGGATAATCACCGTTTGCAACACCATTAAAACCAATAAGTGACTCGCGGTAAGAAGGAGCTCTAGTGCGATAGGAAGGAACTAATGTATTTTTATTACTTTCACCATTCCTCTTTGTCTTCCCGTTTTCATTAGCGTCAATATTACCCTCCTCAGATTTCTCTTCCATCCTGTCATCCATTATTTCTTGAGGTATTTCCGCAATCTTCTTTTTCTTCCTTTCGTTTTGGTCGTCAGCAGGTGGTCGGTCCGGTGGGACCTTCCGTTGTCCTAAGTCAGTCATATTTTCAAGTTGCACGAATCCCAAGAGAGAGAAAAGTCTAAGCACCCGTTGTTGCCTAATTCTATATATATTTAAAAATATTTTTTTAATTTCTTTCCCCTAATTTCAATCAAGTTAATTAAAATTTAAAGAAACATTCTCAATGAACTAAATTTACATAAGCCGTAATTATAGCCCTTCATATAAATTAGGGAGAACAAAAAAAATTACTTTTAAATTTTAAAGTTTTAAATCATTCTTGTTTACTAGGCTTTGATAACAACTGCCAATATTTAAGAAGTAAATGATAACACATTTTTAAAAGAATTTACTTGGATTCCAGAATTTGTCGACCAAATTAATTAAAAATGATAAGTGCCTCTGACTTTTTAGATGCTCCGAGTAGTATTGACTGAAAACCACTTAGTATTTCTAGCGTCTCTCTATAGAAATGGAAGTGGGTCAATTAGACTGAGAAGCTGGGCAATTTATATATTATATTAATTTAAAGAAACATAATATAAAAATCATAAAAACGTGTATACACAATCAGTTTAATTTCCCCCCCCCCCCAAATTTCAATAAACCTAATGAAAATTTAAAGGAATATTTTCAATAAATATTAGCATTTACGTAACCATAAATTATATCCTTTCACATCAACTGTTTTACTTTTAATTTTTAGTTCTATCCCAGAATTTTGCATCTTTTGACCAAATTATTTAAAAAATGATCAATGCCTCTAGCATTTTAGATCCTCCGAGTAATGTATCCACTGAAATTAAATCTTCTTTCCTAGTTTTCTCTCTGCGGAAAATGGAGATGGGTTAATTAGACTGAGACGCGAAGAAAAGGGCAAAAAAGAAAAAAAAAAAAAGGGAATTCATGAAAAAATGATGTGATTAACTTTCAAAAGAATCCCCAAATGACATTTCCCCATTAAAAAGGTGAAGACCAAATCGGTTGCCTTGAGGGTCTTTGAGGGTAAAGTTGGAAGAACAGATCTTCAAAAAAAAGATGTGGATATATTTTAGAAGAATCCCCAATTGACATTTCCCCCATTAAAAAGGTAAAGACCAAATCGGTTGCCTTGAGGGTCTTTGAGGGTAAAGTTGGAAGAACAGATCTTCAAAAAAATGATGTGGATATATTTTAGAAGAATCCCCAATTGACATTTCCCCCATTAAAAAGGTAAAGACTAAGTGCCTGTTTGGCATCACTTATTTTGAGCTTATAAGTAGCTTATAAGCTCCATAAGCCCGATTGACATAATAGGTCTGTTTGGTTGGGCTTTTTTACAATCGGGCTTTTGTCTGAAAAGCTACAATAAGTTATAAGCTAAAATTAACAGTTTATGACTTATGGCTTATGACTTATAGCTTTTAAAATATGGAGAGAGAGAAAGTTAAGAAATTTATTATCTCTTTTGGTTCTTATTATAAGCCTCAAATAACTAATTTGTAGATAATAAAAAATTAGTTAAAATTAATTGAAAGTAATAAATAAGTTAGAAATATACTTTTATTTTTAAATATACTCCTAAAAATATATTTTTATTTTTTCATGTTTTATTTTATATTTAAAATATTTTTTATGACTTCTTCATATTAAATTATTTTAATTTTATTATATTATGTGAAATTATTTTTTTAATCATGTTTTATTATTTATTAAAACTCATATCTATTTTGGTCATTTTACAACCAAACTTACTTTTGCTCAATCATTATCCAAACAACCTTTTATCAATCTCACTTTTGCAAATAAGTTGCTTTTCTAAACTCCAATCCAAACACAATTCAGCTTATTCAATTTAGCTTTTACTCAACTTCACTTCTCCATAAGCTACTTTTTCAATAAACTGCTTTTTCAATCGCTCATCCAAACGGACCCCAAATCGGTTGCCTTGAGGGTCTTTGAGGGTAAAGTTGGAAGAACGGATCTTGAAAAAAATGATGTGGATAACTTTTAACAGAATCCCCAATTGACATTTCCCCCATTAAAAAGGTCAAGACCAAATCGGTTGCCTTGAGGGTCTTTGAGGGTAAAGTTGGAAGAACAGATCTTGAAAAAAATGATGTGGATAACTTTTAGAAGAATCCCCAATTGACATTTCCCCCATTAAAAAGGGCAAGACCAAATCGGTTGCCTTGAGGGTCTTTGAGGGTAAAGTTGGAAGAAATTGCTGATCTGATGTCAATAACTCTCAAAAGAATCCCCAGATGACATTTCCAATTAAAAAAGTGAAGGCCAAATCGCAGCTTGCCCTTGCCACGTACCCTGCCACTTAACTAAAAATTATTATTAACATTAACGTTTGAAGAAATAGCAAATGTTGCCCGGCACTCTTTGGCAACTTGCCACTTCACTGTAGTAGATTCCCTCACAATTTGAGGCCAACAAGAGCTTAGAAGCCAAATCCTCCGGCTTGGGAGCAAGAACGAAGAAGAGCAATACGGCATCTCAATATCAATATGGCTTCCTTTTCATCCATTGACAATCTCTTGAGGTTCGTGTTTCTTACTTACTACTTAAATGCTCTGTTTTTTGTTCTTTTGGCCACATTCTTGTTCTGGTCAAGCAGCACAGCTCATAGCCAAATTTGAAGGATTATGACATATGTTTTCAGAAATGTTTGAGTTGAATATACTGATGTAATATTCCCCCTAATTTTCCATTTTGTTCTGTTGCCTTACTCTGCGTCCTGTTTCGCAGCAGGAGAACATTTTGCACGGCACTGTTAAACGATGGTCTGTGATTTAGTTGTTTATCTTAGGATTTATACATGAAGCTTTAATGTCACTTAGCTTCTTCCATTTCCATGAATCCTCTGTGTGTGTGTATCAGTATCACATCTTCGTGTTGGTACTTTCATTGATTGCTCCATTTCTGTGTATGTATCCGTATCATAATTTCCAAGATCCTTTTTTTTTTTGGCTACAATTTTCGCTGTTTCATGATTTTCATATTCCGTAAACTGTAACTGGGCGGTTCTGATCCGGCGACCTTTCAATAATCTTGGCTTCCTTTTTCAGTCATCTCATAGTCCTGGGCCAAAATAGAATGTCCTTGCGCTGTGCAACAGGTTCTACTTTTTAGAAGAAACAGGTTGAACCAGCAATATGAACACTTATTGGAATCTCTTTTACATGGGGTTCACTAGTAGATGAGAGGTTGAGTAATATGACATTTTGACATTTGGATTATGAACTTCATTCTATACATAAGAAGTCTTTTATTACATATACAATTAATCTTACTTAGCTTCAAATTTACAGCCAATTCTTCAATTGAAATGCTGGGTAGTTAATACGTACTATATCTTGGACGATTTTTTCATCTGGATATTCATTTAAAGCAAGAGAAATTTTAAAAATGTTAAGCACTCTGTTTATTATTATACCATGTTTTCAATTAACTCACACACACATATTAAGAAATACTATCTGTTGGTTGATGATATCCCAAAGTCATTATATTCTTTCCAAATTATTTCTTCTTTAATAACTGTTGAAACTCTTTAATCCCTAATCTCAATCATTAATTGTTAGAGGCGTGCATTTTAGGGAGTACGTAGTGTTTTGAACATTTATTTAGCCAATTTCTTATATTATACATGCAGGGCTATTCCACGAGAAAAAGGCTTTAAGAAACTCATTACAATATTAGTCGCTGTTGTCGGATGGCACTTTCCAGATATATCACCTATTCTTGAGCATCCAGCAATTCTATGGATATTTATCATATGTGCATCCATCCATGTCTTTACCTTAGATGCTATCTCAGGCTCTTGTGCTTGCATAGCACTAATATCGCTACTGGTTCGACATGATCTTAAGTTATATCTCTTCATTGCCTATGGGACATCACTGTTTTTGTACTTTGGCTACAAAAAAGTATGGGACATGTGGAAGAGGGCAGTATCATATTTGAAGACTAAGTGGGATGCAATTACTGAAGACAACAATGATTCTGCAAACACCACAGCTGTCTAAGCCCCATCCCCTCAAAGACCTATGAGTTATAGCTTATATTTGCTTTCTCTATCGGACAATTAGTTTGCGAGTATATTTCTTTTCCATGTTATAGGACCTTCTTGCTTTGACTTATTACCATTTATCCTAATATTGCCGAGAATGGTATGTTCATAAATTATATGTGTGAATAAGGAGGTACCCTGTTATGAGGTTCAAAACATAAAGCTTGTATGTTTGGGGGAAAAGCCTCTGTTTGAGTCCTAAACAAGGTGGTTTTAGTTTATGTTTGTTTATGCTTGTGTTCGATGCATTTTAACGTATCTCTGTAAGGCTAAATCCTCAAATCGATTTGGGTGAATGTAAGAAAAGAATCAAATAATTAATGAATGTGATGAAGTATTCCAGAGAAAACAATGAGGCATGAAAGGTAGGAGAGGAGGAGAATTGTGTCCTTGTCTTTTTTCGCCGCCAAGAATTGTATCGTAATTGATCATTATGGCTCAATATAAAATATGGAATAGTTCATAAACGAGTTTCAATAAAAATGCCCATAAAGTGATGAAAAACTATATAACACCAAAAGGCCAATTTCATCTTCAAGTTATCACATGAGCACAGAACGAAAACAGAGAAAATTTAAAGATTTGACCTTTTATCCTGTTAAGATACTTTTGTGATTTCTGATAAATATGAAATTCAAATTAGAAGTGTTAATGAAGTGATTGTTTCAAAAGAGACAAGTAATGCTTGAAAAATTTAGATGTTGAAATTGGACTAGAAAAAGGTATAATGGAATTTTGAATGGAAATGTTATAATTAAGGATAAAAGTGCAAAAATATCCTTTGTTGTTTTTAAAAAGAGCACTAGGTAATAAAATTTTGAGTGCAAAAATAGGGATAAGCTTTTTTAGATGAACCAAAAATATCATTACCCTAAATGTCTGTTACTCCTAGGGCTGCACATGGACAGGGCTGGACAAGGCAGGACCCTTGCCCGATGCCCAGCCTGAAAAATGAATGGGCTGAAAAATACAGCCCATTGCCCGGCCCTGCCCATAAAAAGCCCTAGTAAGTTTGGGTAGGACAGATGCGGGCTGGGTAGGACGGGCTTCCATGCCCAGAAAATCAATATACTATATTATTTAACTAGTTATTTATGTTCTTCTAGATAATAAAATGTAACTTTATATTAAAATGGTAACTTGACTTTAATTTAGTTATTAGCAATTGATATATTATGAAACAACAATTTATAGTTGTTAAGAGGAGTAAACTATGAAAAACAAAAATGTTATTAGTATACTTTATTAAACTTGATTGCTTTTCTAGTTTTTAAAATTTCTTAACCAAATGTAAATATTTTTTTCCCCATAACTCCTAGATACTCATAAGAGCATGGATCAATTATACAAATTGCTAATAGTCATAATGTTTGCATTAAAAATGAGAATGGTTATACAAATTGCAGTAAATGATAACACGTTTACTTTCAAAATCATTTAAAAATAAATAAGTATAATGAATATTGAATGTTAATTTAACAGAGTATTTGATTCAGGAGATAAATATGAGACAAATAAAATATATATAAATAAAAATATATATATTTTTGTGGGCAGGGCCAAATGGGCAGAGCAGCATACCGTGCCCGATGCCCAGTCCTGCCCGACAATATGCCCAGCCCGAATATGCCCAATATATCTTTTGGGCCATTTTTTTAGGACGGGCTGGGCATTTTTTTGCGGGCTTGGGCGGGCATAGCGGGCCACTGGGCTCCTTGAACACCCCTAGTTACTCCTCTGACCCTTAATATAGGATCTAATTGTTAAATTGATCTTGATCCTAAATATAATACCTATTTATTGTAGTTATTAATTTTTTCTAAATTACCCTTATTGATATTCCCTCAATCATAATCAAGTAGGACATAGAAAGAGGATATTACGAAAGATGATTATGGTATTTTAGGAAAAACATGTCATATTTCTTATAATTAAGTAACTTACCTAACTTTCTTAATCTAATCAAATTAGTTAAATAAGTCTTATATTAAGAACCAGAGGAGTACTTTCTTTTTTTTTTGGGTCCATTTTGTCCTTGTGCCAATTTTCTGTTCTTTCTTACCTCTATCAACCCTCTCTTCCTCTCTCCCTCTCTCCCTAATTCTTTTGTCAAACTTTTTTTAAAAATATTTATTTAACAATTTTGAATAAAATAATAAAGTTTATGAGCAATTTTTTTAAAATTCAATGTAAAATGTAATGAAAAATTACGTTTTTTCCTATTTGCAAAGTTTAAATGCTCAATTTTAAATAAAAAATGTAGTCTTTTTTTTTTTAACTTTGTTTAGAGGAAAGTTTGTATATTTTTGCTCCCAAAATTTGTTTAAAATGCCTAGTTTTCTTTTTAAAAAAAGTCATATGGTATGTTTTGCATCTTTACCTTATAATTAATTGAACCAAAACATAAATATTACCTCCTTTTAATTATTTATCTTGCCCTAGCTTGGTAATTTTTCATGCTTTGTTCAAGTACTTTTTCCTGAAAAGTGGGGGACAGGATGGCCTATTTTTCTTCCGTTATCATTGCATCAAAATTATAAAATCTCTATTGATGTTTGTATGATTTGAGATTGAGATGGTTATAAATAAAAAGAATAGGATAAAAGTGTGTCCAGCATATAATTTTATTTTTCAGGTGAATCTAGCAGCCTGGTCTTTTTTTTATGATACTTTCAATACCCTGATTTTATTTTTTTTTATCTATTAAGAATCCTAATCTTATTTTTAATGCATCCAATACTCTAAAAGTTAAGGTGTTAAATGTAACTAAAAAATAATATTGAAGTATTAAATGCACTACAAAATAAGATCAAAGTGTTAAATGTATTATAAAAAAATTAAAATATTAAATATATTTAAAAAATAAAATTAGGATGCTAAATATTTTTTTAAAAAAAATTCACTTGACAAGAGAAGGGCGACAACGCTCTTGAGATAAGACGAAGGGCAGATTGGGTCCCATGAGATGATCTATTTGGAATTGTTCGCAACTCCATTTTTGTCACGTGTATTAGTTGACCGTTCGCAGCTCCAAATCCATTTTTGTCAATTTGTGGGATACGCGCGCACGTGCTTCCCAACATTTTTCCTTAAAATCAATCCCAGGCTAAAAATCAGTTTATGTCCATTTTATCATTGATATTATGGAAACGTGATTGATATAGAGTTTGTTTGGAGCTGTTATATTAAATACTATTATCTCTTGTTCTTAATATAAGATTTTATTTAATTTTTATTTTGATCTTAAATATAAGACCTAAATCTACTTTATCTCTCATATTTATTTTTTTTCAAAATAGTCCTTCTAATAATAATAGTTTCAGCCAATAAACTTAATTAGCAAGAATATTTTAAGAAAAATAACACTTATTTATTACAAATAACTAACTTAACTTATTTTTTTAATCTATTCAAATTAATCAACTAATTCTTATATTTAGGACCGGAGGTAGTATTTAAATTGAGATAAAACTTGCCTTATATATTTTTGAATTTAAAAACGGACTGAATTGATGAGTTGGACTGAAAACTAATCAAGTGGTTACTTAGCTGGTCAGGTCAGTGGTAAAAACTCAATAGAAGTGTCAACCCAAGGTGACGTCTTATAAGCTACTCAACCCAATCAGTTTGGTGGGTTAGCACACTTGTATTTTTTTTTAAATTTTTTATTATAAGTTATTTTAATCTAAAAAAATTACTTCATATCTTTTTTTTTGAGCTATTTATAATTGTTAGTTTAGTAATTAAAGGATTGTAGCTAGGAATATTTTGTTACTATAAATCTATTTTGATATTTTGCTAGAATGAATATTTAGTAATTTCAATAGTATAATATTATGATGTCAATTGTCAAGGGAATTGTAGAGAAAATTAAAAAATTGTAAATATATGATTATTTTGTTGGTGATTCTACTTATTGAATTGATATTTAGTCTTTTAGATGGTAAGATGAGAATTTAAATTAATTTTTTATATTTTTTATTCCTCACCAGGTTAATTCTCAGGTTGTCTCTGATCTAACCTACTGATCCTTTTCTTCCTACCCAAACTGGTTAAGAGACCAGTCTGGTTTTCAAAACCTTGATCACAACTGAAATTAAAATGTATTTTTACATTCTGTTTTCTTTCTATAGACTATTTATGGAGTATATTCTTTTTGACTTTTATTGGATAGGTTAATGCTGGAGATGTCTCTGCATTAAATGGGCAACATCTGTATTCATATTTGTTGTTGTTTCACGTTTTTGGGTTACAGGTAGCGAGCACAATCCTAAGATCTTGTGCTTTTGGACTTTTGTAACACTGTACTGCTGCCTTTCTATGTCTGGGCTTTAAGGGAGTAAAAAGTTGTGCAGCTTAGCGAACAAATTGTGAGGAGAAGAAAATTAAGGACTTATTTAGTTATTTATTTATTTTTTTGGATGAAAATTTAGTTTTTTATTTTAAAAATAATTTTTTGTTTGTTAAAATAAAAAGGAATTGTTTAATAATTTATTTTTAGTTGGTTGTTTTAAAAAAACAGTAATACGTTTTTAAAAACTAAAAAAAATCACAACAATTTTTAGATTTTTTTTTTTGTATTTTGTACTTTTTTGTTTTGAAAAATTGAAGAAATATTCTTCTCGTTTCATCGACCGCTCACCATATCAATGCTTGGGATGGCCACTAATTGTCAAATGTGTTTTTTTTAATATTTTTTGTTTTAAATGTATTTTTTAAAATAATTATCCAAATGTTTTTTTGTTTTTTATTGGAAAAATGACAAATAAAGACCCCTAAATTAACAAAATTACTTAGAGGTCACCTGAATAAGCAAAATTACCATGAAGGACCCAGTCTCATATTGTAAATATAAAATCTTGACGAAATGTCTGAAATGCCCCTCAATCAAGTTGTAATTTGGTCTTTTAAAGTTGTCATTCGTTAAAGTATACTTTTTATTTCTCATAGTCAACTTGTTATTTGACATACCTTCAATCAAGTTGTGATTTAGTCTACTAAAGTTGTCATTCGCTAAAGTGAACTTGTTATTTTTTATAATCAACTTGTCATTTGGCTGATGGACATTTCAGACATTTTACCAAGATTTCATATTTGCAATATGGGACTAGGTCCCTCATGATAATTTTACTTATTTAGGTGACCTCTGCATAACTTTGATAATTCGAGAGTCTTTATTTGTGATTTTTCCTTTTTTATTCTCAAAATTTGTTTAAAAAATAATTTTATAAAATTGTTTTAAGAACGAGAAACATAAACAAACAAACTCTAAATCTCCGGTTCTTATAGTTATAATGAGTTCTCACACCAATGCTTTGTTTTTTTTAATTAATGCACTCCTTTTAGTTTAAGCCATTAGTGACATTGATCCCCATTGTTAAACGATGACAGAAGGACATTGACGGAGTAAACGATGTGAACAGCATTGAGGTACTCTGTATTCGAATGATTGGGTGGAAGCCGTAACACCCCATTCTCATCCTCACGCTCTTTTCACATCGTCATCTTCTCATCCCCATTACTCCGCTCCTTGCTAGCCACCTCTTCGGCAGAGCGATTATATCACCACGCTTGGATTTGTTGAGTCCTCGTTACTGCTTCCAATTCTAATAATGAGATCTTATTTATAAACTATAAATAACATTTTATAATTAGAACCGGAGATAGTATTATAGTTGGCAAATAAGTCTCTAGTTATGAATTTTATTTTTACATGAAAATTCTTACTGGCCTGGATTAAGTCTCAGGTTCTCATGGATTCTTAAAATTGTATTTTTTAGTGTTTCCATTTAATTTTTCTCCCCTCTTTCGTTTGTATGAATTTCAATCTTTTTTTAGAAAAAAAATAATTACATTCCTTCAAAGAATGATCATATATCAAACTTAATTATCGTGAAGACGGATAAAATGTGCTTGTAGAACCGGACTGCTGAGTGGATTGAAAAACCAATTTGTTTCCATTTATTAAGTATAATTAAAATGCTGCATTAAACTTTATGTAAGTACAAAAGAAACATCTAACATTAAGATTCCCAAGTTAGGCCTCTGCACCGTGACACTTACATTTGGTAGGAGAGAAATGGAGGAGATGGGAGGTGAGGGAAAAATTTAAGGGAGAATGCCACTTACGAAATATCTAAATTCAAATTTAAACCTATACTTTTTTCTTCTAGATAGCATAAACCTATACTTTTAACAAATTCCTAATTAATCTATAAGGCCTAATTAAAAATTTGTTAATGTCATTAAATAACCAGAATGTCTCTCTTTAATTAAAAAGGAAAATTGATTATTTTACCCTTCAAGTGGTCCTCATCTCTTATGATTATTTTTTGAAACAAAAATATATAAGTAATTTTACAGTATCTAAAATTTGTATATATGACTAAAACCATTAAAAATATTTTAATAAAACATGTTAAATTACAAATATAAGTAGTATTTACATAAATATTTTTTATTTTCAGTTCTTATAATTTACATTAGTTTTATTTATCTAAGCAATGTTGGACCCAACCAAAAGCATAAATTATAACAGCTAAATATTAAATTTTTTTGTAATTAAAATATTTTAAAATCTTAAAATAAATATTTACAACCTAAAAAAATATTTATTTAAAGACTACTTATATTGTAATTTAAAATTTTTTATTAAAATATTTTAAAAGTTTTAGTTATATATACAAAATTTCAAACACTGAAAAATTATTTATATATATTTTGTCTAAATATTAGTAATATGATATGATGATCGATGAAATTTTCTTGGAAAAGCATTCTGATTCCCCACGCAGCAAGATTCAACGCAGAGACGAATATGAAATAGTAGTTGTTGTCATTGTTGTGTTGGTAGATTTGAACCTTCAAAGGGAGGAGTTGATAGAAACTGGAAAATCCGAAGGAAAAAGAGATTGATAAAGTATGATTTGTTATGAAGTTTAAATAGTAATAAAATTTAAAGGAAAAAATAAACATTTTTGGACGCCAAATTCTTAAAAAAAAAAAGTAGATGAATAATATATTTTTTCATTTTAAAAAAATTAAAATATATTTAGTACTTTGAAATATTTTTTAAGGTGAATCTTGCACCTTGATAGATTTTAAACGGAACAATCTCACCCTTGGTAAACAGCTCCACAAACGTCCGTTATCTCTCTTCTAAAAAAGCTACAACAACAAAAGTCTCCTTCCCTCTTCTCCCTCCATAGCCACGATGACCGATTGACCGTCAAGGTCGCCATAATCGGAGCTAGTGTCTTCGGCCTTGTCGCAGATCAGGAGCTTCAACGAGAAAGGTCATCGAGTCTTCGTCTTCCAGAAAAACCACCACATGAGAAGCACCTGGGTCAGTCTAGGAACTGTGATTTTATATGAACGAGATCACTCCATATTCAAATATTCGCTACTAATTAATCCCGTCATGTAGCTGAAATGAACGATCCTTCATCAAGTTCAGACTCAAACTCTTGAATCTCTCCATGGAATATTGCGTAGATGCTTATATCCAATCAATTCTAGTTTCATTATGGCCACAAACTCTTCATAACTAGGATTCTTGGAAGATGCCAAGCTCTTAAACCAACAAAATTTAAGTTAAAGAGGAAAAATTAGGGTTATTAGGCACCAAATTTGAATGTGCCTTGTGAAAAACCAAGTCGCAAAACTTCAATTTAGATAAAAAGACGTAGAACAGGAATTTAACTGTGCATTGTGAAAAGTAAAGGATATGGAATTCCAGATCAAATATGAAAAAGCAGACTGTTGGAGGAAAAGTAGAACAAGAAGAAATTTAAAGGTGAAATAGAGTTTACCTTATTCACTTGCCTTGTGGAATAAGCGAGGAAGTGAGTGGAACGAAGCCCCCGCGCTGCAACGCGGCTGTAAACTTCAGCTCTAATGATGGTGACCTTGACGGTCATGGTGGCTATGGAGAGGGATCAGAGGGAGGGGGGAGAAAGAGGGATAACGGACTTCTGTGGAGCTGTTTGCGAAGGATGAGATTGCTCTATTTTTAATTTATTAGGGGTAAGATTACACTCTAAAATATTTCAGGATGATCGGTATACTTCAAAAAATATTGCGCAGTGTTATACACACTTTTACTTTAAAAAAAAAAAGATTAAGGTGCAAATTTTATAATAAAGTTTTCATAAATATACACCTGGTACCATAATATTTGTAATATGCAGAAGCTTTTCTAAACGGAGTAAATAACAACTTCCGTTAAGTCCAAATTGCCGTTATCGTTTAATTTGCAGGTTCCATTTAGTGCCACGTGTCAAAGTATGTGCTCTCCCTCTCATCTTCTTTCCACTGGGTCAACTCTCTCCCTCCCCCCTTTTTCCTTCCTCTCTGTCACACCACCGGAAATCAATAGCAACAACGCTATGCGAGAATCATGAACAAACAGATCAGGACTGAAAATGGCTATAACTAATCTTTCTGAATCACTTGGATTCTTTGATTGGCCTACGAGGATTTCAATCACTTTGATTCTCAGACCTCTCCATATTACTGGTTGCTCCAAAGAGCTTAACCTGCCCCCAAAAAAAAAAAACTTGAATGAGAATGAGGCTTTGAAAGAACATGATATCAGTAAAACTTTCAAAACAGAAACAACTCCATTCAATGTTGCTCATCTAGGTAACGACAAGGAACTCAGTATGTCAACTTGGAGTTTACGTTACATCTTTTGTCTTAATCTAACATCATTAACAGAGTTAGACTACTTAACCTAGTGCGGCATTAGTTATTACATTTTGTTTGCTTCTCTAAACTTTTACATCAACGTATATCTGTTTCTTGATTGTTGCAATGAGTAGTGATTCATTAGAATTCTGCAACTACCAACAAAGCAAGAAGCGGCACTTCCAAAGATTAAACAGATTCTTTCTATAGGAGCAAGGAGAAGAGAACAACGAAAAATAAAAGAACTCAGCAAGGTTGAACACCAGAAGAGGGAAGAGGGAGTTGTTGGAAAGCTCGAAGCTAGGTGCTATGAACTTCGGTCTTATACCCTTTATATAGGACATAGATAACAAGAAAGCATTAGGCATTTAAGCATAATTAAATGTAGATTGCAAAATCATTATCTCGCTTAATGAGGATTTAAACTTATTAAAATCGTTAGTTACAAACATTAAATAAGCATAATGGTAATTAAATGACATATTGATCATTTGGATACTTTTATAAAAGTGCCTAGTACCACGCTTGTCTCTCATATAAGGGGTGAAAAGAAATTACCGAATTTGTCTATGGACCTCACAATCCTAAACAATGTGGGACTTTTAATACTTAAACCCTTATAATTCTAAGCAATGTAAGACTCTTCTTTTGACACGCTGACGCACAATATTTACAACAGTAAGTTTGTCTAACTATAAACTATATTTATTTGTCTTCTTGAAATAACCATATCCTTATCATATAATTATTTTCTTGTTTCAATATCAACGTAGAACTAAATTTGCAAAAAAAAATTGCTCACGCACATTGAAGTGTGTCCATTTATTTCTCTACATTTTTATGTGCTCTGTTTCTTTGTAGCCACTGCATCAACATTTTATATACCAAAGCCTTCTATATTCAGGAAGACTGGTTATATAGCATTCAACGCCCTTCCTTCTAGGTTCTGGCATCGGGGCGAATTCGAGATTGAAAGATAAAATCAAGGCTAGGATGCCAAAGAAATGGGCAATAATGGGAGCGCCTATGACAGACAGTGGGAGGCAAAAACGGGAAAAAGAAACCCCACCAAACACAACACCCTCGTAGCAGTTCATGTAACTGCTCAAACGGAAGAACACGCAACAGCTGGCAAAACATGAAACGTGAACCCTCAGGACGTGGCCAGATGTCACGTAGTTGATCTACCAGTGTCCCTCCTATTATATACTCCTTCCATCTAAATATAAAACCCTTATACAAACTAATAGAGTCTTATATTTAGGATCAGAGAAGTAACTAAGAGGTAATAGATAGATGTGTGCATGTACGTATGAGATAACTTCTGATTTAAAAAAAAAAAAACCTCCGAAAAAAAAGAAGTTGTTTTGGGCATATTTATAAAATGAAGAATATTTCTACATAATTAAAATATAAGAAAAGCGTATAAGGCAAAGAGATTAAGAGAGAAGATTTCTCTTAGTTCTATTTATAAGTTATTTCATTAAATTATTAGTATGAATGTACTATTTTGTCTTTCACTTATTACAGTGTAGACAATTATGTTTTTTGAAAAATGCATATATTAAATAGGGATAATATTAAAAGTTGTTATATTTTAATAGAGAATTAATATAATTTAAATTTTTTTTTTAGTTTATGTGAAATGTGTTAGAACTATCTTATAAATAAGATTATATAACTATTTTGTTTTCTGAACAGTAAGCCATTCATAGCTTGCAAATGGGGCAAATAGTGAATTTTTTTTAACTGCAGTACAAGAATAAGTAACCATTATTGGGAATTGACGGGCATTAATTACGTCGGATAAGATCCAAATATCTTTTTGGCCAAAACTAGAAAATTAGGTGAATAATTACGTGGAAGCATATTGTCCATTCACTTCCAGTCAAAAATTTCAACTTTACTAATTTTCTACGGAAAAGGAATTTGGCGAAACATGGGTTTTTTCTTTAAAGCCCGAGGTGCCAACAGTGGGTGTAAGGGAACCGGCTGTCTTCCTCTACCCAATGCAATACCGTTTTGACTTAAAAACAAGGCTCTCCATCCTTTGTTTTAAATTTTTAAGCAGTATCATGTATTTTGAAATAATTTTTAGTGCGCTTAACATTCTAAAATATTTTTTTAGTAGTATCCAATATTTATGAAGATTCACTCTAAACTATTTGTCTCATAGCACCCAGTATTTTAAAATTTGAGGCTGGCAACTTCTTTATTCAAACCGACATCCATAACTCTGAAGTATTTTTCAGTAGTATCTCATATTCTAAAATAATTTTTAGTGCATTTAACACTTTAAAATAACTTTTCAGTAGCACTTAATATCTAGCAAGTTGGACACGCCATATTTTGTCAAAAGGATAATTTTAGGATATTAGGTGTTATTACAAGAAAAATAATATAGGGTACCGGATGCTAGGTGCTAGTGGAAAAATAGTTCAAAATGCAGCTTACTAGATACTAAGTACTACTGGATAATATTTTTGGTGTCAGGTGCTAAAGTTATTTTAAAATACTAAACGTTAGTAAAAAAACACTTCAAAATAAAGGATTTTGATTATAAAAAAAAAGGGGGCCTAGCCTTTAATTCTAACACTTCAAAATAAAAGATGTTAACGAGAAGTGGAGGTAAAGATAGAGGAGGAGAGCCACTTTCCGGGTGTAAGAACTGCCTAAGAAGGCTTGCCACCTATGCTCATCATCTCAAAAAGAAGTTCAATCTCATTCTTAACCCGAATGAGAAGGAAGATGAGGAAAAATAAGAGGCAAAATAATTTTAACCATAGATAATAAAAGTAATAAATTTTGAACATTCAATTGGTTTAAAGTCAATATCATTGTAAATTTTAGCATGCATCGTTAATTTTTTTACGTCATATTTTAATATATCTTATAATTAAATGAGTCATTTTTTATTAAATGTGTGTTAAAATATTTATTTATTTATTTTTTTGTTAGCCACATGTATATTTTTATTGGAGGTAATCATGTTCAAAACAATCTTAAATACTAAACGTGACTATCTCTTCTAGCAGGGATTTTAATAATAGGAGATTAATCCGTTTTAATTGTTTTATTATCTTTTTGTTTTATTGTTGGACACATTACTCCCACTCCCTTCTTTTATTTCCAGCCCAAAAGATTTCTTGACCCGGAGCAGATTTTTTTCACCAAAAAAAAAAAGAAGTGAAAGGCATCGTTTCACTTATTGCGGTCACGGGTAGAGGACCCCGCCATAGCCGTTTCTGCTAGTAGTATTGTTGTTTGATACGTGGTATTGAAAATCCCAAACCTAAGCTCATAAATCCAATTCGGACCGGGAGGAGACTCATTTGAACACTTCTATGGGATATTAGCGTCCATAGCTTCTGCCCATTAAACACTTCTGTTAGGACGCGTGCTTTTCTCACAAGCAAATCGAGGGATGTTATTTCAGGCTCGCTGGCTTGTGCGATATTAATATCATTCCTCACTTCCCATGATGAAACGCCAATGTATGTCTTCGCAATCTGGGTAATTCTGGTGGCGAAAAACATGGTAGCAGTTCCTCGAAATGACAGTGATTGATTATTGCTTTATTAGGGACTATGTTTGGTTAGTGAACGTGGAGGTACTCTGTTGTGAGATTTGAAAATTTTTGCAGGTGAATTAGGGTTTACTTAGCATGCGTGTTTGTCTTTGCTATCCTGCTTCGCTAGTGTTAGTAGTTTGCTGTTTCTGGTTTTTTTTTTTCCTGTTGTTGTTCATCGTATTTTCTTTGTATTTGTTTAGTTTTCTGCTTTTCTGGTGAGGTTTTTGCTATGACATGTAGAGATTTGTGGTATGTGAATATTAAATATTTACTCTAGTTGGGATCAAGTCTTATTTGGCTTAACTACGCCTCTTGACCCTTGCCTTGCAATTTCCCAAAACTAACCTGAATTTAGTAGAAAAGGCCAGGAATAAATTGTTTTAGGTTGTGTTTTATAAGAAACTCAACTAAATAAGAAATAATCTAATAAATCTACAACTAACTGGGGGCCAAAACAAAAAAAAACAAGAAGAAGATCAAATAAATTTAATCAATTTCTTGCTCTCTTCAGCATGGGAATGTCATTAGGATTCAAAATGTAGTATTTGGGTCAGCCCAAGTCAAGTGTGTTGGGCCCATTCTCTATCCTCTTGATAATGGGCAGGCCAATTCAGGGGATGCTCATAAGCGGAGGCCCAGATAATCAATTAGTTGGTTGGCATCAGATTCAACAAGAGTCTTTGTGAATCCAAAATCCCAGGCCATCCTTATAAAGCCCACTCTTCTGCATCAATAGCACTGCATCTTGCAATTTGGAAAGAAAAACCGGAAATGCGGATCCCCTTAAAATCTCTGACAACCCCACCACAGGCCTGCTTGCGTTGCGAATCAAAATAAATATCTTAAGGTGACATTTTATTTTGGACCTAAGAAGGGGGCTCGGGTCAGCGGAAGGGATAAGAGGGGCAGAGAGGTGGGCCAGAGGTCTGAGGGGGAGGAGGGACCACAAAGATCGCCAGCATCATTGTCCGGGCACGTCGGAGTCCGAGGAATCCTCCCTGGAAAGGCGCAACATTCCTTTTCTGTCACTACTGCTCATGGGAATGTTCTGGATTCAGGTCGGGGAGGCTTCAACTTTCAAAGTTTCCATGCTATTATTTATATATAATATCTATTTCACATGTTTATTAATTTTTTTAAAATTAACTCTGTTGATATTACTCTAATAATAATTAAGTAGGAGAGAGAGGAGAGAATTAAAGTTTAAGGTGTTTTAGAAAAATAAAAACATATCATATTAACTAATTTAACTAATAACCTTACTACAATCAAATTAGTTAATTAGGTCTTGTATTAAGTACAGAAGAAATATATATAATAACTTGAGAGAAATTAAACCAAACAAATATCTAATAAAATATATGTAGTAATTTAAATAAATTACTTACTTTTAATAAATGTGACAAGCTCTTCCTAAAATGCTCCTATGTGACACTGACCATATCAGTTTTAAGCTAAATAAATTAGTTTGAAATAAAATAAATTAAGATCTTATTGTTAGAATTAAAATCAACTTTTTAATTAGCTTTTAAATTTAGAACTGGAAGAGTATGCCAAGACTCAAAATAAAATTTGTGACATCCGTTTAATGATTCTTAATTAATTAATGTTTAAAATCAATATTGAACGTTGTTTTTCTTTAAAAAAAAAGTCCTTAAACACTATTATTTTTCAATACCACGATTATGTCATGTAAAAATATTTTATATATAGTTTTAAAATTAATATTTGAATTTATCTAACTAATAAATTAATTAATAAAAATAAATAAGAAAAAGTATACAAAGTAAAAATGAATGTTTTTAATTTATACGTAGGAAAGTAATTAGGCAACAGTTCTTAGACATTGTGAAAAATAAAGGCAACATTTATTTATAATTTTTTTGTTATTTATTAGAATGATAAACAGTTTTCACATAGTTAATTTATTGTCTAAAGTGGGTATCAACAGCGTTACATGAAAAGTTGTTGCTTATGCACACGTAAAGCAATACTTATAAAATTGGTGCAAGTTGTCATAGAATAAATTTCTTTTTTGACACAACTCAAAGTATCCTTCCCTTGTGGGTGTTCTCAAGCCTCACATCGGATGGGTGTGTGAGTGTGTAGGTGTATAAAGTAGGACATTCGAGCTGTTTGGATACCATCTGTGTTAGGTGGTTTTCCCTTCAGCCTCTAGTCCAAAAAAAAAACTCAGAGTATCCTAAATTGAAACTAATTCTTGTCGAGTTGAGAGTATTAAGGATAAAACTTTTTCAATAAGTATGCTTTTCGGTATTCAAATTTGTGTTTTCTTTCTTTCTAAATGAAACCACTTACTATATCAATCAATAACTTATTGGTCAATTAATGTTGCAGTGGATGGAGCATGAGATGATTGGTCCAATTTGACTGTTTTGTTTTGCCAATTAATTACAGGTTGCTCTCCTAGGGCCAATTACCTGTTGGTCCCTCTGTGTCTTTTTTTAATTTCTAATGTTCAATGCAAGGGGAAACTTTTTTCATCATCAAACACATTTTTTTGTATCATAAAAATAACACAATTTTGATTGTACATTGAAGTTAACTGTAATTTTATTATGTTAACTGTACTTTGTTCTAGTCTTTCTTTTTTGAAAAAAAAAGAGGGAGAAATTTGCATTAAAGTCCTACCCAAGAACTAAATGAAAAATTCCTTAAAATTATTAAATTAATCTAAAAATTTCAAGGGACCTCATTGCAAGAAATTCTATTCATCCAATTATTACATTGCCTCATTTTTTTTAAGTATCTATTAACAATTGAAAAAACAGTTATTAATAACTTAAAGTTATGCATTATTTCTTTATGATATGCTAAGAAAATATGTTGTTAATACTCCCGTAGCAATAATTATTTTCAAAATAAAAAACATTTTCTTCCAAAACTTGTTAATACCTTGATTGCTGTTCTTTCACATGTTCTAATATGGAATGCTTAAATAACTTAGTAATATCATTTTGATCCTTTAATTAAAAAAAGAAAAAAGAAAAAACGCCAACTATTATTTTTAAAATAATAACATCAGTTATTCAAATTATTAATTAAAATAATAAGATGAGTTAAATACCACATCCAATCTTTAATATAAGAGCTAGTTGACTAATTTAAATAGATTAAGAAAGCCAAATTAATTATTTAATTATAACAAATATGATATGATCACTCTAAAATATTCCCTTGTAACATTAAATCATACTTTATAAGTTAGTTACATTAATTTTAAGAAAAATCACAAATATAAAAATAAGGTAAATTAATATTTTATATTTAGGATCAAATTTTATTATCCACAACCAGGTCTTAAATAAGAACTACAGGTAGTGGTATTTACTTTTTTGCATTGAAAAAGAAAATACTCCTCCGGTCCTTAATATAAGACCCATTTAATTAATTTGATTAGATTAAGGAAGTTAGGTAAGTTGGTTAATTATAAGAAAAGTGACACATTTTTCTTAAAATACCATAATCATTTTTCTTAATACCCCATCTTCCTCTTCTATTTGATTATGGTTGAGGGAGTATCCATAAGGGTAATTTAGAGAATATTGATAAATATGAGAAATGGGTCTTATATTTAGGACCAAAACCAACTCAATAATTGGGTCTTATATTAAGGACCGGAGGAGTACTAAAGACGAGAGCATGCGGACGCAAAACAAACCATGGTCAAGACATCATTTTCGAATGGGTTAAAAAAAAAATAGCGCCATTAGAAATTAAGGGAAATTACATTTTAATGCTTCAGAGACCTCTTAATTATGATACTTAGAAATAGCTAAAATATATATGGTAGGTTTTTTAAATTTATATCGAGTTTCAATTTAATCCTTTAAATTTAAAAAGTAGATTTTTATTCTCTTAAATGTAACACTGTTAATCTCACTAACGGAAAATGTTGAATCAGTGATTTTAAAATGATAACTATGTATTTAAATGATGACATATTGATTTTATTTTTAAAATATGTAAACTGAAAATATTTAAAATAAAACGTTACTTTATTAACAATTTATGTAAGCTAATCCAAACACCCCTTAAACTTGCTATATATCTGTTTCAATTGAAGCTTTATTTATGTATCATAATCATATGATAGGGTTTTTTTTTTTTTCCTTTTTATGATCTGCATGTTTTTACTGTTGCGAAGAATTTTTTTTCCCCCCTTAAATGTCAAGATTATCGCCTTTTTATCTATTACATACACTCACAGTTTCATGTATATGGACAAAAATTAATAAAAATTTTAATAGCGTTGGTAATTTTATTAAAATACATACAACAAAATGCAGTGTTTTGTTAACTTTTATTTTAGTTTAAGTTAAAAATCATAAATTTAGTTGATTTCAAATTTAAAATAATTATTATTATATTAATCAAATAAGCATTTAATAGTTGTTATATTACATAATTAATAAGAGGAGGTGGTCCGGTTCCAGAGCAAGGGGAAATCAACGAAGAACACAGCAAAATGAAGCTGTGGATAAGATGCGGGACATTTGCAAATACTCAGGATAAGGTACAGACTTATCTTGAAAGTTTTTACTCACAAACACTGGGTATTCAAAAAAATTTTTGGAAGCAAAGGTCAACATCATTATTTTAATAGTTAATATTGGCTTTTTAACGGCATGAGATAATATTGCCACGATTTTAAACTTCTATGGCAAATTTACTCTAAAAAAAATTCCAAGTGCCCAGCATTCCTAAATGAAATTTTTGGGATAAATTTGCATCTTAACCCTAAATACTCTAATACTGCTGACTTTTTAGCTCTTTATGTTATTTGCATTATTTTTGCACGTAAGGCACTTTTTCTTTAACAATATACTAGCACCAATATTGAAGTTTTTAATGTTCACCACACAAAAAAAATAGCGAAGCTCTTTATTAATTTTACAACTAGTCAGGTTAGTTAATTCTTCCACGAGGTGATTTTCTGTTTCTGCTGTTAGTGTTTATCTCGATCGCAAAATTAGATTTCTTGTTTTTTTTTTAATCCTTGTAGATCCCAATTAATTATTTGTGGTGAAGTTTATTTCATGATGAGGAAGAAAATCGGCTTTTATGATCACGCAGAAACAAAAAAATATCATGTTGGGCCTTAGGCTTCTTTTTGTACCCAAAGGAATTGATAAACGGAAAAAACAAAGAAAAACGGGCGTGTATTAGCGTTCCTGGAAGCTTCGTAACTTTTAAATGTGCAATTGCCAAGATACCCCTCGTTTTCCAGCCCTTGTGACGAGTTTTGAGGGATAAAATAGTCAAATAGCATGAAAAAGCGCCCCATCTTGCTGATCAAAATTGTCAAATGTCACTGTAGCCAGCATTTGAAGTTGCAGAGGAAAACGAGGTGGAGAAGAAGCAAAAACAACTTATCAAATCCCCTACAACGATTCGTACATCTCAACATCAATATGCCTTCTTCTCCATCATTTGTTAATGTCTTCAGGTCTGCATTTTTTTTGGGGCATCTTCTTGTTTCTTACTTGCCAGCTCTATAAGCTCATTTCATACTCTGTTCAGCTATCAAAGTATCAGGGTAATATAAGATCTTTAATTTCACTGAGCAAGCTTTGACAGATAATGTTCCTTCTAATGTTGTGTTAGTTTGCCTTACTCTCTAATCTGTTTTCACTGAGTTGCTTCTTACAAATCTGCCAAGTAGTGATTCATTTTGAGACTTGTTTTTTCTCCAATCCAGATTTTATAAGAAGTCATTTGTGGCGTAGTACAAATCAATCATTTTCAGTAACATAGTTGTAACCTTACTTAAAATGCTGAGTACGTAGTTAATATATACTTATTTAGGAAGACTTTAGGATTTAGATAGTGAGAACTGAAGAAGTTTCTCCTTGCTGGCTTGGTGTAGAGTATTAGTTATTCTTTATATATATGTACGCGCAAATATGCGTATGTATTACTAGAATGCATTTTACAGCCAAGCAATTATTAATATGATGGTGTAGTAATAGAAGTTCTAACCAATTTGTTGCATTATGTAGTGTTGGAAACTGTGCGGGTGTGTCAAAAGGACAAGTCCCACATTGTTCAAGAGAGTGAAGGCACAGGTCCATAAATACAAGCTTGTGTTGTTGGGCTAGTGAATGGGCCTAGAGGAGAAGGAGGATCTCGTGTGCACAAGCATGGGCCACTAGAGGCAAACACAGTGCAAATCCGGCGATTTCCCCCTGCGTGCGAGTTAAAGGCAAATTAGGCACCTTTTAGTCAAAGGGTTTTTGGAAAATCCAGAAATGATTTAAGCTTGAGAACTATGATTTTATTACATTTGATTTTTGAAAACCTACCGTTTGGTTCTTTAAACTCCATCAATATGCCTTAACGGATTTTTATTTGTGTAGCGTTTGAGTTAATTACCAATAACGCTCAAAACGTATACGTTACTCAGTTTTATTGCTGTAATGTTTGTAACTGACGTTTTAATCACCATTAACGTGGTTAATTAAGGGCCCAACGTCTCGTGATCCGAGGCCTATATAAGGCACAGTTTGCATGAGGTTCAAGCATCCCGCACTTGAGCTTTTGTGCATATCTTTTCCCTCCTTTGGAATTCTTTTTGCCTCGCTGGGTCTATATCTTCTCTTCTGCTCACCCTGTTCTTGCAGGAGGAGTCCGTATAATCCTGGGGAGTGCCGCTTCCTCACTTGTCGGTGGTCGCGGAATAGCTCTTAAAGACAGCGTTCGTAGGACGTGACTCGAACTAACGGTTTTCTGCAAGTGCTGCCTCCTACATGTAGGACTATTCCATGAGAAGAAGGCTTTAAAAAACTCGTTATGATATTAGGCACTGTTATTGGATGGCACTTCCCGGATACGTCACCTTTTCACGAACATTCAACAATTTTATGGACATTTATCGTATGCGTATGTATTTATATCTTTACATCAGATGTTATTTCAATATTTTGGCTTGCATATCACTAATATCACTGCCACTTCGACATGATCTTGAGTTATATGTCTTCATCGCCTATTGGATATCATTGTTCACGTACTTGGGCCACAAATTTAAAGCATGGGATATATGGAAAAGTGCGGTATCATATTTGAAGACTAAGTGGGATGCAATTAATGAAGGCAATAATGATCTTGCAAACACCACACATGTCTAGACTCTTATCCCCTCTCTATCCGACAATTAGTTTGCAAATAATAAGTTTTCTCATATCATTTCTCTAGCTTTTCATTGCAATGTCATCTGGTAGCTAGTATACGTCATTATGATTGAGGGTGTTTTGTTCATATACTACTTCCAATCCTTATATAAAACTCGGTTGATTAATTTGGAGAGATCAAGGTAATTAAAAAATTACTTAATTACAGTATATGTTATATAATATTTATGAAATATTCATGTGTACCATTAAATTATATATTACTCCTCTGGTTCTTAATATAGGACCTAATTGTTAGGTTGGTTTTGATCCCAAATATAACACTCATTTCTCATATTTATCAATTTTCTCTAAATTATTCCTATAGGTACTCCCTCGATCATAATTAAGTAGAAGAGGGAGAGAGGATATTAAGAAAGATGATTATGGTATTTTAGGAAAAATGTTTCATATTTTTTATAATTAACTAACTTACCGAACTTCTTTAATCTAATCAAATTAGTTAAATGAGTCTTACATTAAGGACCGGATGAGTAGTTTACATGTTAGGCAAATTAGTTTGGACAATGGCGATAAATATAAATATTTTAAAGTAATTTTTTAATTTCTTTAATCTCTTTAAATTAGTTAACTAAGTCTTATATTGAGAATTGGAAATAGTACATGTGAATAATGTAAGGAGGTAATCAGTTATGACATTCCAAAACATAAAGGTTTATATGTTTGGAAAAAAGCCACATTTGGAGGAGTGATCATAGAATGCGAGATCAACACCAGCAACTTAAAGAAGAAAAATGTTTTACATTTGAAATATTTGTATGAACAGAGACATGTGTTGATACAGAGTTTGAATACCTTTATTTTACCTATCATGTATTTGTCTTTCAATTTTTTATGTTTATTCTTTTCTATCATCTTTTTTTTTTTAATATGACGCTCACGTGTGCACATTTCCCATATTCAAATATTCTACTATCAAGAATTTGAAAACAGAGAGATGGCGTATGGAAGCCAAGAGGGGAGAAGGATTTTATGATAACACCAAAAACCAATTTCCTCGCAGATTATCATATACCACTTCTAATTCTAGATATAAGAGCTAGTTAAAAAGTTAGATTTAACTCTACATATAATATCTCAATCTACTTAGTCTTTCAAATTTATAAGTTTTTTTCAAAATATCCCTCTTAATTAGGAGTTTCTATTGAGAGGTAGTTTCAATATACATGATTACATAGGGTAATTTAGTTCAATACACATTTGTTACAAATAACTAACTTAATAAATTTTTTTAATTTTGTCAAATTAATCATGTAGCTTTTATATTAAGAATCGGAGATAGCAGCATAGAACGGAAAGAGATAACAAGCATACCCCAAAACAAATATAAATAATAAAAAATACATGAATTTAAGGGCGTCTGGTGAATCAGCATCCAGAGTTGCTATGTTTGAAGCTGAGTTTTATTGTCTTAAGTAATAAAACTTAATAATTCTAAGAATTAAAAAACAAAACTAAATATTCATGACTTGCAAATGATGTTTTTTAAATTCATCTTCGCGAATAATGGGCATCATCACGTAGCATAAGATCCAAATATTTTTTTTAACCAAAACTTTTTTTTAAAAAAATCAAATTGAACCCAAAGAATCATTGCCATATGGACTAAGAAAGTTATTACTTCATCCGAGACTAAATATAGAGTTAGATAAATAATTTACAAAAATTAAAAAATAGTTCAATTAATTATCATAATAAATATGTGTTAGTTTTTTTAAAATATTCCTTTAATCATTTGCATTGATACTTCCTTGATAAAAAAACCGCTTTAACATGTAATCAATAGATAGAGTTTAAGAAAAAATGTGTAGATTTAATAGACCAAATGGATTAATATTTTATATTTAGAATTAAAATGAAGGCAAAATTAGAGAGAAGGATCTAAAGAAAATAATATTTATTGAAAATGATCTTAAAAATTATAATTATTTAAAAGAATAAATAATTAGGACAAGTGGGTTGATGTGGATTTATGATTATGCAAAGGAGGTTGTTTTTGTCCAAAAGTAGAAATTGGTAAGCTTCTTCAGTAGGGGAATACCATTGGTATATAATAGTATGTTGTATTGGGTCAGCCCAAGTTAAGTTTGTTGGGCTCATTCTCTATCTACTTCATAGATAGCAGTCACTGTTTACGTAATAATATACTACATCCGATTCTTAATATAAGATCTTATTTGATTTTTATTTTGGTCATAAATATAAGACCCCAATCTGTTTTCTCTCTCATATTTATGTAATTTTTTCCAAAATAGTCCTTCTAACAATAGTAATTCTAACCAATACACTTGATTAGTAAAGATATTTTAGAAAAGATAACATCTGTTTATTTCAAATAACTAATTTAACTTCTTTTCTTAATCTCCTCAAATTAGTCAACTAGTTCTTATATTTAGGACTGGAAGTAGTACTACCTTTGTATCAAAAAGAAAATAGCATACTATCTTTGGTCTTCAATATAGAGCTAGTTAACTAATCTGAATAAATTAAAAAAATTAGGTAAGTTAGTTATTTGTAATAAATAGGTGTTATCTTCTCTAAAATACCTTTACTGATCATACATATTAGCTAGAACTATCAATTTAATAACATATTTAACATATGCAATTACTACAGATACTACCTTAGGAAGAAATAGATAAATATAAGAGATAAAGTGAATTAGTATTTTATATGTAAGACTAAATTAAATATCAATCTAGCTCTTATATTAAGGAGTAGAGGTAATAATTAAGATTTAAAACCGAAGTTCATCTTTTGAATCAAAACGAATATTTTAATGTGTCATTTTATTCTGGTCATCCCCCCGTCCACGCCCAATAGAAAATGCCAAAGTTAGTTGATTAATTGATTGTTATTTCAATGTTAAGTTAGTTGATTAAAAGAACCAAATGTTTTCTAATCAGGCACATTATTAGATACTCCCTCCGTTCCTTATTATAAGAGACAAATAACCAAATTACGTTGATCAAAAAAACAGTTAAAATTAGTTGAGGACAATTAATGTGTAAAAAATATAATGTTTTTTCCAACAATGCCCTCATTAATAAAGAGAGAGAGTATGAGAGAGAACAATTAAATTATTAAAAGAAAGAGAAGTGGGAGGGAGAGAGAGTATGAGTAGGGGACAAAATAAATAGGGGTAAAATAGGAAATCAATACAAAAAACTAGAGACAACTTTTAAGTGTCTCTTATATATGGGAACATACCATAAGCATCAAATGTCTCTTATAATAAAGAACGGAGGGAGTATCAAAATAGAAAGAAGCTAATGAGGGACATCCTTAACTAGCAGCACCAAATTATTCAGATTGTTTCCTTATCCACTGACTGAATCCATTACAAAAAGAATTAACCTATGCCAGTTCTATAATCGGTGACTTCACGAACCAAAATCTTAAAAAGAGGGCTTTAAATGGCACTACTTAAAGGCAAAAAAACATCAAAGATTATTTTTTAAAATAATAAGGTAAGTTATCAAAATTATTAATAATTATCCATGACTTTGATTTGAATTGTATTTACCTTTTTACATTAAAGAAAAGGTAGAAAAGACGAAAAGCACGTGGACGCAAGACAAACCAGGATCAAGCGCATCAAACAAATATAAACAAACAAACAAGGGAGTGTCAGTAGATCATTCTTCTCTCTTTGAGTAAAAGACATCATTTTCAAAAGCGATGGAAGTGTGGACCTCCCATTTTTCCTGTTATGATTTTTGACCTTACCATTTTTCTTGTTACGAAAGAAAAATATAAACTCTGCTTTCTTTGGATTATCTAGTCTAGATAGAATATTATTACCTTCAGTCATTAATATAATAACTAAATAATTAACTTGTTAATATTAATAAAATTAATTTAGTTATTCATTTATAATAAAGAGTTGTTGTCTTCCGCCCTTATTAATTATATATATTTGAATTACCCTTAATAATTAATAACATGGATAATTATTATAGAGATTATTTGAAAATAAAATAAATTGAGATCTTATATGTAGGACTAAATTAAATTTTTAACTAACTGTTATATTAATGATCAAAGTTAGTATAATAGTTGATTAAGATGTATCTAATACTCTAAAATATTTTTTGATGCATATATATCCAGCATTTTATTGATTTAGTGATGCAATTTTTTCCCTAGTATATTAAAAGCTGTGCGATTCTATTCTCACTTATATATTGGCCAAAAGAGAAAAAGAAATTCCTCCTTTCCTGTCATCGATTATTAATTATTCATATTGTTGGTTTTCCTTTTCTGCACATAACTTATTCTTCAACGTTTCACACCAACTTCAGAGTGCCCTCTTGCCACTGCATGCTTTATACAGATTTTTCAAACTTGGATCTTGAAAAATGAGAACTCTTGTGTAGCTAATGAAAATGTTAACTCCATTATTAGCTCTTTACATTTTTCTTCAGCCCTCATTTTATCTATTCTCTCCACCCCTACTCTTTTACGGTTTTATTCTGTGTTTGGTATGAGAGAATTGGAGGAAAGGAGAAAGGAGAAAAAATTTTAATAAGCTCAATTTTAAAAAATAAAAAAAGTAGAGTTTTAAAATTTTGATAAAAAGAAGATGGAAGATAATAGAGTAAGAAAAATTAATTAAAAGCTTTCAACCCAAAAAAAAAATTAATTAAAAGCTTTCAACTCCACTTATTCAAAATTTTAAAATCGAACTCATTAAAATTTTTCCTCCCCTCTAATTCCTTCATACCAAACAAATCATTAATTTCTAGGCTTCAATTCCCTTCTTTGATTTTGATTTTTAACTCTAGTGATGATCAAAACAGCACCAGTGGAGGGGGGGTGTTTTCTATTACGAGAAGAAATCTTAAGTTAATTATTTCTTCGGCATTGAAGAAGTTGTGTTCTTCCATGTTAACATGCTGACTCTGATACAATTTGGATGGGTTTTTTCCTGGTAATTTCACATTATCAAGTGATTGATAAACACAGCGAGAGAGAACAAAAAATGTAAACCACGTCCAGTTATACGTCGTAAAAGGTAAGCTCTAATTATAACATGTGGATCTCATACCCTTTCTTGCATTTCAACACGCAATATCTCTCAGACCATAATTGGTACAAAGATTATGAATAATATCTTCAAAGTGTTGGGTGGATGAACCTTGAAAAATAATTTAGGGCTTTAGGTACATCTGAACCATTTATATGGTAATGGGGATTGCGGAGGGGGTGAGTTTCTGGTACAGGCTCTTAAGAAGGAGGTTGAATTATATAGTAGTTTATGCTTTGTTTTCCATCCAAAAAAATTAAATTTAATTTCCTTAACACAATCATGTGTGTGATGTCAGTGGAGAAGTATCATTTCAAGGGATTTAATGAAATATTTAAAATTTTTCTGCAATAAAAGAGGAATCACCTGTTATCAGAGCTTCAACATGATGGCTAGTGGGATTGTGACGAGTATGACTTGAGCTTTTTTTTACTTTTAAATGAAGGCAACACTATAAATTCATCAACATTTTAAAATTATGATGATTGATTTAGAATTTTTCAAATTTAAATGACTTCTTAGAGTTTTTCAAATTCAAGTGTCATTTTTTGAATTTTTTTCTAAAATAAACAGAGAATTAAGTTAATGTGCAATAACTAAGTTTTACTTTCATAAATTTATGTTGATGTCAGATCTGTTCTCTTGATTTACTTTCTAACCTTAATTAATGTCTGTTAGTTTAAACTTCTTTTGACACCTTTTAAGACCTCTGTTTGTATAATATTTATGTTTAATAGCATTTTGTCCTTCTATTTTTTTAAAAAAAAAACTGGCTTAGCCTATGGGTTCTGTGCAAAGCAGCACACTTGGGGAAAAGCACAAGAAGGTGGAGCTGGATCATAAAAATATCATAGTAAGATAACGGATGACTCTTAATTAGCCTTTACATATCACATTATCTCTTATTTTCTTAGCTCACAAAATAGTGGATGTTATAACTTTTTTTTTTCATATACCCAAAATTAATCTTATGAATCAATTACAGACAAATCTATTTCCAAAATTATAATTATAAATTAATTTGATCCAAAATCTATTGTCCCACTGTTAAGAAAAAAATACGAGAAGGTGAAGGTGGATGATAAAATATCAGACTAATTAAATATAACGGCAAAATACATATATATTTTTTTTCCTATTTTTCCCTTGACCTGACCACGTTATTATTCAAACACTGCGAAAAAGGAGCAGTAGTCTGGTACTGCGAATATTGCGACGCAAGTAATATTGATGCACTCTTTGATAAAAAGCGGTCAATATACTATCTCTGATTTTTATTATAAGAACTAGTTAACTAATTTGATTAGAATAACAGAGTTTGTTAAGTTAATTATTTATAAAAAATAGGTGCTGTTTTTTTTTTATAAATACCCTTGCTAATCAAGTTTATTAGCCAAAACTACTATTATTACAAGAATCATCTTGAAAAAAAGCCAATAAATATGAGAGACGAACTGAGTTGACATATTATATTTAAGATCAAAATAAAATTTAAACAAATTTTTATATTAAGAACTGAAGTTAGTATTTCTCAGGCCATTGGATCTTGAAGACGGCGGTGAAGGGGCCGAAGAAGGAGGGGGTTTGGGGCAAAGGAAGGGAGAAGAGGGGCGGAAGTTGGGCCAGGGGGTGTGAAAAGGTAGATGGGCCTGGGAGCACTAATGCCGGCCCAATTGAGGGGGAGGGTGGGGAGCGGGAGGAGGGGCCACAGGATCCCCAATGTTGTTGTGCGCTTGGCATGTCAGAGACCGAGGAATCCCACCAGGAAAGGCGGAAAATTCCTTCTTGGCCACCATCATTTCCGAGAATATCCTTGACGTAAGGCTTCAAAGGCTCTGTAATCTGTAGCACATAATGACTCCGGAGAAACCAAACGCATATTCTTTTTAAAAAAAAGTCCTCAAACGCTATTATTTATATATAATAAAATTTTAGTGACATATATTTAGTTCTTGTTAGATTAATATTTAAAATCAATTTCGAATGTTTTTTCAAAAATGTCGTCAAACACTATTATTTTAAACACCACTATTATGTAATGAAAAAATATTTTATATATAGAGTTTTAAATTAATTTTGAATTTATCTAATGAATAAATAAATAAATAATATATAAGAAAAATAATACAAATGAAAATGAATTTTTTTTTTATATGTAGGAAAGTAATAGGCAACAGTACTTAAATATTGTGAAAAAATAAAGGCAACCTTCGTTTATATTTTTTGTTTACTTATCAGAATAAGAAACAGTTTTTAAATATTTATTGTCTAAAGTGAGGATGAATACTGAATAGCATCACATAAAAAATTGTTGCTTATGCATACATAAAGCAGTACTTGTAAAATTGTTGCATGTTCTCATAGGTTAATTCCTATATTAGAGACAATTCTATTTCGAATTACTATCAGGCACTAAATACAAATACCTTTCTCAGTAAAAATTTAAACCTTTGTTCACCATATTTTGAAAACTAATATAACACAGTTTTGATAGTACACTAATATTGACTACAATTTTATGATGTTAACTGTACTTTGTTTTAGCCTTCTTTTTTTTTTTCCGAGAAAAACATGTTCTTGTTATTAAATGATGATCATAGGTTGTTTTATACGGGGGACGAAGTTGAGGGGAGAGTGGATTATTTAGGTTGTGTCACCAGTGATGCATTGGTGCATTGTTTATAAATTTTCAGCATAATAGTGAAATCCATTGCATGTAGAGCTGAATAAATATCTGATAATATTTTATATGGTTGTTCTGAAATTTTGATGTGCCATGCTGCTTAAGGATAGTTTGACGCCCTGCGATGTGATTTAGTTAATTTTAACATTTCCATTGTAACTTTTTCTAATCCAATTTCAATATTTAAATTTTCCAAGCATTACTTATCTTCTGAAACACTCATTTAATTAACACTTTTAATTTGAATTTCATATTCATCAAAAAATATCTTAATTGTACAAAATATTATATATTTAAATTCTCTCTTGGAATAAAAACCAGTCTTCACTGACATCATACACACTGATTACTATTTAAAAATATTTTATTACTTTTAATATATCAAAAGTCAATTTATTCTCTTCTCCTTTTTTTTTGCCAACAATTTATTCTCTTCTTTTATACGATTGGGTTAAAGGGAACCAAATATATTTTTTATGTTAAAGGGAATCAAGTATGTTTTTTATGTGTGTGTATATACACAATAGTTAAACCTCTTTCCCCAGATTTCAATCAAGGTAATAAAAATTGAAAGAAACATTCTCAATTAACTAGATTTATGTAAACCGTGATTATTGCGCTTCATATAAACTATATGACACCAAAAAAAAACCAATTTCTTCTACAGATTATCATATAACACAGAACGGAAACAGTAGAGAAAATTTAAATGTTTGACTCTTATTACTTTGGTGATGAATATGAAATTCAAATTGAAAATGTTAATGGAGTGAGTTTTTTTAAGTAGAGATAAGTAATGCTTGAAAAATTTAAATGTTGAAATTGGATTAGAAAAAGGTATAATGAAATTTGGAATGGAAATGTTTTAATTAAGAATACCATATATCGTTTCTAAAAAGAGCACCAGGTAAACAAATCTTGAATTAAAAAAATACACATAAATTTTTACAAACGATCCAAAAATACTATTTTTGTCATGGGATAATTACAATGAGGTTTTATAAAAAAAAATAATTACAAAATAAATCTTCGAGGTTGTTATTTTCTACTCTAAAACTTGTCATTGCATACTAAAATCATTATTGAAAATTTTTAATAATTATTTTTCTTTCTTGGAAATTGCCTGTAAGTCTCTTTTTTGTTAATTATTCTAAATGTCAGTTAATTTCTCTTTTTTGTGGGGTCTACTTCATATAGGTGTCAATTTTCTGTTCTCATTTTAATGGTAGGGGGTTAAATAGTTTTCAATTTAACATGAAAAGGTAATAAAAATAATTTTTTGATATTTACAAAGTTTGAACTCTCAATTTTAAATAAATAAAAACTATAGTTTTTTTTTAAACTTAATGTATCCACTATTAATTTATAAGATACGGTTATTGTCATTAGTATTCAAATTGTTGCATTCGGCGTGCCACTTAGCCCCAGCTAAGCGTGTAGGGCCCATTCTCTGTCCTTTTGATAAAAAGCAGTCCCAATCCAACGCTTACGTAATGATGCAATTAAGATTTAAAAGCCAAGTTCACCTTTTGAATCAAGAGAATTATTTTTATGTGACATTTTATACTGGTCATCCTCCTCCCACCCCAATTGAAAATGCCAAAGTTAGTTGATCCATTAATTATTATTTCATTTGTAACTTAGTTGATTAAAAGAGCCAAATGGTTTCTAATCAGGGACATTATTACATTTCAAAATAGAAAGAAGCTTATGAGGGACATCCTTAATTAGCAGCGCCAAATTAATCAGATTGTTTCATTATCCACTAATTGATATTCAGTTCTTGTATAAATAAACCATCAATGGCAGAGTCAGATCCTAAGGCAAGGGTGTGACCGTGTAAGGCAAATTACCTTAAAAATTAATTTAAGAAATTTAGAATAATTGTATCAAAGCTTAATAGGTAACGGATTATTTTTGCCAAAAAACATTATTTATAAATATTATTAATAAACGAAAAGCTGTCCAGGCATCACCCATCACAAAAGGAATTTACCTATGTCAGTTCGGTTGTCAGCAACGTCATTAACTAAAATCTGAAAGATAGCCTTAAACAGTACTCCTTAAAGGGCAAAAACGCCAAATATTATTATTTAAAATAATAAGATAAGTTATTAAAATTATTAATCATGACTTGGATTTAAGTAGTGTTCATTTTTGCATTAGGGAAAAAAAAGGATACTAAAGACGAATGCACGTGCACGCAAAACAAACCCAGCACAAGACTCTGTAATGCAACTGTTCTTATCAATAATTATATTGTCCAAGAATTTCCAAAGGCAGAAACCATGCGAATGTGGAAGGTAGTTAAATAATTAGATTTCGTACCCTTCATCAACCAGTTGTAAATCAACTCTATGGTAGTCATGAGAATTCAAATCCGCAATGACTGAATCTACCATCATCAACAAAAGAAGCAACCGAACACTATAAAAAAAAGCTGATTAGCAGCGGAACGGAAACAAATTCCGTCGTTAATTTCTGACGGAATTTCCGTCACTAATTTTTTCGACGGATTAGCAACAGATTAGTGACGGAATTTCTATCCGTCGCTAAATTCCGTCGCTCATTTGCACTTAAACACTTGTACTTGGAATTGTGACTTCAATTATGTTATTTGTAGATTACCTAATTTTTGTTGTAAATTGCTGAATTCCACTTGTAAATCGTCGAATTTCACTTATTCACTTACACTCAAACACTTACATTTTGGGTTGTGCATTTTCTTGTGTTTGTCAAATTTGGGTTGTAAATCCATAAACTTTTGTTGTAAATCTTCAAATTTCACTTGCTCATTTGTATTTAAACACTTGCATTTGGGATTATGACTTTTATTATGTTATTTGTACATTGCTTAATTTTTGTTGTAAATTGCTGAATTCTACTTGTAAATCATCTAATTTCACTTGTTCACTTATACTCAAACAGTTGCGTTTGTTTTGTTATATATATTTTTATTTGCATCTTATGTTTGAATGGGTTGATTGGCTTGGTGGTTGCAAATCTTTTGGTGTGCCAAGGGGTCATGGGTTCAAACCCTCCTATGGCCACCTTGTTTTAAACCAAAAAAAATTTCCTCCACCGGAGGCCGCCCGGAGCTACTGTTCCGACCACCAATGGCCGAACTCCCGGCGACGGCCACCAATGCGCCGGTGGCCGGACCTCCGACCTCCGGTGGCCGGAACAGTATCTTCGGTTAATATTTATTTTTTACTAAAATAAAAAGGGAGGGGCATTATTGTAATATCACTCTAAATTTTAATTTCAATTTGGTCTCTTGGTCCTGCAGTGAAATTTCAGAAAATTTTTGTCCTTGATTGATATAAATTGTCTTCTGGGGTCCTTAACTGAAATTCTCCCTAGATATTTCTCCCCCTTGTCTATCCTCAACCTGTTTGCGAGAAAGCTAAAGCGTACATTGGGGACTTGTGGTTGGGGTGGACTTTTCAGTGTGCACTAAATACTAATTCAATGCGTTCAAAATAATAATATTGATGATGAAGAACAAGATTATTAAAAATATATTTGTAAAAGATTATTAAAAATATATTTGTAAAAGATTATTAAAAAAGCAAGTCCGAATGAATATGCCTAATAATTTTGAAATTCTTAAATTTATCAATTTTATATATGTTATGAAAAGCTTAAAAAAGATTGATTTTTGTAAAAATGTTGGCTAGCTAATATATTTGTTTTAAAGATTACTAAATGATATTTTTGTTAGGAAGGGTAGTGAGTTACATCTTATTAAGGGGCCAGAGTGCATAAAAATTAAATTTTAAAATCAGTGTGCACGTTTGAGATGATGTTAACTTCTGATTTCAAAAGAAGTTTTGGGCATATTCTTAAAATAAAGATAATTTCTCTGTAATTTAATACAAGTACCGAAACCAGTTACCTTATTTTCTGAAAAGTAAGCTATTCAACTTGCAAATGATGTCTTTTAAATTAATCTTCGGGTATTAATGGGCATTATTACGCTGTATAATATCCAAATGTTTTTTGAACCAAAACTTGTTTTTTTCAATCAAACTTACGCCAAAACTTGACAATTAGGTGAATAATACACTTCCGGTCAACAATTTCAGCTGTACTACATTTTCTATAGAAAAGGAGTTTGGTGAACACGAATTCTTTCTTTAAAGCATCTTTTTTTTTATTTAATAAAAACTAGGATATACCAAGACCAATAGAGGACCAACAAAAAAAAAAAGGCGAATATTAGGATATTTTCATTCTTTCTTTAAACCATCTAAAAACATATAAAATGTAATAATCTTGGGACAAAAGCAATGGATAACTTGTACAGAGAAATACCAATCACTCACATAATGTTAGATGATGTTAAGTATTATAATTTGTCAAGTTATAATCGTTATACTTACTAAATTCTGGAAAATTGTTATACTTGTTAAATTGGGAAAAGTATCACTTGGCTCAAAAAGGAGACTAAGAGGACAGTGGGTGAACCTCATTTTAAAGCTTTTGAGGAGTTCTGTGAGGATCAAGGGACTAAGGCTGAGGAACGCAAGATTTACAACACTGCAAATAATAAAGAAAGAAAACCCAAGAGATTTGGACCAAGTAAGATGTATAAAAGACAAAGAAGGCAGAGTTCTAGTTATTGATGGAGATATTAAGGATCGATGGGCAGCCTCTTTTTATAAGCTATTCAATGATGGGGGTGAAGAATCGACTTATGAGTCGGAGGATTTGCCAATTGGAGAAGGGGAGCATAATTTAGCGTTTTACCCAAGAATCTAAGTTAGTGAAGTTAAGGAAGCTCTTAAGAAAATGAAAAACAATAGTACAGTTGGATCTAATAGTATTTCTATTGAAATTTGAAAATATCTGAGCGAAAGGGATGTGTTGTGACTTACTAAGATATTCAATAAGATATTACACCCCAAAATCCCTCCGACCCCCTCCCCTCATACCAAACAAGTTCTAAGGGAAACATTTCTCATCAAGCACATTTTTTCATATTATAAAAATAACACAATTTTGATATGCTACATGAAGATTGACTTTTTCTTTGGCCAAACATTAAAATTCACTATAATTTTATGATGTTTACGGTACTCTGTAAAATGATCTTGTCATTAAATGCTCATAGGTTATTGGATTCGGGGGACAAAATATAATTGCGGGGAGAAGTAGACGTCCAGCATAATAGTGAAATCCATTGCATGTAAAACTGAATAAATATCTGATAATATTTTAGATGGTCGTTCTGAAATTTTGATGTGCCATGCTGCTTAAGGATATGTTAGCACCCTGGGATGAGATTTAGTTAATTATAACATTTCCATTCCAAATTCCAGTGTAACTTTTTTTCTAATCCAGTTTCAACATTTAAATTTTCCAAGCATTGCTTATCTTCTTAAAGACTCACATAATTAATTTGAATTTCATATTTATCAGAAAAATACCTTAACTGTACATATAAAAGATTAAATAATTAAAATTTCTCTTGGAATAACAAACATATTTCTCCACTGACATCACACCCGCGATACTCTCTTCATTATTATTTCAAATTTTTTTTATTAATTTTAACATATAACACGTTAATTTATTCTCTTCTTTTTAACGATTGTGTTAAGGAAATTAAATTTATTTTTAATGTGTGTATATATACGCAATCGGTTTAATTTCTTTCCCCAAATTTGAAATTTCAATCAGGTTAATTAAAATTTAAAGAAACATTCTCAATTAACTAGATTTATGTAAGACGTAATCACTGCCCTTCATATAAACTACGTATATTAAAAGAATTTTCTTGGATTTCAGAATTTGGCGACTTATGACCACATTAATTAAAAATGATTAGTGCCTCTGACTTTTTAGACTTTCTTTATATTGACTGAAAACGACTTACTATTTCTTATAGTTTCTCTCTATAGAAATGGGTATGGGTTAATTACACTGAGAAGCGGAGCAATTGATATATTATATTAATTTAAAGAAACATAATATAAAAATTATAAACATGTGTATACACAAGCGGTTTAATTTTTTCCCCAAATTTTGAATAAACCTAATAAAAATTTAAAGGAATATTTCCAATAAATATTAACATTTACGTAAACCATAAATTATTTCCTTTCATATCAACCTTTTTACTTTAAATTTTTAGTTTTATCCCAGAATTTTGCGTCTTTTGACCAAATTATTTAAAAATGGTTAATGTCTCTAACATTTTAGATCCTCCGAGTAATATATTCCCTGAAATTAAGTCTTCTTATGTGAATAAGTTAGCATCATCAAAACCAAATAGCAATGGCAAGACCTACAATTTCTTGCAACTTCAAGTGCAAAAGCGAGTGGAAATTGGGTGACAATTGAAGGTCGTGAAGGTCCGACCTACAATTGAAGGTCGTGGGTGACAGTTGAAGGTCGTAAAGGTCCGACCTTCAATTGTCACTAGGTAGAGCTGGGAATGCGGGCTGGCGGTGCGGATACGGGCCAGCCCGCAGCGGTGCGGGCCAAAAACGGTGCGGGCTGAAGTAGCCCGCACTTTGGCGGGCTGGCATTTTGCCAGCCCGAGCCCGCCAAGGCGGGCTGGCGGGCTAGCCCGCCGGCCCGCCTAACTTTTTTTTTTTTTTTAAAATATTATTTGTATAAGTTTGAGCTTAGTTTGTAATGTTAAAATTGGACTTGGAGTTTTAAACTTGAGTAATGAGTTATAATAAAATAATGTGAGGATTAATTTATAATTTGAGAAGATATTTTAGAAAAACTAACACATATTTTTTTCTAAATAATTAATTTGACTATTTTTCTTATCCAAATTAATTAAGTAGATCTTTTATGTATGTATTACATATGCAATTACATGGATGAGAAGATGTAAATATGAAATTTGGGGGTTAAAATCCTCCAAGTATGTTGTATAATATATTAGAAATTATATAAAACTAAAAATTAAAAAAAAAAAAAAAGCGGGCTGAAAACGGTGCGGGCTGGAGTAGCCCGCACCTTGGCGGGCTGGCATTTTGCCAACCCGAGCCCGCCATTTTTGGCGGGCTGGCGGGCTGGGCCCGCGGGCCCAGCCCGTATTACCAGCTCTATCACTAGGGGTGGAAACAGGTCAGGTCAGGCCAGGCCTCACTCTTAACAGGCCTGGCCTGTTACAAGGCCTGTTGGCCTGAGCCTGGCCTGCGGCCTGTGAAAGGCTTTTTAATCGGTCTAGCCTGGCCTGTGGCCTGTTAAGAGGCCTTTTTTTTAAATAAATTTTAAACACACATAAATCAATTTAAAATTATAATAATTCAACCTAATTGATTTAAAATGCAAACAAAAATTATTAAATTATTAAATTAACACAATTTGTAAAACAAGCCCCCTTAGGCCAAAAAAAATCTAATATGAAAAATTATTAGAAAACATAATTTCATTCTGATATAAAAATATCACTTCATCCTATCTCTAGTATAAAAATTAGTTAATAACTAGATCTAGTTTAAAATATGAAACATCCTTAATCCCTTTTATATTAAATTTATCATTTATTCAGACTAATTTACTAACAAAATGATATTTGATCATGTTGTTACATATGGTTGTTTTAAAAAAATGTTACAGTTGTTATAATTTATTTATTTATTTAAATTAATTAAGTAACTATTATAATAAGAATTAGATTGAGCACACATATATACGGTCTAAAACATAATAGGTCAATTATATATATATATATATATATTCTATAAGCATGGATCAAATAAATGAATGATGCTTTTTTTTTAATGCAATTATGTTTTCTTTCTCTATTCAAATATGTGTCATTATACATATATCAATTATTTTTATTATAGAAAATGAAAATGAAATGACGCATGCAATAGGCTCTAGATAACATGTTTATGTGGATGGAGTTTTCTCAATTAACCGATCAGAATAATAAAAGTCCCTCCTATTAATTTATAATTTTAACACTAAAAAAAAAAGATAACAGGCCCAGGCCGCCTGACAGGCCTACTATCAGGCCTGAGCCTGGCCTGATAAAGCAAGCAGGCCTTTTTACAGGCCTGAGCCTGGTCTGATATCTAAATAGGCCAGGCCAGGCCAGACCATTTACAGGTCAGGCCACAGGCCCCTGACAGGCCGCCTGGCCTATTTCCACCCTTAATTGTCACCCACGACCTTCCGACCTACAATTGAAGGTCGTGGGTGACAATTGAAGGTCGTAAAGGTCCGACCTTCGATTGTCACCCACGACCTTCAATTGTCACCCAATTTGGACCTTCAATTGTCACCCAATTTCCACTCGCTTTTGCACTTGAAGTTGCAAGAAATTACAGGTCTTGCCATTGGTCTCAAAGTTAGTGTAAGTATTGCTGCGAACTTGACTGTATTAGATTCCCACTATATTTAAGACCAACAAGAGCTTAGAAGCCAAATCCTCTGGCTTGGGAGCAAGAAGGAAGAAGAGTAATACAGCATCTCAATATCAATATGCCTTCCTTTCGATCCATTGATAATCTCTTGAGGTTCTTGTTTCTTACCACATTTTACATGATCTGTTTTTTGTTCTTTTGGCCACATTCTTGTTCTGACCAAGCAGCACGGCTCGTAGCCAAAATTTGAAGGATTCTGACAAATGTTTTCAGAAATGCTTGAGTTGAATATACTGATATAATATTCTCCCTAATTCTTTTTGTTCTGTTGCCTTATTCTGCGTCCTGTTTCACAGCGGGAGAACATTATGCACAGCACTGTTAAACGGTGGCCTGAGATTTAGTCGTTTCTTCTTGTTGGTTCTTTCATTGGTTGTTTCATTGCTGTATATGTATCAGTATCACAATTTCTATGATCCGTTCTCCTTTTTAGTTACAATTTTCGTGATCCTTTTTCAGTCGTTTCATAGTCTGTTTCCAAAACAGAATCTGTTTCCTTCTTGCTCTGTACAGCAGGATCTACTTTTTAGAAAATATAAGTTGAAGCAGCAATATGAACACTCATTGGAATCCCTTTTATATGTGGTTCACTTATCGATGAACGGTTGAGTGACTTGACATCTTCACATCTGGATTATGAACTTCATTCTATACATGAGAAGTCTTTTATTATATATACATTCTCACATAGCTTCATATTTACAGCCAATTCTTCAATTAAAATGCTCAGTATTAATACGTACTATATATTGGAAGATTTTTTTGATTTGGATATTCATTTAAAACAAGCAGAATTTTAAAAATGTTGAGCACTCTGTTTATTATTACACCATGTTTTCAACTAACTCATGCATATTAAGAAATACTATCTGTTGGTTGGTGATATCCCAAACTCATTATATTCTTTCCAAATTATTTCGTCTTTAATAACTGCTGAAACTCTTTAATTCCTAATCTCAATCATTAATTAATTGTTAAGAGGCGTGCATTTTAGGGAGTGAGTAGTGCTTTGAACATTTATTTAGCCAATTTCTTACCTTATACATGCAGGGCTATTCCGCGACAAAGTAAATTTCAAAAACTCATTGGAATATTAGCCCTTGTTATTGGATTGAACTTCCCAGATGCATCGCCTTTTCATGAACATCCAGCTATTCTATGGACTGGTATCATTTGCGTATCTATAAATGTCTTCACATCAGATATTATCTCTGGCTCTTGTGCTTGCATAGTACTAATATCGCTTCTAGTTCGACGTGATCTTAAGTTATACCTCTTCATTGCCTATGGGACATCACTGTTTATGTACTTCGGCTACAAAAAAGTATGGGATATATGGAAGAGGGCAGTATCATATTTGAAGACTAAGTGGGATGCAATTACCGGAGGCAACAACGATTCTGCAAACACCACAGGTGTCTAGGCCCCATCCCCTCTAAAGACTATGAGTTATCGCTTATATTCTCTGTCTCTACCAGATAATTAGTTTGCGAGTATATTTCTTTTCCATGTTATAAGACCTTCTTGCTTTGACTTGTTACCATTTATCCTCAATATTGCTGAGAATGGTTTGTTCATGTATGTGAACAAGGAGGTACCCTGTTATGAGGTTCGAAACATAAAGCGTTTATGTTTGGTGAAAAGACTCTGTTTAAGTCCCAAACAAGGTGTTTCATGTTCATTTATGTTTATGTTCGATACACTTTAATGTGTCTCTCCGAGGCTAAAACCTCAAATCGATTAGGGTGAATGTAAGAAAAGAATCAAATAATTGATGAACCTGATGAAGAAGTATTCCAGAGAAAACGGAGATGGCATGAAAGGCAGGAGAGGAGAAGAATTGTATCTTTTTTTTTTGTTTTTTGCCATAAGAATTGTATGCTAATTGATCATTATGGTTCAATATAAAATATGGAATACTTCATAAAAGAGTTTCAATGAAAATGCCCGTAAAGAGATGAAAAACTATATAACACCACAAAGCCAATTTCTTTTGCAGGTTATCGTATAACGCAGAACAGAAAGAGAGAAAATTTAAACATTTGACCTTTTATCCGATAAAGGTAGTTTTCTGATAATATGAAATTCAAATTAGAAGTGGTAACGAAGCAAGTGTTTGTGTTTCAGAAGAGATAAGTAATGCTTGAAAAATTTAGACATTGAAATTGGACTAGAAAAAGGTATAATGGAATTTTGAATGGAAATGTAATAATTAAGTATAAAAGTGCAAAAATACCTTTTATTGTTTTTTAAAAAAGCACTAGGTAAACAAATCTTGAGTGCAAAAACACACATAAATTTTTTCAAATGAACCAAAAATACGGAGAAGATGGGGATGATGAGAGAGTGAACAATGCTGTTGATGAGATCTAGCAATGGGGAAAGTGACGGTAAATGAGAGACGGGTGAGAAATCGACAAAATGAGAGGGATAGTGAGGAGGGCGATGGTCGGTGAGAGCAGAGAGAATGTATGAGATGAGAAGCAGGGAGTTCAAGATGCGACGGTGACTGATTGAGGGACCAAAGATAAAGCCCCGAAAACGCGCGGTATAAATGCTAGAACTTCTGAAAATTCGAATTAGTAAAATAAATTTAATTTAATTTCAAATTAAATAACAAATAATATTAAAATATTAAATTTTCAAATTTAAGTTAATAATTAATAATTAATATAATTATTTAGAATAATTAATAATTTACAATAATTAATAATTTTGAATATATAAATATATGTTTAATTAAAAATTATTAAAAATAATTTATTATTATAATTTATTATTTTATTATAATAATTTATTATTTATAGAATAATATTAAATAATATTCTATTTCTATTTATAGTTATAGAAGAATATTATTAAAATTTCTAGAATTTTTTTAAGAAAACTATACAAAAGGTTTTTTGCACCAATTAAAATAGGCTTTTAACACTGAAGTAACGATAGGTGTAGAAAGAGCGGGTATTAAAAGTTCTTACTTTTTACGCGGGTGACGAAACCGATATAAAAAATGTTAGCTCTGGTCTTTCATATAAAATCCTATTTAATTTTTATTTTAGTTTTAAATATAAGACCTCAATCCACTTTGTCTCTCATATTTATATATTTTTTTTCAAAGTAGTCCTTTTAATAATTGTAGTTTTAACCAATATAGTTGATTAGTAAAGATATTTTAGAAAAGACAACACTTATTTATTACAAATAACTAACTTAACTTCTTTCCTTAATCTCCTCAAATTAGTTAACTGGGTTTTATAATTAGGAGCGGAGGTAGTATTACTTTTAAGCCTAGCGGGTGTAAATCCTTACTTAATCATGTAAATGAGCCTATTAAGCAAGGGATTCGTTGCTGAGTCACTCGGTCCTCCGCCCTCCAGTATTTAGGGGGTGTTTGGATGAGGCAAAATCATGGTTTGCATAATAGTTTATAGAGAATAGATTCTGGAGAGAATAGATTTTGAAAGAATAGATTTTCTAAAAAAGTGATTCTGATAAAGTGAGAGTGTTTGGATAATTAATGTCAGAAGTGCTTTTTGGTATGTGAAATTTACTAAAAAGGACATAAGTTTAAATGATAATTACATATAAGATATATTTCATAATATATGTTTATTTTAAGTAATAAATTTATTAATAATATATATTTTGGCAACATAATAAATAAGATACAAATAATATAAATAATAAAAAATTAGTGTGTATATATATTAATCCTATAAATAAATATGTTTTTAGGAAAATGATTTATTTTGCCAAAGAAAATATTATTATTTCTTAAAGATTTTAAAGATGAAATCCCTTTTCATTTTAATTTATATATCATTGCATATATCATGTTCATATCACAATTCGTCGGTTAATTATATTAACTAACATATAGTATTATATTCACCTTAATTATACGATCACATTCCATTATCTACAAGGATCCATCAGCGAATCAATCAATTAATAATTTCAAAAAGAAAAATGAAATACTCCTATATAGCTGCGTTTTTTTTTTTTTTACCGGAACTCCTATATAGCTGCGTTGGGGTTTATATAAAGGCACATTATATTCCCTCGCCTCAGCAACACTCCTAGTTGCAGCACCTCAAAACCGTACGAATGGATTCTCTGCACCAGCCCCTGCCCTTGGCGCTCTTGTTCATCATCCCGCTCCTCTTGCTCCTTGGCCTCCTCGCTCGATCTCGCTGGTGCTCGCCCTTCCCACCTGGGCCAAAAGGCCTCCCCATCATCGGCAACATGTTGATGATGGACCAGCTCACCCACAGATGCCTAGCCAAGCTCGCCTCCCAATCGGCGGCGTTTTCCACCTCAAAATGGGCTTCCTCCGCATGGTCGCCATCTCTGACCCTGACGCCGCTCGCCAAGTTCTTCAGGTCCACGACAACATCTTCTCCAACCGACCCGCCACCATAGCCATCAGCTACCTCACCTACGACCGCGCCGACATGGCCTTCGCTCACTACGGCCCCTTCTGGCGACGGCGATGAATGGGAGAGAAGAGGCGTTCCGGGTTGAATGGCCAAACCGTGAGCTAATGTGAGCTGAACGGACCTCTGCAACCGTGAGCTAATGTACCGTTGGAGCCAATAATTCCCCCTCAGAAGCTACCCCTGCAAGCTTACCCCAAACCAAGGGTCGAGTCAACATCAGATGAATCTGTATCCAACATTAGTCAACATTCGATCTAAGACGCTAATCAACATTGTGTTGCCCTAATATGTCAAAAACATTAAATGATAATTCCAAAGAGTAAAAATTATTTTCATATTACATTAGAAATTTATGGAGAAAGATCCAAAATATATGACACTTGAAACATATTACTAATTCTTTGGTAAAAAAAAAACATATTACTTATTAAATTCATTTTAACTTTATTTTGGAGAAATAGCTACTAAAATTGTGTCACTTTTACCGTATATGGAAAAAAATGATGTGTTTGAAAATTGTTTACCCAAAATATACGTGTTTAAAAGATTATTGAATAAACAAGTTCAAATAAATATGTTTAGAAACCTTTAAACTCTGAAATTTAAAGAAGCCTCTGCATCTGGGTGTCATTGCAGGTGAATTAGTGATCATATAACGTCTGTGTCCCGGGGGGGAAGAGATCATATTTGTGGATTTTTCTTTGCTCTACTTTGGTTAAGAGGGTATTTAATTTGCCTAAAAAGTATTTTTAAAATGTGTTTTTACACAAATCGAGAAAAAACTTCTTTCACGTACTTTTTTCATATATCTCCGGTTTTTTTTAGAAGAGTCTAATAACTAAATTATGTAGTTTAAAAAAACAGTTAAAATTAGTTAAAAGTAATAAATATATAAGAAATGAACTTCTTTTTCCAACTATAATCTTATTCATAATGGAGTAAGTAAGAAAAAGAAATAGAGCATTAATAATAAAAAATATGAAAGAGAAGATAGAATATCAAGTTGTCAACTTATTAATTAATGCAATGTACAAAATTAATTAGGGACAAAATAGTAAAAATATATTAAATATTTAGATAACTTCAAGTAGGCTCGTATAGAAAAAAATTAAGAGAATTCAAATTTCCTGCTCTTATAAAAAGAATAAGGGGACATATATCATGAAAGCATTTTAACACGGTGGTTTTGTTTGCTAACATATTCACAGGACCCTGAAGGGCCCCCCTATTTATGTTCAGTAAAAAATGGGGCTTGTGGGCCACCCTTCGCTCCATCTTTATCTGACGTTAGTCAACAATCGTTATTGGGAATCAATGGCCACTAGTTAATTCAGTTGAAAAAAATGAAAACAAAAGAGCTAATAATTTTTTTCTGACGCTTTTACTGGAAACTTTCAAATAAAATATTTTTTCCTCAGAAGTAGGGGAGAGGATGGCGTATTTTTCTTTCATTATCATTGCATCAAAAATATAAAATCTATATTGATTTTTGCATGATTTGAGATTGAATTTAGATAGTTATAAATAAAAAAATAGGATAAAAGTGTATTCAGCATCATAATTTTATTTTTCGGTTGAATCTAGCACCCTGATCCTTTCTTATGATACTTCGAGCATCCTGACCTTTTTTTTGGTTGTATATCCATCATCTTAATCTTTATTTTTAATGCATTTAGTACTCTAAAGATTAAGGTATTAAATGTAACTAAAAAAAAATCAGGGTATTGAATACGCTAAAAAAAATCAATATATTGGATGCACTATAAAAAAAAGTCAAAATATTAAATGTATTTAAAAAATAAAATTATAATATTAAATGCAACTTTATTCTGAAAAAATATTCACCAGACAAGAGAAAGACGAACGCTTTTAAGAGAAAACGAAGGGCAAATTGGGTCCCATCAGATGATCTCATTGGAATTGTTCGCAACTCCTTTTTTGTCACATGCATTTAGTTGACGGTTTGCAAGTCGACATCCATTTTTGTCAATTTGTGGGATAATTATAGGACGCGCGCACGTGCTTCCCACCATTTTACCTTAAAACCAATCCCAGGCTAAAAATCAATTTATGTCCATCTTATCATTGATATTATGGAAACCTGTGATTGATATAGAGCTTACTTGAAACTGTTTATAATTCTTATAACCATAAGTATGTCTACTTAAGTTGAGACAAAGCTTGTCATACACACTTGCCTTACATATTATGTAAATCACAACAATTGAATTAAAAACCGAACAGGACTGATGAAGTTATGCTAAAAACTGGACAATTGGTCACTTGGCTGGTCTGGTCAACAGACCCAATCGGTTTGGTGGGTTAGCCCACTTGTGGTTTTTTTTTTAAAATTTTTTACAGCCACTTTAATGTGAAAAAGTTACTTCATTATCTTTTTTTTTTTTGAGCTATTGATAATTGTTAGTTTAGCAACTAAGAGTTTGTAAGTAGGAATATTTTATTACTATAAATCTATTTTGATATTTTGCTAGAATAAATATTTAGTGATTTTACTAATGTAATATTAAGATGTCAATTTGTCAAGAGAATTGTAGAGAAAATTAGGGAAAAAAGGGTAAATATATGATTATTTTGTTAGTGATTCTAGGTAGGGCTACTCACAGGACGAGACAAGAAATCTGTCCCGTTGACCGGACGGAATCAGGACGGGACTGGGATGTCCCTTTTTAGAAAATATTTTTTGTTTTGTGGTTGGAGCTATTGCCATGGATTTTAATTGTTTTTCTCCTTCTATTTTTATTTCTTTAGGCTTAGCCCTTTTGAAAGCATCTTTCTTTTTCTTTTTTCTTTTTATTTCTTGGGGCTTAACTCTCTTAATCTCTTAAAGAAAAGTCCAAATAAATAATAGTTAGTAACATAATAACTCTAAAATTCATTTTCACCATTCCAAAAATCATGAGCAACTATAAAAGCTCTAAATAAATAAAAAAACCATTCAACTATATATGTCTTGAAAGCTACAAATATAAACATTTTGTATTACACATGCCTTAAACATTTTGTATTTTTAACATTTAATAATTATAATATGATTAAAAAAGTTAAAAAAAATTACTGTCTGGTCCCATTTTTTGTCCCATCCTATCCCATATGCCTGGGACTTGAACAGGCTAGGGGGGACGGGCCTATGTGAACACCCCTATAGGGTCGACGGGTTTAAAAAGACCAGCCCTATAAGACCAAAATTCAAAAAATATCTTAATTTGTTAGGTCTGGCCCTTAAGTTGAAAGGCTCAAAGCCGACCCATAAGCTTTCAGCTAGTTTAAGAAAAAATAATATTTTTCGTATTTCTCACATTTTTATCAAAAAATAAAAACAAACCAATGAAATTATTAATAAAAGACATATATATGAATAAAATTAAGTCACAAACACAAAATATCATCATATCTAAATATCCATCAATATCTAAGAACATCTAAACATCTGTCAATAAGATAATAACATCTAAAAGGTTTATCAAGTGCAAATGTGCAATAGAAAAACATTATCATTAATGTTTTAAAATTTCATTATCACCATAATCAATTGCTTTATTTTCGTAGCAAAAATATCAAGTCTTTCTCCTTTATAGTGATTTCACTTTAAAATTAAGTAGTGTGCCTATTATTTTATTTTAGTTTGAGAGGCATTATCATTGAACTCATAAATTTCTAATTCAAATTATAAAATCACAAGTCATATAAGTATAAAAATACTCTCTTATCAAATATATATAGAAATATTAACACATATAATATAAATTAAATCATTATTAAAGTCCAAGTTAACCCATTTTTTAAAATTTAATTGGACAAATTATTATCTAAAACCAAATAAATCAAACAATTATGTGAAATATAATTTCAAAATGACAATAATAATTAAATATTTGAAATATCATTAACAATGTAAAAAAATTAATAATATTAGAATTACACAAAAAATGATTAAAAAAACAAAAAAAATAAAAAGGCCTAAACAGATTAGCCCTCAACCCTGCAGGGTTAGCCCATTTAAGCGCGTTTCCTATTGTTAGGATTATAGTTTTGATGATAACAAAGTCAGATAATTTGGGTTAAGTATGTTGATCGATCAACTGATCGATCAATCGTTTATCGCTAAGGTTACAGATAATTGTTCAAGTGTAAATTAGGTTTATAGTAGGTATTTTGATCGAAGAACTATTCGATAAGTAGTTAATCGATAAAATGATCGATTATCGCTAATGTGGAAATCACACAAGGTTATGGTTAATTATTGATCAACTGATCGATAATAACAGATAATCAATCGAGTTACTGATAAAGAGAACCAAATCTGAAGTATATTTATCGATAACATGATCGATAAATCAGTTATCAATAACGACTTCGATAAGAGGTAACACAATCTACTTGTTCTGCACATTAATTCTGTTACCAATTTATCGATCACTTGTTCGATCATTATGCTCTAACTCTCTGAATGCAGGTAATCATCTTTACCGATGGATCGATAACCTTATTGATCATAAAATTATCGATCACATGATCGATAATCAATGTCTTTATCTACGCTTATTTAGTTTTCCTGCAACCAAATTATCGATAACATTATCGATAATTTAACTTGTTTGCATAAATATCTTTTCATATAACATGATCGATAAAGAGTCGAAGGATTGCTATATTCGCATTAAATTATGTTGAACTATTTTCGATCACCTAATCGATCATTGGCTTTTCGATAATATGATCGATCATTCAATTCCTTGACACTCATGTTTTCACAAAACTTGATCGATAATCAGTTTCTTTACCTTCCAGGATTAAATTTATTTTCTCACTTTATTCGATCACTTGTTCGAATATTCATTGATCGATCACCTGCTCGATCATTTCAGATAGTCTGTGTCTTTCACTGAATATATTCATACTCATGATTTATCGATAACATTATCCATTCTACATTTATCGATAAGTTGTTCGATCATCAATGACTGAAGTTTCATTTCAATAACATTTGAATTATCGATAATCTGTTCGATCAAACAAGTGTTCGATCACTTGTTCGATCATGGAACAATTTCCGTTTACTATGATAATTCTTAAAGTCAATAATCCAACACTTGATCGATAATATTGTTGAACTAATTCGAAAAGTCTTCATTCTGTTTATCGATAACATGATCTATCAACAAGTAATCGATCATCTCTTCGATCAAACATATCCAGAATGTCTTTCTGCTCTTTTTACAGATAAATCGTTTCATCCAAAATCACTGAATGATTAATTCGTTTTCTCTTCTTGGTTCATGAATAAAGTCTACACCGCAAGACTCTTACTTGTTTAAAGCTTAAAATATGCAGATTACTGAGAAAGAATACAACGGCTCTTCAACGGGATTACGTAGACTGCAACCTACAGTCTCAGAAGATCAGACGCATTAATGGCGGAACCGTTGAAACCAGTGAAACACGCAAACGGAGTCACAACGGCTAGAAGTTCTTCCGTCTAACGGCTACTTAACGATATCAACTATAAAAGGCGCGAAGAAGCATTAATGAAGAGATTGAATACCGGAACTACCACCTGCGATTATTAAGTCTAGCATTCAATACTCTGTTTTCCGCGATACTACCGAGCATTAGTGTTCATCATTAAATTCACTCTGTAAGAGAACCAATTACTACTCTTATTAAATACTTGAGTGATACTCAAGAGTGTGGACTCTTGAGAGGGCTTGTATCCTTACGGGAGTAAGGGGGAGTGATTGAGGGATTCAATTACTGTACTGAGGCACCAAGAGCCCTGTCGATGTTGGAAGATAGTGAAATACTCAGAGGTGTTCTGGGGACTGGAAGTAGGTCAAGTGGTTAAGACCGAACCAGTATAAATCTTGTGTCTTCCCTCGGCGGTGAAATTTCTCCTGACTCTGACTCTGTTTTTTTCTCAATACTGTCACGCATTTAATTTAAAATTTTTGTAACTCACCCAATTCACCCCCCTCTTGGGTGAGATTGTTTCTAACACCTATTTGAAGGGAAAAATATCAAGCCCGGCCCTTACAATTTTCGGGCCTAAATGGGCTGGCCCGAGAGGCTCAACTTTTTTTCCCGGCTGTAATTCTAGGTACTAAATTGACATTTAGTTTTTTGGATGGTATGATGAGAATATAAATTAATTTTTTATTTTTTAATTCCTCACCGGTTTAACTTCTAGGTTAACTCTAATTTAACTTACTAATTCTTGACGCACCATCTAGACCGGTTCAGAGGTCAGTCTGATTTTTAGAACCTTGATCACAACTGAAAAGCTATTTTTGAAGGACTTTGTCGCCATTTTAGACAAGCACACACACATTTTGATTAATTAAGATGTATTTATATATTCTTTTTTTTCTTTTTATAGACTATTTATATATGGTTTTTTACTGTTATTGGATAGGGTAATCCTGGAAAAAAGATAGGCTAATATTCATCCTTGTTTCTATTATAATACATTTCTTACCATTCACGGCATTGAAAAAATAAGTGATCAAGTCATTAATCTAGTACAAAAATAGAATAAATTTTTAATTTTATCTACATTTAAATAAAAAAAAGTTAGATTCTGTCTCATAATTAAAACTTTTTTTTTGGTCATACTCTCATGATTAAAACTTTAAATCTGAGTAATATTGAAAAATTTAATTAATACTTGTCAGATGGCATATATAATAAGGACAATTCATTTATTCCGGGTGGTGTATTATACTCCCTCTCTTCTTTTTCTAAAAGCCTGATGATCAAATTATGCAGTTTAAAACAAAATTTGAAATTAGTTAAAAATAATAAATACGTAAAAAATAAACTTTTTTTTTGTTTTTCCAAGCATGTCCTTATTTATAGAGGGTAGGCAAGAGAGAGAAAGTATAAAAGAGAATATATTAGATATGAGAAATTCTTACATGCTCCAACTGCACCACATCATTTGTGTCTTGGTCAATAAAAACACACCAAGTCACATTATTTTAATCCAACCCAGAAACATTTAAATCTTACATGGCATTTTTCTAAAATTACAAAACATTAAAACATAAAAAAATCACGGAAAATTTGATTAAAAGTCCCTGTTTAAAAACTTAATTGACTAAAAAGACCTAAATTTGAGGAAATACAACTATGATTTATGAGTGCAATTTCTTTTTACTGTATGCAACATATCATTAATGATGTGCAACATATATCAATGTGGAAGTTATTTACACACAATTAAAGAAATGTTACACACAATAGAAGAACAACTATATTTACAAATCATAATTGCACGCATTCAAATTTAGGTTTTTTTAACAATTAAGGTTTTAAAGTTTTAAGCAGGGATTTTTTTAACCAGATTTTCCCAAAATCATTCTGTGGGTCCCACCATTTGATTCTCTCCCCCACCCTCGTCTCCACCCCCACGCCACAGCCCACATGTTATCTCTCTCTTCCTTCACCGTCGAGACCTAATCGCAGTTTCCGCTATTAAACAATGGAGTTAAAGGCTATTGAAGTTGCAGTTCAATCCACTGCAAACAATAAATCATTAAAAAAACAGCAGAGGCTTCGAGCATTAGTTTGTGGGTTTTTCATAGATTCTGAGAATCAAGTTACTTATTTTTCTTAAATCCACACACAGATTTGCCACTGCCGCTGCCGCTGCCATCACCATGATCACTCTCAAGAAGAACCATCAAGAGATCTGCCAATACCTCTTCAAAGAGCGAGATTGATGTGCCGAATGAGATGCAAAGCTTCAAGTCGAAGGAGCACATGTCAAAGTCGAACCTTTCACTTTGATTCACTATCACCTCAATCTCAGCTGAAATCGAGTTCTTTAGAATGAGAAATCACCTCAATCTCCCTTTTGAGGTCGCCCCTCGTACGTTGATGATGGATGCAGTTCATGAAAAGTGAAAATGGTAAAGGAAGAGAGAGTGGGGCCGTGGGCCGAGCTTGGGAGGAGAGGAGGGCGAATTAACCGCAAGGAGGGAGTAATCTCATAAAAAGAAGATGGTGGGACCCACTGCATAACTCATCATGCCTTATAATTTTAAAAAAATGCAATGTAAGATTTAATGTTTCCATGTTGGATTAAAATGACGTGACTTGGTGTGTTCTGATTGGCCAGAGCGCAAGTGACAGGGTGCACTGGAAGCATGTAAGAATTTCTCGATATATTATGCCAAATTGGCAAATTGCCAACTCTTCAATTAATACAAGTATAATACATAAAATTAATTAGAGGCAAAAATAGTAAAACACATTAAATGTTTAGACAACTATGATTGGGATCTTACAAGGTTAAGATGTGCTCTGCATCTCAAAGTATTTTCTCTAAATCTTACAAGGTTAAGATGTGTTCTGCATCCCAAAATATTTTCCATGATTTATCCAGCATCTTAAAATTATTTGGTATGCAATTCCACGCACTAAAGTATTTAAAAAATAATGATGCAATCCCATTCAAATGGTTAACATTATAAACATCTGTTACTCCTTTTTTAAATAAGGAAAGTGGCATCCGGCATCTTGATCTTATTTTTCATATACATCTGACATCCTAATTTTATTTATGGTGCAAATGTTATTTTATAAATTGGAGCATTTGCACGAGTGTAGGCTATTTTGTGCCATTTATTTTGCAAATAATATTCATTAAGAGCGATTTAACTATGCCAGGCATACGTTCTAAAATAGTATATTGATTTTTTAAAAAAAAATTGAATTTGTATCCTAATTTTATGTTCAAGCTATCTTTTAACATCCGTAGAGTCAACTTGAGATTAAAAGTACTAAAATGGTTAGCACAAACTCTTAACACGCATGCCAAGCACACTCAAACACGCATATTGGGCCACTGGTTGGATACAAACACATAGAACATAAAAGAAGGGCACAGTATTGGCCCAATAAAATAAGTACACAAAAACCTTGGAGTGGCCCAACATAGCATACCACAAACCCAAGACTCACAGCATCGAAGCGGATGAACGGAGTTTTCCAAGTGGACCCCACCCAATTCAGGATGGGCTCGATTGGATTAAACTTTAATTCAATTTTTGGAAAAATGGCAGAAAAAGACCGTCAAAATAAAAGATTGCAAATTGAGACCCAAAACAACATTAATATGGGTTTTGACAATAATTTTGTGAACGGGTTCTTGTATGTAATTTTTCTATTTCAGTGATCTTCTTTTAACTATTTTTTCTCAATTTTTTTCCAGATTAAAAGGGCAAGAGACTGACAAAAGGAAGCAAACAAAAATATTATCAGTTTGGAGGGTCCTTTGTCCTCCTTAAGCCTTGGAAATCTTCCATGAATCTTCTTCTGCATGTCGGGTCAATCCCAGTTACTAGGACTGTCTGTGGGCCCACGGGGTGGCCCGCTTTAGCTAGTATGTCAGCACATTGTATGGCTTCTCTGATACTATAATTTACTTGAACATTCTGTCCATCATGCAACAGATGTTTGACCCTTTCAATCTCGTTGTACAAAGGATGATTCGCGCCACTATCTCTTGAGATCATATTGATCGCCTCCATCGAACCTGAGCAAAGTTGAACATTTGGTAGTTGGAATGATTTGCAAGCCTCCAACCCTATATGGATGGCCACTAGTTCTGTTGCTACCACTGGTAGCACGCCTAGGCACTTTTTGAAGCCAGTGATCCATCTTCCCTGATCATCCATAATCATCCCTCCACATGCTGCTTGTCCATTCTCCAACACCGAAGCATCCACATCCACCCTGATTGTTCCTGCTTCTGGGGGAATCCACTGTCTGCTCCTTGATTGTTGATTAATAAATATCCTGGGTTTCAATCTTCCTTTTTCCACCTCCTCCATCAGAAGAAAACTGCAATGATGAATGATTTCCGAGGTGGCGGCTTGGTGTGATTGGAATATTATCTGGCACCTATACTTCCAAATCAGTCGGCATAACAAGCCAAAGGCACGTGACCATGACGCCTCTTGGAACTTAATCCTCTATGGTGAATGTGTCGAATTCCAATGTAGCCATTCCTATAAATTGTCAGGGAAAAAAAAAGAAAAGGCAGAATAGGAGTTAGGATGAATAAAAAACTTCCACATGTGTTTCGCTCTATTGCTGTCTCTCAACAAGCGTATCACACTCTCCTCACTATCACACCCCAAAGGGCATGTTGACAGATCACTCAAACCTCTCTTACCTCTCATCGAATTGGTCATAATTGTTGACGCTTGTCACAACTGTCTTTTCTATTCATTTAATACTCATCCAGAAACCCTATAGTTTAAGGAAATCATGAATTGAAGCCTATAAATTAAATTAAATTAAATCAAAACCGTGGGAATACAATTCCCTTTCGAGGCAAGCTCTATTTGAATTCTTGGGCTCTGATACTAATGCTAGCATTATGAGTGTTCAACTTGTCCCGTCTCGATCCTGATCAATTCGGGATGGGACAAAAAAATTTTGGGACGGGATGGGACGGAACACGGGATAGGGTCGTCCCGTCCCATCCCAAGGTATTTTTTTTAAAAAAAAACTTATTTATTAATAATTAGTATTAGATTATTCAATTTACTTATTAATAATAATAATGATTTTTAATAGTGATTTTATGCTCTTAAGTTGTAATATTATCTCAACAAAATCTCATTCTTTAATAAAATAATTCATAAAACTATTATATAATGTTTCTTTTATGGTTTTATTTAAGTATTGTTTTTATATGCTTTTATATTATATAATTGAATTTTCTATACAATATTTTTTAATAATATTTTTATCTTTAGAAGCTCAATAAAAAACAGACATTATAATATAAAAAAATTAATATCCAAAATTAAAATTTTTTTTAAAAAAAGAAACGGGACAGTCAGAAAACGAAACGGGACACAGCACACGGGACAGAAATCCCATCACATCCCTATTCACCAGCACCAGGACGGGCCATCCCGTGGATACCTCTAGCTGGCACTCATCTATGCCAAGGCCATATGTAAAATGGTTCCTGATTTTGAGCTTCCCTCTTTAGGTTTACAAGAGATGTTATTTCTGGATTTCTTCCCATAGCATTAGCAATATTAATATCATTCATGGCCCACCCTGATCTGTTGCAATGTGTCTGCATTATATGGGCAGCATCTGTACTCATATTTGTTGTTGTTTCATATTTCTGAACAGCAGACAGTGCAGGACAATCATAAGATCTCGTGCTTTTGGACTTTGTAACACTAAACTGCTGTATTCCGGGTTTTGACTTTAAGGGACTAAAAAGTCATATAACTTAGCGACCAAGTTGCGAGGAGCGGAAAATTGATGATCCGTGTGGTACAAGGGAAGGGAAAGGAAAGGAGAAAATTTTAATATAACTTCATTTTAAAAAAAAATATAGTTAAAAGCTTTTAATTGATTTTGTTTACTCTTTTATCCTACTTTTTTTTTTTATCCAAATTATATAACCCTATTTTCTAATTTTTTAAATTGAGCTCATAAAGATTTTTTCTCCAATCTCTTTCCCTCTTCTCTAATTCTCTCATACCAAATGTAGGGAAAATCTCAGGTCCTTATAGTGAGTTCTTACACTATTTTTTATTTTATTTTTATTATTGCACTCCTTTTGGTTTAAGCCATTAGACGATTAGAGACGTTTGATGCCAAAAAAAAAAAGCCATTGGAGACGTTGATCTCCATCGTTAAAGATGCCAGAAGGACATTGACGGAGCAAACAATGTGAACATCACCCAGACACTTTGTACTCAAATGATTGGGTGGAAGCTGGGATACCCCATTCTCATCCTCACACTCCTCTTGCGTCGTCATCATCCCATCACCATTACTCCGCTCCGTGTCAGCCACCTCTTCATGACGGCGATTGTGCCGCCAGGCTTGGATTTGTTGAGTCCTTGTTATTACAGGTACTGTTTGTCATCACCATTAAAATCATTTATAAACAAGTTTTATGTAAACGAAAATAAAACTTATTTCACATACTTACCTCGTATTTCATAAATTATGAATGAAAAACTAATTATAAGCTATTTTCAATAGACCTATAGTTGGCAAATAAGTCTCAAGTTATGAATTCTATTTGTACATGAAAATTCTTGCTCCTCTTGCCTGGATTAAGAAGGTGTTTGGATTAATTTTTTAAAAGTGATTTTAGAGATTTTGAAATAAGTACTCCTCTAGTCCTATTTGTAGGATAGAGAGAGAAATTTTTTTTATGCTATTTACAAGTTACCTCATTAAATTTTTAGTATGAATGTACTATTTTGTCATTCATAGTGTAGGTAGTTATTTTTTAAGGGTATATATATATATATATTAAATGGGTATAAAGTTAGAAAGTTATTATATTTTAATGAAGAGTTAATACAATTTAAAATTTTTCTTGATTTGTGCAAAATATGTTAAAAGTGTCTCATAAATATGATCATTGGAATATGTGAGAGGGCTTTTGTCTCGATTTGTATTGAAGCACTTTTTTTTTAGTGCTTTTTGGGTTTCCAAACACCCGCTAGATCTCAGGTTCCCATGAATTGTTAAAATAGTATTGTTAGTGTTTCCATTTACTTTTTCTTCCCCTCTTTCGTTTGTATGAATTTCAATTTCTTTTTGCAAAAAACAATTGCATTCCTTTAAGTAATGATCATATATCAAACTTTTAATTATTGTGAAGATAGATAAAATGTGCTTGTCGAAGCGGACTGCTGTGTGGATTGAAAAACCAATTTGTTTCCATTTGCTAAGTATAATTAAAATGCTACATTTAAACTTTATTTATCTGGTCCAATTTATAAGACACTTCTATTATGATTCACATAAACTAAGAAAAATTTTAAATTGCATTAACTTTCCATTAAAATATAACAATTTTTCAACTTTATCTCTATTTAATATATATACATTTCAAGAAAAATAACTATCTACACTATAATAAATGAAGGACAAAATTGTACATTCATACCAAAAATTTAATGAAGTGACTTATAAATAGAATTAAAAAAAAATTCTCTCTACGCTATGAATAAGACCAAAGGAGTATGCAAGTACAAAAGGCACATCAAACATCAAGATTCTGAAGTTAGGCCTTGCGTCCTAACATTCATGGATTCATTTGGCAGGAGAGAAATGCAGAAGAGAAGAGGGGAGGGGAGGAAAAAATTTAAGAGAGAATGCCAACTGAATCTAGCAGAAATATCTGAATTTAAATTTAAGCCTATACTTTTAACAAATTCTTAATCAAACCATGAGGCCTAATTAGAAATCTCTTAATGTTGTTAAATAACTAGAATGCCCCTCTTTAATATAAAAAAAGGAAATTGTTTATTTTACTCCCCAAGTGATCTCTTATAATTATTTTTTGAGACAAAAAATATATATAAGTAATGATATAACTAATACTAGTAGATGATAGATAGATGAGCGTGCATGTACGTAAGAGATAACTTCTGATTTCAAAAAAAAAAAAACTCCAGTAAAAAAAAAACGAAGAAGAAGTAGTTTTGGGCATATTTATAAAATGAAGAATATTTTCTATAATTAAAATATAAGAGAAGCGTATGAGGCAGAGAGAGAAGATTTCTCTTAGTTTACTTTATTAAATTGTTAGCATGAACGTATTATTCTGTCCTTCATTTATTACAGTATAGATAGTTATGTTTTTTGAAAGATATATATATTAAATGGGAATAATGTTAAAAGTTGTTGTATTTTAATAGAAAATTAATATAATTCAAGATTTTTCTTAGTTTATGTAAAACATGTTGGAGGAACTACCTTATAAATAAAACTATATAAGTATGTTGTTTTCTGAACAGCAAGCTATTCATAACTTGCAAATGGGGCAAATGATGAATTTTTTTAACTACAGTACAAGAATGAGTAACCATTATTGGGAATCAACGGAAATTTTTTTAAGTATGCATTCAGAGATATTATGATTTAAGCGGATTGAAAATTTAACATTTGTTTCTCATGTTACTGTTCACAGAGAAAATTCTATATATTTCGTCCAACTTTGAAAAATTATAACTAATTATAGAAAAATCATATTAAGGTGGTTCAAAATTTTATTTGAAGCTCTTTCAATTCGTTATAAGAAAAAAAAAAGGACTTATCCTTACTAATTTTTATAGTTTATTTGTTGAAATTTACTATTCATTTGGTCAATTATGGAGCTTCCAGATTCTCTACCTCAATTTCTAAAATTCGTATCCTAATGTCTACATCCAATTAAAGCAAACTATTCATGCTTTTAAAGCTTATGATGTGTACAATATGATCACCAAATTTTGTGATCATATTCAACCATTTGCTAGGTCAATCTAGAGCTGGAACCTCATTACTTTAGGACTTACGTTTTATCCTTCATTAGCTTCTTATTTTTAATTCTTACTTAATTCAAGTATGCACCAACTAGCCTTATAGTCTCCCATTTATTCTCATACTTTGAATCACATGTCATTAACAAATGAAACATCCTTCCTTAAACCCTCTTAAGTATGCATTCAAAAGTATTACGGTTTAAACAAATCATGAAACAAATCCGTGAATTGAAAATTTAACATTTATTTCTCAGGTTACTATTCATTGAGAAAATTCCAAATTTTTAATCCGACTTTGAAAAATTGTAATTAATTGCAAAAAGCTCAAAACTTAGTGGTTTTAGGTCCTACTAAAAGCTCCTTAAGTGCTCTTTAAACAAAAAATAGTATTAGGAACTAATTCAATGTGAAATTTTGCCAGATTCGTACGGAAGTTTCTACTGTTCCAATGGTCAAAAACTGTTTTCGAGATTTTAAATCCTAATTTTGAAAAATCACCATAATTCTTACAAATATCCAAAATAAGAGTTGTACCTATGGATTTAAAGCTTAGGGAGTGTACTTTAATCATGCCAAATTTCAAAGTCAGATATGAACAGGAACTCAATCAAAATAGGTGCTAGAATTATCACATACCTTGATCTTGAAGCTTGAATCTTATTCCTTCTTCTTGGCCTTCACCCCCACGTTTTTCTTTTCATTTTTCTCTGTAATTTTCTGCTGAGTTTTTTCTCTATAACTGCTTGCCCAAATTCTCTTCCAAGGGGGGCATTTGTAGCCAAAATTATGACAAGGGTTGCCAACTTTGCCCTTGATAAAATGTAATAATTGAATTATTAAGGGGTGCACATGGGCAGGGCTGGGCAGGGCAAGACCCCTGCCTGATGCCTAGCCTGAAGTATGAGCGGGCTCCATTTTGCAGCCCGCTGCCCGGCCTTGTCCATAGAAGCCCTAACCATTTTGGGCTAGGCATAGGCGGGCTGGGCAGGGTGGGCTTTGCTGTTCAAATGATGATGACCTACTGATATCGCATGTTAAAAAACTTTTGTCCGTACCTAAAAATTATATTTCATAATTTTACATTTTCACACATTAAAATTATCCAGAAAAAATTCAAAATAAGTCTTAGCAAATATCCAAATAAATAATATTCATAATCCATTTAGAAGAAAACAACTCTCAAGATTGTAATTAAAGTCTTGAAATTCAAGCGGTTTGCATCATCTCCAGAAAGTTGAGTAAAGAATAAAACATCTGAAAAAATTGAAGAGGGGTTGAAGCACATTGAGATATTTCATTGGGAGCTAGGGATGACGATGTAATAGAAGCTTGATTGTCCATTCAAGTGACAAAAATTAAATGTTACCTAAAGGATTGCAAAAGGATATTAAAACTGAAACAATGGGCTAACAGGAATAACATAGACCATATAAAAATAGGGTGAAAATAATTATAAAAAGAAAAATAAAAAATCTTATAATCTTATAATAATTTAATATAACCACTTTTAATAAGTAAGTACTTATTATGCGATACAATGCAATTAGCAGTCTATACAACTAAAAAACTTCTTTCCATCATATGACTTGTTCATAAAAAATTAATATAAAATAACTAAATATAAATTAAATAAAAAATAAAACATGTAATTCAGATAATTAAACCCCAATTTTCTTTCCATGCTCTTACACCAATCTTGTTTTCTATCTTGCATAAATATTCAAAATTTTTGATTTATATAAATATGTAATGTATGAACTCCATTCTCCAACAAAGAAAGTTGTTAATGGCATAGAGGAGAAGATTGACTTATAAATAGCCAACATTACAATAACAACACACAATAAGATATACCCAATAAAGCTAACGAAGAACAAGTTAAAAGCAAGATACTACTGCTTCTTTAGAAGAATTAGATCCCCTAAAATGGAAAACTAATAGACATGTAATAATAATAAATTAAATTGCAAAGAAGAGGGAGACAGCTTTTTTTTTGGGTAAAGAAATGTAATATATTAATATTATTTTATAAATTATAATATATATAATCCGGGCAGGGCCAAATGTGCAGGGCAGCATGTCTTGCCCGTTGCCCAGCCCAAAGATGCCCATTCTTTTTCAGGCTCTTTTTTTTCGGGCTGGGCTGGGCAATTTTTCTTCGGGCTCGAGGGGGCTTAGCGGGCATTTGGGCCTCATGCACACCCCTCATGACATCATACTCTTGACATTATCAAACTTCTTTCTTGCCTCACCATGCCATGTGATGAAATCTCATGGAAGGAAAGGAGAAGATTAGATCTTTACCATTAGATCAAACTTGAACTCCAAGTTTCTTCTTAATTTATTTGGCTTACATTTATCTGGTTTCTTAATGGCCTTTTGGAGTTTAGAAAATTTCTTTGTCTACTCCATAAACTTCTTTTAATTATATAAAAAAATTCTATGAATTTTCTTGGGCCATAACTCTTCCTTTAACTATTTCTTTTTGAATTTCCCGTAAAATGCCTCTTAGGGGTGTAACTAGACTTTATATTTTATTAAAGCCACTCTGTTAGCCTTGTGGGGATGTGACTAATTTTATAAACTTCTTTAGCCTCTTAACTATTTACTCTCCATTTTTATGTACATTTTTCAGGCCTGCTCATAACTCAAATAATTGCATCTACATAATTATCCCAAAGTGAGTCATTATACTGAAAATTCCATTAAAGCTACTGCAGGGGTATTTTTATCATTTATCTTCTTCAAAAGCCCTCTATACACCATTTTCTATTTTTTAAGATTTTTCTGAAATTTTTTGTATGCTTTCCATAGTCACCCTTGTTGGCTCGTAACTTTTTGAAATTAAGATTTTGCCCTTGCTTAGGCTCAACTTTATGAATCTTTACTTTGAGGCCTGCACCTCAATCTTAGGCCTGCACCTAACCTATTTTTCTTTCTGAGCCCTTGAGACTCACCTGGAGCTCCTGACTTTATTTATACTTTTGTCCTTAGAAACTTTTTCGTTTTGCAGTTTAGTTCCTATTCCCGTTTTAGCTTTCTTTCACATCCTTGAGACTTTTACTCAAAGGGGCTTTGTAGCCTACCTTCTTTATGCTACTTTCTGGGCTTTTAGGCTTAAAAATTGGGATGTGACACTAATCGCACTTGTCACTAGCGCTTCAAATTAGTTACTAGTATTAATCTTATATGGTATAGGAGCTAACCCTAGGTCGGTCTCTTGTGAAGTCAAAGGTTGGTGATATATCCTTATTTTATTATATATTTGTATATATATTTTGGGAATTTTATTATAATTTAAGGGCTTAATTGCAATAGTTGTTAATAATTTGAGCTCACAAGGAATTACATAAATAAATGCTTAAATGGGTCTAATTATTATGTTTTCTTAGTTAAGCTAATCTACACGAAGGTATTTCTATTTTTTTGTGTGTTTCAGGATATTTAGGAGTAATGAATCTAAGTTGGGCCTAAAATACTATTGCAAAGTGATAATGGATCAAGGAAGGTAGGCTTTGGAGCCCAAACAGATTGGTACAAAATGTAGGCGTTGAATAATCAATAGATTTTAGGGCCTTAAGGATGCATTTAGGCTAACTTATAGCATAGTTAGGGCCCATATATGTTAACTTACCACTTATACCTCTCAAATGGACCTAACACCTCCACTTAAGCCCAAATAGCATCTCTTTCATGGCTTTATTGTTAAAAAAACATGGCTCACCATTAATGAAAAGTAGGAAGGTGATTTCACAAGGTTTTCTTTCTTGTCAAGTCAAAAGAAGTGCCACCTTATTAATAAAAGGCAATTTTGGGATTGCAAAATTAATTAAAGGATGAATTGTTAATATCTAGTTAGAGAAATTCTAAAATATCTTCTTTAAATTAATTATATACCAAATCCATATTTGAATAAATAAAAAACTCCTACTACACCTTACTTTCTCTCCAAATCTTCTCGTTAATTATTTGAATTATCCTAAACCCTTCATACTTCCACTCACATTGTGCCAACTAAGCTTCTTATTATCCTAAACATTAATTCAAATAAACTTAAGTAATCTTTTATCCAAATTCAAATATTAATTTGATGACTTATTTTCCAAGCAAAGATCAAGAGTCCAAGATAAAGTAAATATCATAATCTTTATCCTATAATGAGGTAAGGAGGGGGTCGGCAAAGGCTATAAAAGGAGGTCCAAGGGCAAGGAGTAGGACACATCTTCTTCACTTACTCTCTATGCTCTCCACAAGCATCACTAAGGCATCGAATTCTCTCTATTTCATATCTATATTTTGTTTTCTTCTTTATCAATATGATGTGTTCTAGCCACATGAGTCGCTAGTCTTCTTGTTCTTGAGAAGAGATGTTGTGGCTTCAGTCCCATGTTTTAATTTGGATGAGTTGCAACTAGAGTTTTTAATCTTTCATATGTAAGTTTTTATGATTTCCTAGTTTTAGGTTTTGAAACTCTTATATGTGATTCTTTTGATTATTAATGTGAATTTCTTTTTTAGTTATAACTTGTGAGCTTATTTATAAATATTTTTTACTCTCATGATTATTTCATGTTATTCTAATAAGATTTTTAGGGTTGCATAAGTAGTTATGAATTAAGTTTAGTGATAGCTTGCTTTTTAAGAATATATCATTTGAATATTCTTGTTTGGAGGAACAAATTATAATTGGTATTGAATTTCACATGCTTAGTGGTTCTAAAAAATAATTATTTAGTTGATATTTATACACTAGTTCTAGGTATAGATATTAATTAAATAGTTATGACCTATGTGTTCAATTAGGGTTTATATTTTGACTTAGTAGTCTTCTTTTTGTCAACTCCTATTAACTTTTGGATCGGGATAGCCACACATCGATCCCTAGAAAGCTCATCTTATCAGTAAAGTTTTTCTTATTCACTATCTCTTATTTTTACATCCTCTTTGCTTTCTTATTTACCTTAACTTAAAATCAACATTTTCTTCTACTCCTTATTCCTCTTTAATCACGTAACTAAACTTAAAAGTTGTTTCAAAGCCAAGTTTTGAAAGGTTAAGGAAAAATTGGATTCTTGACAATCTCACCACAAAACCACTTGATTCTTATTCCTTTTAAGTTTTGAAACATTATTCTAACATTAATCAATCACTTCCATTGATTATGTTAGTGGCAGTCTCACCCAAGAGGGAGGTGAATTCGGTGAGTTATAAAAATTTTTTGAATTTAAAACAATAAGTTAACGGAAACAGAGAGTGTGACTTAGAGAGATTTCACCATAGAAAGTGGACACATAATTTATACTGGTTCGGTCTCAACCACTTGACCTACGTCCAGTCGTCAGAACACCTCTAAGTATTCCACCATGTTCCAAGATTAATCATGCTCTTGGTGCCGCAGTACAGCAATTGATACTTTCAATCACTTCCCCTTATTACCCGTAAGGTTACAATCCCACTCAAGAGTCTACACTCTTGAGTTTCACACAAAACGTGATTAATGATGATAGATACAAACTCTCTTATAGAGGGAATAAATGAGAATCACTGAAGCTCAGTGTATGGAAGAACAGAGTATTGAATGTAATAGTAAATAATCAACAGAGGGTAGTTCGGGTATTCAATCTGTTCATTTAATGTTTCTTCGTACCTTTTATAGTTGAGGTAGTTTAGTAATTGTTAGACGAAAGAGCTTCTAATCGTTGGGAGTTCGGTTGCTTGTTTCCCCAGTTGTAACGGTTTTCGCCATTAATGCTTCTGACAGGGTAGGCTACAGGCTACTTAGACAACCATTGGAGAGCTGTTGGGTTTTTCTTTGTAATCTGCAATAATACTTTAATTCAATAAGTTTTTCTTTGTAGAGTGAGGTCAAAATGAACAAATGATAAAATGAACATACGTAGTTTACAAGTAGAATCAATCAATTGTTAAATGTGTTGAACAGTAACTGGACATCCTTAATTGAAGTAATGATCGATGACTGGTTGATCGATCATGTTATCGATTATTTAGAGTGAGAGCTTTTGAAATAGGTAACTAAGTTTATCGATCAAGTGATGGATTAATGATTTATCGATCAAGTGATCGATAAAAGGAAACAGTGACTTCATACTGGTATGCAGAGAAAATGAAGATCAAGGTCACTTTTGATTTTGAATTTCTTTAAATAGAGAATTAAGATAAACATAAAGGCTGAGAAAAGTTTAAATGAAATAGATAATAAATTTTGAGATTCATCATGACTGGTTGAAATTTAAATTGAAATCGCTCCATGATCGAACAAGTGATCAAACACTTGTTGATCGATCAGGCTATCGATAAACAAGGTGTTATAGAAACAGATTTTAAAGCAATAATGATCGAACATATTATCGATAAATAGATGATGGATAAACTTATCGATAAACAATAAGTAGAAGTATATTCAGTGAAAACACTGACTATGTAAATTATTGAATAGGTGATCGATTAATGAGCGATCGATCAAGTGATCGATAAAATAGAACAAAGAGATTTAATCCTGTAAATTCAAAGAGCTGATTTATCGATCACGTTATGTGAAAAACAAGGCATACAGGTAAGCGCAATGATCGATCACACTATCGATAATTTGATTATCGATCCAATAATCGAAAAGCCCATTAATTAAAAAACAAGATACCGATGATCGATCATTTGATCGATAATTCACTGATCGATCAAGTGATCGATAAGCCACTTGGATAACAACCTGCATGTAGAGTGGGTTATAAAGTAATGTTCAATCACATTATCGATAAATCATTTATCGATAAAGTGATCGATAAATGGTGACTAAGGCAAAACATAGAGTGAGTAGAATGTATTACCATTTATCTATCTTCTCATCGATAAACCATTTATCGATCATGTGATCGATAAATGCCTATCAGATTTGTATCGCTTTATCTGACTGATATTCGATCATTTTGATTATCGATCAAGTGATCGATAATTTATTGCAGACTTTTATACATAATTAAGTTAACAATGATTGATCAGTTGATCGATCAACACATTATCTATAAGGTTATCGATCAATGTTTCCACAAAGTTATTGATTGTACATAAATATTATCTATCAAGTTATCGATAAGTCTTTGATCGATCAGATGATCGATCAACATGCTAAAACACATATTCCTTACTTTGTTATCATCAAAACCTTTATCCTAACAGATTAAACCCATTTAGACATCATATCAACATAGGGTTTTAACCTTCCAAAATCTATTAAAACTATGGCTAAACTTAACAAGACAAATAGCAAGACAAACTACATCAAAAACCATGCTCTTACCTTGTCTTGAAGCTTAGATTTGTTTTAAACCTCAGGGTCTTCTTCTTCTCCCTTTTCCCTTATAGAATTTTGTTCTCCCTCCTCTTGAACTTGCTATGGCCGAAAAGCTTAACCAAATGGGAGGGGGAAGGTATTTATAGTGCAAGCCAAATTTATCTTAGGGTGATCCTTCAAATTCACCATTTACTTTTACCCTAGTACACTTGTTTTGATCTTGCTTCACTTCCTTTATGATTTTTCCACCTTAACCCTTTTAAGTGTCTTTCTCACTCAATTCCCATGCCACCTGAAGGGACACCTCACATGTCAGCTATTCCACATGTGTAAAAACATATTATTTTATTACATAATTTTATTCTTTCAAGCTTGCCCCTTGACAATTTGTATTATTCCATCCATGACCCTTCATGAAATTTACATTAAAATAGGGAGGAAAATGAAGAAAAATTCATGCATAACCATATCCTTGTCTATTCCTCTACCTATTTTATGATTTTATATCATATCGAGTACTTTTTCAGGTCCTGACTTATTAGGTAACCATAGGACATGTTTTGGAACCCTTTTTTCATCACAATTAACCTGATAAGGAGTTATATAATATGCCTAAAGAGGAAATGATGCTCTTCCCTTTGTCCCTTCATTAAAATATTTAAAAATATTTATTTCAGAGTAAACTTAACCGAATTCTTTTTACTGGTCCATGATTATGAGAATCTTTCATCATTAAAATGTTAAAGCCTTTATATGCTACCCAAGAAAAGTCAAAATAAACTTATGATAATTTCTCAAGTATATATTTTCTATTTTTCTCCAATTATCTGAAGCCCCATTATATTTTAAATAATTTAATTTCTACTAATATTTACAATTAGTCAAAACCTTGAAAATTTCATCAAATTGCTTTAGGGGTATTTTTGTTATTTTTAACTTTATACGGACCTCAAAACATCATTTTCCATTTTTCTGGAATTTTCTAGAATTTTTATAAAATTTTTTGGCATAGTTTCCATCACTTCCCTTTTTGTTTTGAAACTTTTCAGATTTATGATTAGGTCCTTGATTGGGTTTAGTCTCAGGAATCATCTAACTAAGGTTCCCAACACAACTTTTTAGCAGTTAATCATCTCCAGTTCCCATACTCGAGCCCTCGAGACTTTATTAGAGTCTCTAACTTGCTTATTTCATGGTTCCAAGAGACTTTTACTTTACGATTTAGTCCCTAGGAATTCTCTCGTCTTTCCAGGAAACTTCTAGAACTCATGCCTAAAGGGATTTGGTAGCCTGCCCATTTCAGGCTAATTCTGGTACTTTTAAGTCCAAAATCCGGGATGTCACAAAAAACATGAATGACATGAAAGAATGACCATATTTCAATTGTAAACTTTAGATAGTGATAACAACTTTTGAATGCATTTTACCCATTTTAAAATAGGAATTAATAGGTTGTGATTTTAACATAAAAACTAATAACATATCAAGAGTTGTTCAATATGGAGGTCCTGAAGCTCAAGATGCACTCATCCAATTAAAGACCCAACAATCCTTCCAAAATGTTCAATGGATTTCTAGATTGAGAATGCTTACGTGGATGATGATATGGACATATGTAAAGCTTAGTGTGACATATGGAAGCCCACCCTGAAAACCACTATGGCATGTGAGTCATTGCAGTATGAACGCTTTGAATTTTGAGAAAGACAAGAGCACGTTCTAAGAGCCAAAAAGAAGTATTTGAACCCAATTCCCATGTTATTGAAGGCTCAGCACAATTATATATGTATGGAGGAGTCTACTGGAACTATAATCTTTCAAATGTTTTGGACCATGGGAGTTCCAAAATGTAGCTTATTCATATTCAAGCCCAAATGAATGTCTTAAAAGCCCATACTTACTTATGGACATGAGTAACATTTATGAAGATCTATTTAAAAGGTCCAAGAAGATTCAAGAAACATCAAGAGTTGTCTTATATGGCATTAATCATGATTCTATTTGTTTTAATTAGTTTTCTATTTTATAGTTTCCTATTTTGTATTGATTACTTCTTGTAGACAAAGACTTACCTATTTTGTCTTTTGTTAATTAGTAGATAGTCAAATAAGATCCTTCTCATTAGTAATAGGATCTTCTTAGGTAGTGAGTGATCTAGATTATTCTTTCTTGACTAGCAAGTTAGGGTATTCTAGAAGGTCTTTTGATTTTCTTATTTTTACTGTATTTTCACATATATTTTTTATACATTTTATTTAGTTAGTATTTTAAGCTCTAATAGCTTATAATGGGCTTTTAGGGCTTAGGTTATCAATTATTGTTTTTATATTAGGTTATTTTTCAAGAGTCTTAGTTTATAAATATTTCAGTATGTACTCTTTTCATAGAGAGATGATTTGAATAATTAATAATATGAGAATTTTATTTCTCTTATATAAGCCTTGCTTGCATCTTTGTATTCTCATGAGAATATTCGACAGTATAAAGGGAGTGATAAAATTTATGGTGTTTGTATGGCCAAGGTTGTAAGAGACAAGTTCTCTTAAGGTCCTATCTCCATCATCTATTCGATACTTGTTTTTAGCCGGTCCGTGTCATCCCCTCATATCAAAAACTTAGAAAAATGAGGGGGGGAAAATCATGTTTTTAGAAAATTCTCAATTCTTAAAATTCAACTAATAATAACAAGTTTTCAATTCATTTTTACCCATTTAATAAATAGGGGCATTTATGGCTTTTTGCTTGACTTTCAAAATTCTATTTTAGAATTTTATACCTTTTAAGGATTATGTTAATTCAAGCATCTTTTAAGAGATTTCATATTTGTTATGTTCTTTTATTGTCATTTTCGCTATTTTTATTTTTTAATTTTTAAATAATAAAAAATAAATCTCATAAATTTCAAATTTAAGTTATGAATCAAAGTTCTATAATATAAAAATATTCTTTTATAAAAAAAAGAAGAAAAACTAGGAGAAAGTCCTCCATTATTATTACTCCTCCGGTCCTAAATATAAGATCTCTTATGTAGTGTAATTTACATTACAAAATGGATCTTATATTTAGAACTGGATGGAGTATTATTTTTTTTTTGAGAATAATCTACATTAAAATAGAATACTTTGTGTGTAAAAAATTTGTATTATATCTCGTCTTGATTCTAATTATTTTAGGATGGGACAATTTCATCACGAAAATCTGGGACAGAACAAAAATTGATGGGATAGGATGTCCTGTCCCAGTTCAGTGTTGATATATTCTCTTTTTTATTTTTTAAAATTTATTTTACTTTATTATTAATATAATAATATTATAACTTTTATGAATATATTGTCTACAATTTAAGATTTTTTTTTCATATAGATTATATGATTTTTTTTAAGAAATATCTTAAATTTATATATTTTCTATCTTTCAAAAAGAAACATTTTCTTTATTAATTTTTTTATCATTGTTAATGTTTAAGTCAATTTTTATCTTTTTTTTAGCGTAATGTTTACTATGAGTTTTAATACTCTAAATACATTTAGTTTTGAAAAAATTAAAAAAATTAAATGGGATGTTTCATATTTTTCATTTTCTTTTATTGTAATTTTCGCTATTTTAATTTTTAATTTTTAAATAATAAAAAAATAAATCTAATAAATTTCAAATTTAAGTTATGAATCAAAGTTCTATAATATAAAAATATTCTTTTATAAAAAAAAAAAACTAGGAGAAAGTCCTCCATTATTCTTACTCCTCCGGTCCTAAATATAAGATCTATTTTATAGTGTAATTTACATTACAAAATTGGTCTTATATTTAGAATTGGATGGAATATTATTTTTTTTGAGAATAATCTACATTAAAATAGAATACTTTGTGTGTAAAAAATTTGTAAAGTATTAATTAGGGGTGTTCACTTATATCTCGTCTCAGTTCTAATCATTTTAGGATGGGACAGTTTCATCACAAAAATTTGGGACAGAACAAAAATTGATGGGATGGGATGTCTGGTCCCAGTTCAATGTTGATATATTCTCTTTTTTATTTTTTTAAATTTATTTTACTTTATTATTAATATAATAATATTATAACTTTTATGATTATATTGTCTACAATTTAAGAGTTTTTTTTTCATATAGATTATATGATTTTTTTAAGAAATATCTTAAATTTATATATTTTCTATCTTTCAAAAAGAACATTTTTCTTTATTAATTTTTTATCATTGTCAATTTTTAAGTTAATTTTTATCTTCTTTTTTAGTATAATGTTTACTATGAGTTTTTATACTTTAAATACATTTATTTTTGAAAAAATTAAAAAAATAAACGGGATGTTCTTGTCCCATCACAAACGAGATGAAACACCATTAGAATGAGACAAGACACGAGATAGAAAAACCGTCTCGCGAGAATGAGATTAGGATGTCCCATGAACACCGTGGTATTAATATTTTCTACTTGTAAATATTTATTATCTTATCTTCTCCAATAAACTTTTTGATAAGAGCATTTTTCCGAATTTAACCTAAAAATATTAACACACATAACATAAATTTAATATTTTGGACACAGGTGATTCTTATGATTATGAGAATTGCTGCTGTAACGAGGGTACAGAACAGATAATAAACTAAACAACAACTCTTGTACATTCTTATTAATAATCGAACATTTGACCTTAGTCCCAGGTTATGAAGAAACTCTTGACCTATTTCCTCTAACGTCTCAATTAGTCTCAATATTGCCACAGTGAAACCTCAGTATCTGCCTCCACGTCATCCCAGCTCCACCCATACGGCCTAAGAGGGGGTGGCGATCGGAGCGGCTCCTCCGCCATACTCACTATCAAATGACGGAGCTCGTCCAATCTCGTTGACACAGCTGGATTTTGATAAATATACGTCGCTTCGTCTTCTTCACAATAATCCTGTACATTCGGAGCATCTCCGATGACTTCCTCGTCGGCCGTTGTACTACTGAGACTGCAAACTTCAAAATCATCACCACTCCTGCCGAATTCCTCAGCAGCCAGAGCCGCCACCCGTCTGATCTCCGCCGCATTGGTTGATTCCGGTAGAGGCAACCGCCAAGCTGAGTCAGCGAAATTCAGGCAAGCCGATTTACCACGAAGAGCCAGAGCCGCCACGTCATGAGCACGAGCGGCCATCTCCACCGTGGAATATGTTCCGAGCCAAATCCTGGTGTTACCGTTCGGCACACGAACCTCGCAAACCCACTTGTCTTTGTTCCTCCGTCTCACTCCTCTGTACACGGGATGCCTCGTCTCCTTGAAAACCCTCCGTCCCGCTCGCTTCTTGGGTCGCTCCGACGCCAGTAACAGTTTCGGCTCCCTGCTCAACGAGCTCACCTCCAACCAAGAAGAGGAGGAAGAAGCGTCGAATGTGTCTTCTCTGAGAAATTCCATTGTATTTGGATGAGATGTGAGATGTGAGAGTAAGTACAAAGCAGATGTGTTGCGCTGGAGGGGGTGGAGCGAGTGATGGGAAGCAAGGGGTTATATATGGTTTGGGTGGTTTGGGTTTAAGGGTGGACAAGGTGGGGCCCACTTGGGGTTTGCCTACGATGAGGACGCGGACACGGAAACGGTTGGAGACATTTAGAGTTGGCTCCCACGGTTACCACTTGCTTTGCTCACCTTAGCTACTTTTAGTCCTATCGTTGAAATTTTAGATTCCGGCCACGTGGTCTAAATTCATTGATTCTCTTTTTTGCCTTTGTGGCGAGCCCAAATTCATTGATTCTGTAGTCACAATATTCATCCCATGTGATGGAGCAAACTTGGAAGTTAGATTAATTATTTTAAGAGGCATATTTTATTATTGGACCCCTCTCATAAAAATTGATTTTGTAGATTATTTTAAGATTAAGGTTACAAGAAATTTGAAGAAATTTTAAAAAAGATAGATTAATATAAATTTATAATGTTCAGTTACTCCATTTTGCATGAAGAATGCAATATGATGGATATGAAAAATAGGATTTAATTAAAAAAATTCTTTATATTCCTAAATTAATGATGGTACTCATTTTATATATAAAAAGTACTATTTCCTTTTAGGGAAAATTAATCTTTTAGTCTTTCAACTTTTAACTCATTTATAACTCAATGCCTCAGCTATGACTCATTGCAACTTAATCCTTAAGTTTTTGACTCGCTTGTAAGTCAGTCCCTTGTCTTTTTATTTTTTAAAAACATAATCCTTCTCATCCATTTAGCAGTCCAACTCATAACTCATCCCTCCTACGTGTAGAAAAACGTTATTGACAGTGTTAATAATTGCTGATGTGCCTGCCAAATCAGATACCCATGGAATTTGTATGAAATTAAAAAAAAAAGTTTTCAGTTAGGGCACATTTGCCACTAAATGAGACTGAACAAAGACGAGAACATGCGAGGCGATCAAGACGCGCTGCAGATGTGACGGAGAAGAAGGGTAAAGCAAAGACGCTGCGAAGAAGACCAAACCGGAGAAGAAGAATATTTGTCGTCCCATATATATTCACCATATTCCGGACTTTGGCTTTATTCAGTGGTTCTCTTTGTGCATGGCACCCTATAAGTTTAGGCGCAAATTTTATTAAACAGGGATACATTCATGCGAACATCTGTTAAATTTTAGTGAGCACTCAACTGTTCCTGCATCATTTCTCTACAAAAAAGTTGTGTTTTTTCTTCAAACAACCATGGATGTATTTGAAACCCCACTAATTTTGGTAAAGTATCGATAATTTTTTTTATGTCACAATACTGTGCACATTGATCAGTGATCTTTTTTTTTAACCTCAAAATATCAGCAATTTTTTTCCATCCCATAGCATGATACAAATCGGTGCTGTGATAATTAACAATGAATGCTTGTCAAATATCATAGAACCTGGACCTTTAGTGGGAGCGGTATGTCTTCCAAGACATGTTTTAGTTTTTTCAATTATCAACACTTCCACCTGTTCAAGTTCAAAAGGATTCACAGTGCAGAGTCAAGGCATAATATAGCATTTGGAACCGTTAAAAACATTCGATCAAGGCCCAGACTTCATCGCTAGTCCAGGGGGGGCTTCAAAAAATGAAACTGGGATTGCTCTTTTCAAATATCAAAGTCTCTGCATATCCTATCAAAAGAAGCAAGGAACTGGGATTGCTCTTTTCAAATAATGAAATTTTTGGAGTGATTGCTGGACAGGGAGTTAATATGAAATAAAACTCATTTAAATTAATAGCATTAGTACATGCTACAGCTCAAGTCATAAAACAAATTCCATGCATAAATAATTGTGCCTCCATAGTTTGAGATCCAGTGGCGAAACGAAACATGCAGGGTACCATAAAATTTGCTATCGCTAATGTTGAGCGTTTCTTGATTCTCTAAATTTGAATATTTTGGTAGATAATTTACCTTCAGGAAATCTGAACGAATCATTTCCAGTGAAGAAGTAGAGAAGAATATTCAGATCCACTTCTCCCCGTCTGCATCAGTCGGACGAACATGAGGAGAATGAAGATGGAGAACACAAACACAAGGAGAAAGAAGATGGAGGACAACGCATCGATCGAGAAGACGAAGTCAATGGAGAATGACCCACATGCATGCAAAATGATGCGAGCCTTCTTCAGCCAAAAGGAAATGCGAACAGAGATGGAGAAGAGACAAGGAGATGATGTGGCGCTTACAAAGATGAAAGGTATGATGTGGCTCTTATATGATATGAGAAATTAACGAAGAAGGACAAACTTTATACACATTGGAAAGATGAGCGACTGAGTCATAAGCGAGTCAAAAATCTAAGAATTGAGTTATAACGAGTCATAGTTGGAGGATTGAATTTTAAATAAATTAAAAGTTAGAGGATTAAAAGATTCATTTTCCCTCAAAAAAATTAAATAAATATAATGATAATACATAATTAATAACTACTATATATCCAATAACTATAATTGTATTTATATCCAAAATCTAATCTAATTAAGTAAATATGTTTAATTTGAGTATGTTTTTTCCAACTTTCATTTTTTTTTGTTTTGTTGATATGAGTAGTCAAATAATATTTTCAAAGACGACATAGATGACCTATTTATATGTTTTTATTTTAAATGCTTGATTTGCGTTTCAAAATTAAAATATATTTGATAGTAACATTTTTCTTTTAATTTGATAGCATATAAATGAGAGAAGAGAGGCATGATTGAATCCATAAATATACCAAATCACACACAATTTGACAGTGAAGGGTAACACGAGATTATTAGAAAATAATATGGACATATTAGTCAATGCAAGTCAAAATATTACCTTTTCCTTCCAAATTCCCTTAATTTTGTAGGGGAGGCTTAATTTTCCTTCCCTCCTAAAATTTTTATCTTGCCAAATAAAAGAAAATGATTAAAATCTCTCTTCTTCCTTTCTTTGCCTTCCAAATCCTTCATACCAAACGAATTGTTATTTTTTTTAAATTTTGCTCATTAATAAAATTAATGGAACACATATTTCCCCACACCAACCTCCGTATTCAAATAGTTTGTTTTTTTATTGGTCTTGGTATGTTCCAGTCCCCACCTCTTTCTTTCTAAATTCATTTTGTTTGGCCATTCATCCTCTCACCCGTAAATCTTCATGCAAGACGAGGAGTGCAAATAATGAAAGGAACTCATTCACATATTGAACGAGTTAGTTTTCCATTTTTAAAAAAAAAAATAAGTCACATCAGCTACATGACGGAAGTCGCTCTGAACGACTTCTACGTAAATTCAAACTCGTTCCATCCTTGACTTGAACGAGTTTAAGTATAGTATTTAGATAAATATTTGTCATGATATAGTACTTAAGTTTTTTTTACTGTTTATAGTATATGAGTAAAAAAGCCGATTAATGTTCATGAGAAAAAATGAGAAGTCATCAATTGCTTCAGATATGGAAGATAATTTAAAATAAAAGAAAAAAATGAAAATTTATTCACTAGTCCTCATGATTTTTGTGATATTCTATTTTTAAAATATATTATTATATTAATTAGAAATAAAAATATTCATTACAACTGGTTTTTTATGCCCATATTAAAAAAACAATTGAAATGAGAATGAATTTTAATAAATTATGCAACTTAATTAACACGTAAATTAATGTAGATAAATATAACTATAAATAAAAAATATAAACCCATACATAATGTAAAGAACCAAAAAACCAGAGAAAACTGAATAATTCTTTCATTACTAACAAAGGCCACCCGGCCAGGATGAGACAATACAACACTGAAGGACCTGTTTCACTTACTTATACAGAACAAGCCCTAGACTAACTACCTCAGGCCCAATACAAGCCCAAATAGAACAACCTGAATTTAAACCTCCTAACACTCCCCCTCAAGTTTGGGGTGCATAGAGGTTCACAGCCCCTAACTTGCTCAAGATCCTATCATGATCTTGTTTTCCTAATCCCTTGGTGAATATGTCACCCTGTTGTTCCTTACTCCTTACATGCTCAAGACTTATGACTCCTTGTTGTAATTTTTCTCTAACAAAATGACAATCTATTTCTATATGTTTAGTCCTTTCATGATATACAAGGTTATTTGCTATACAAATTGCAGATTTACTGTCACAAAACAATTGTACCAGCTTTAAATTAGTAAATCCAAGATCTTCCAGTAGCCTTTTGACCCACACGATCTCTAAAACAACACTGCTTAGTGCTCTGTACTCTGCCTCTGTAGATGATTTGGAGATCGTGTTCTGTTTCTTTGACTTCCAGGATATTGGTGATCCTCCAAATTTCACTACATATCCTGTTACAGACCTCCTAGTATCTGGACATGTTCCCCAATCTGCATCTACATAGCATTCCAGTTGAGCATCCTTATTTGCTACAATCTTGATCCCAAGTCCTGGACAGCCCTTGAGGTATCTCACCACTCTCATTGCTGCCCTATAATGCGACCTCCTTGGAGCATTCATGAACTAGCTAAGTGCCTACACAGCAAAGCTTATATCAAGTCTAGTTACAGTGAGATATAATAACTTACCTATCAACTGTTTGTATGCACTTGGGTCAGATATTAGATGGTCATCTTTCTCACTTTTTCGGTCTGTTGCTGAGTCTTATATTTTGCTCAAGAGGTATACCAAGAGGTTTTGCTGCAGTCAAGCCCATGTCAGTCAAAATATCTAGAGTATACTTCCTTTGATTAAGTATAATTCCATGTTTTGACCTAGCCACTTCTATTCCCAGAAAGTATTTGAGCTGACCTAAGTCTTTAATCTTGAATCTGTTATGTAGAAAATTCTTTACCTCATTAATCTTTTCAGTCAAATTTCCTGTATAACCAGGTCATCTACATAAACTAGAACCATAGTCATTTCAGATTCAGTTTTCCTTATAAACAGTGAATAATCATATAAACTTTGCCTAAAATCACACTTAATAAGAGCTTCACTAAGTTTAGCATTCCATTGTCTGGATGCCTGTTTCAAACCATACAAAGATTTGGTCAATTTGCAAACTTTATTGTTTCCATACTGTCCAAACCCTTGTGGAACTCTCATATACACTTCCTCCTTCAAATCACCTTGAAGAAAAGCATTATGAACATCCATTTGAAATAGATTCCAGCCATTCATTACAGCAATACTGAGAACAATTCTAACTGTAACCATTTTTACTACAGGTGAAAAAGTCTCAAAATAGTCAATTCCTTCTTGTTAACTATACCCCTTGGCAACCAATCTTGCCTTAAATCTATCTACCTCACCTTTTGAATTATACTTTACCTTATAAACCCACTTACAGCCTATGGGTCTCTTTCCTTTGGGCAGCTCCACGATTTTCCAAGTCCCATTATCCTCCAAAGCCTTTATCTCTGCCTTCATTGCGTCAACCCACCTGGGATCTTTGGTTGCTTGCTCAAAGCTGGTTGGTTCTGTAATGCTGTCAAGCCTAGACAGTACACATTTATAGTCTTGTGAAATATGAGAATAAGATAAATAAGACTGCATTGGATACCTTACCATTCTTTTATTTGTTGTTGGTATTTGATCATTATCCATAATGCAAGCATAGCCTACCATTGATCTAAAAGCAGTGTCAACATGACACACATAATCTTTCATCCAAGCTGGTTTCCTTGTTTCTTGGACTGTTCTTCTAGGACATTGGGGAATCTCGGCAGTTACTAGATCCCCAGCATCCCCCATCTCTGGTTCATGACTATTACGTTCTTTAACTAAAGATGGTGGTGCTAAATCAGTCTCATAGATCCTATAGTCATTGCTAAAGGGATCAATCACTTGTTGGCTACGATCTCCCCCTTGATTGGGACCTATTGCATCTTTAAAAGGGAATTGAGATTCCTCAAAAGTGACATGTCGACTAACATGCAGAGTTTGGGACTGAATATTATACAATAAATAACCTTTTTGATTATTGGGGTACCCAAGAAAAACACAAGGAGTAGAGCGACTGTGAAACTTATCATGAGTGTGCAAAACTGTAGCAAAGGCTAAATAGCCAAAAACTCTCAAAAAGGACAGGTCTAGAGGGTGATTATACAGAATTTCGTACGGGGTTTTATAACCTAAAATGGAAGAGGGTGTTCTGTTATCAAGAAAGTGGCTGTCGAATGGCTTCCCCCCAAAATTTTAAGGGAACATGAGACTGAAACAGAAGACTCCTAGCAACTTCTAATAAGTGACGATGTTTGCGCTCTACAACCCCATTTTGTTGTGGTGTATAGGGACATGAGGTTTCATGAATTATACCTTTACTAGTAAAGTGAGTGTTCAATTCTGTATTAACAAATTCTAAACCGTTATCCGTTCTAACTTTCTTTACAGCAAAAGCAAACTGATTAGAAACATAAATCAGAAAATTCTTGAGATTATGAACTGCTTCACTCTTATTAATCATAAGGAAGGTCCAGGTACAGCGAGAGAAATCATCAACAATAGTCAAAAAATATCGGTATCCTTTATAACTAGGAACCCTATAGGGCTCCCAAACATCCACATGAATCAATTCAAAACAGCAACGGGTAACAGAATGACTAGACGGGAAAGGTAAACGGGTTTGCTTAGCACGGGAACACAATACATTTCTCATCAGTAAGAGCAGGAACTTCTTTCCTAATCAGTTCAAAATAGCAAAGCTTATTCACAAGAACATGACCTAGTCTATTATGCCAAATAGTCTGTTTAGTGGAAACATGCAACACATTATCCATGTTGTTAATTCGTTCTATGAGGTAAAGACCCCCATAGAGTCTACCAATCCTCCTTGTTCTCCCAGTTGAGATGTCCTGCAGTGTGCAATAATCAGAGTAAAAGGAAGCCACAAATTTTTTGCTGGCTGTTAATTTAGATATGGAAATTAAGTTATAACAACAACCAACAGCATAATAAACATCGGTTAAAACAATATCATCAAGAATTTGAACAGTTCCCACATGAGTTATTAACATTTTATCACCATTGGGCACCTTAATTACTCTAATTGGTCCTGCATACTTATCTATCGTGGCAAACATATTTAAACTATTAACAACATGGCATGTGGCACCTGAGTCAAGTATCCAGTTTGATTCATAAAATGATCTAGGGATAGTTAAAATGATACCTGAAATGGTTTCTTCCAGATAGTCAGTTATGCCCACTGCAATATCATCTTGATCTTTTCGCAGAAGCTTCAATATTTGATCGTACTATTCTTGAGTAATGGGCATCTGACTCAGTGCGGGAGAGGGAGAGGATGAAACGTTGCCAACATGACTGGTATTGGTGGTTTGGGCAGGCTTTCCTCGAAGGTTAGTAGGAAAGCCAACCAACTCATAGCAATTCTCTCTTTTATAGCCCTTTCTATGACAATGTGAGCATTCTTCAAATGATCTACCGCGTCCTCGTCCACGGCCCCTTCCTTGTCTTCCACCTCGAGCAGCCATGGTGCCATTGTCATACGGTGAATTATTGGTCCGTGATGAGATGTACTGCTATGACTCATCTTGACAAACTAGAGAATATGCTTGGCTGACAGTGGGCAATGGTGACTGAAGTAAGAGTTGTGTGTGAGCTTGATGGAAATTATCATTCAGGCCGGTCAAGAACTGAAATAGTCGCTGTTGCTGAATGGTCTTGGTATACTGCTGTGTAGTATCACATTTACACATGGGGAGTGGCATGATGGCATCGAACTCATCCCAGAGATCTTTTAGTTTAGTGTAATATTCTGAGACATTCATAGTGCCTTGGATGATTGAGTTAATCATCTTATGCAAAGTAAAAATACGCATGCCATTAGCCTTATGAAAACGATCCTTTAAATCGAGCCAGACGAGTCTAGCACTATTCGAGAACACGATGCTGGTGGCTATCTGCTTGTCCACTGAGTTGATTAGCTAGGATAGAATAATCGCGTTACACCTATCCCAGAGATCACGGAGATGGGGATCTTGATCTTCTCTGGTACATGTGCCATCGATAATCCCCATTTTGTTTTTGCCCAGCAGAGCAAGCGTGATTGACCGGCTCCAAATCTCATAATTTTCAGCTCCTCGCAATACTTGGGACACCAATGTGACCGACTGAGTGTCGGACGGATGAAGATATAGAGGATGCGTAAAATCCACAATAGTCTGGGTACTAGATGTCGTACCATCTTCCTTGCCCATGTCGAATGAAGATCGGAATCAAGAAAGGAAGAAGAAACAGAGGGTTTGCAGGAAGGAGGAAAAGAAGACAAAAGAATACAAGAAATGAAATTGTAAGACTAATTCTTTACCGATAACTGTTGCTGGAGGTGTGGACGATGACTGGTATGAAGCTCTCTGATGGTGAAAAGAGAGAGAAAAGAACTCTGGAAGCTGAAATCAAACACAAGCTAGGGCTTCAAACAAAACCGGACAGAGTACAGGGACGACAGAATCACAACGATGTCGTTGGATGGATTGGGCTTCAACCGGTTAATTGAATTATTAGAACTTTGATTTGTGTGAGCCCAAACGAATCAACCTGGCTCCTAGATACCATGTAAAGAACCAGAAAACCAGAGAAAACTGAATAATTCTTTCATTACTAACAAAGGCCACCCGACTAGGATGATACAATACAACACTGAAGGACCTGTTTCACTTACTTATACAGAACAAGCCCTAGACTAACTACCTCAGGCCCAATACAAGCCCAAATACAACAACCTGAATTTAAACCTCTTAACACATAACAATAAAACAGTATATATTAAAAGTTCTTTTCCTCTCTATTATCGAAAAATCGTTCCTTTCCTTTCCCTTCCAACAAAGCTAAACTCCGCTCTCCTACTTTACTTTCCCCTCTCAAAGTCCAGGCATACCCTGAGAAGAGTGTTTGGTAGGGGATGGAATTCTTGTTACTTGGCACTGTGAATCCCAGGGAGATGGGAGGGAGGGGTGGTACTGGAAATTCCCCTTCTTCAGTCGGCTAGTCTCCGCCTTCGGTCTCCTTCCTTTCCATCGTTGATCTGGTCATTAGCCGTCCGACCTCCGTCCGTCATCTCCCTCTCTCTTCCTCTCACAATCAGACGCTGCCATCGACTCGGAGGCGGACCACCTGCAAGTCCAACGGCAAAAGACGGTGGACGTCGTTCGGAGCAACGAGCTGGAGAAGTTGAGGATGGACGGGGTGTTGAGGGATCTGTTGCTGAGACTCGATTCTGTGCCCAGCATCGATTCGACGGTGAGGGAGGCTCGCAGAAAAGTAAGGCGTCGGGATTATGGGGTTGGAGCAAATTGGGTTTATGCTCAGTAGCCACGGAATCAACTGAATACGTGCAGAGAAAGAAAATCAATGTGAAGAGAAGAATATGGTATATAGTGAAAGAAAATTAGAATTATTTATGATTCATTTCCGATCCTATTTCTCATTTCAATCCCCATTTCCATTCCCTTCAATTTAAGTCCAACGCTTTTTGTGCTTTATTTTTTTTTTTTTTTAAACATATGCATTAGATACCATTTATAATTAGGGTGACAAATTTTGAATTTTACGCTGGTGAAAAATTGAATTTATATACTTGTTTCAAGCCTAAGTTACCTTTGGATAACTTGATTCCACCAAGACAGATAGATGTTATGGTTTGCCCATTTGTATACCTCCTCCTTATCAATATTTTGCATATGTAAATGAACTAGGATGTCAAATATTATTTCATTATATTTATTATTATATTTTATTTTATTTTATATGCCATAATATAATGACTGGAATATATGATAACATCAATTTTATGCATATAATAATATATTTTACATGACCAGAAAATACAAATAACCTATTCTGATTTCTAAAAACTTGCTTTTCCATCCCGTCATTTATCAACGGAGGCAAAATAAACATATTCTAATGTTTTTAGGACGATTAGCTTCTTTTTTTCTTTTTTTAGCCAGAAGGAACATTAGCTTAATTAAACTTATTCTTATTGTTGATTTGCATTAAATTGTGTTCTAATTCTCAGAAAAATATTAGATTACAAGTTATTTATAATATCTTATGAATACATGTTCGGTCAAAGATGCTGCCCCAAAGTCTATTGTTGGCGCACACTAGAGTCCAAGGTTAGCGATCAAACTAAAGCATGCGACAGCGGAATATTACTGAACTTAATTTAAAGCCTACATGAAAGAAATTTAATTTCCTTAACACAATCATATAAAAGAAGAGAGTAAATTGACAGATTAAGATAAAAATTTGTTTAAAAAGTTTTCACTCACCAACATTAAACAACTGAAAGTTTTTATGGGTTCAATATAACTTGAAGTATAAAAATCATAGCAAATTTGAATTGCACCAACGGCTTGGATTAGAAAGGATCGGAGGGGTGAGATCTCGGCAGATGAGGGTCATTCCCCCCCCCCCCAGTTTTTTCTAATGAAAAGCTGTATTAAGCTGTATTTCAGCTAAGGGTAAAACCCCTCAAACAATAAGAAGTCAGGATCCTTCGTCAAAATCCACCTCAGGACATCCTAGTGAAGAATGACTAAAGATACATCAAGAATATCATGCACATGTTACAAGTTTCATAAAATAGTAGTTCTAGATAATAGAGATTATTAACAAAGATATTTTAGGAAAACAACACTTATTTATTACAAATAACTAACTTAACTAATTTTTTTAATCTACTGAAATTAGTCAACCAGCTCTTATATTAAAGACTAGAGCTAGTATAAGTAGATTAATGATGTTAGTTAAATTAGTTAATATAATATTACTTTAAATCCTTAATATAAGAGCTGGTTGAGTAATTTGTGTAGATTAGGAAAGTTTGTTAAGTTTAATTATTTGTAATAAATAAGTATTATTTTTCCTAAAACACCATTGCTAATCATGTGTATTAGTTAGACCATTTGATAGAACTTCTAATATGTGCAACTGATATGACGACTATAAAATAAATAAATAAATATGTGAGATTAAGTGGATTCAAATCTTATATTTAAAACCAAATCAAATGTCAAACTAACTCTTATATTAAAGATCGGAAGTAGTATTTTTAAAAAAAAAAATACCATAAGCATCTTCTTTAATTCCTCCCTCTCCTCTACTTGACATTATTAGGTGGAATATCAATAGGGTTAATTTAAAAAAACTAATAAATATGTAAAATGAATCTTATATAGAATCAAAATCAACTCTTCAATTAGATCCTATATTAAGAACCAGATGAGTATATTCTTTGCAAATTTTTTCTTATTTAATAACTGTTGAAACGCTCGTGTAGGTGAATATATATTAGGGAGAATAACAGAAAAAGAAGCTAAAAATTACAAATCCCAAGTCACGTTTGGTAACACAATTTTACTTGGTATTGACAAGTGTGAATTTGCAAATGACAACAAATTTTTGTTGACATTCTTTGTTTGGCATTTACAAAATTTTAGTTTTTTTTGTCATTGTCCCTAAATATTATTCATAAATATATTTAATAAAATATAGACGAAGTACATATTTTCAAGCAAATGCTGCTCCATATCCGCTTCAGCAGATAATATGAAATCATCAACAAAAAAGAGGTGTGGTGTTTTTGCTCCATGCCTTACTAGGGAGAATGACAATCAATTGCCCAACCCGACATCATTCTGTATTGGATGAGAGGTAGAAGGAGAGGGTGTCTCATAGGCTAATCATCATTTTTCATTAATTTGGTGAGAATACGCCAAATTCTGGGATATAAGTGTTTTTTCATTTACGGTTTATATAAATTTTAATAATTATTGAAAATGTTTCTCTTTTTTTTTTTGTGAAACAAAACAAAACAGTACAAGTGCGCTAAGCGTGAGGGCATCCTTTAGTCTCCTGGTCTGTTTGAATTAGCGGTAGTAAAAACTTTTTTTCAATTTGACATAATTGGTTGGATAATATACTTTGTATAATTTATGTAAATATAGAATGAAAAATAATATTAAAAATTAAAAATATTATAAAAACTATTAAAAATTATTTTTACTTAAGAGAATATTAAAAAAATAAATAAAAACTAATCGGGAAGCACAAAAAATATATATAGAGAGAAAAGCATAAGAACAATATAAACATAAGGGCAAAAATATCTTTTAATTTTTAAAAAACTACTTTTACATGAGTTATAACTTATAAGTAAGTTTTAAGTGTTTTTACAATCGTATTTTAAAAAAAATAACTTTTGGCATATAAGTCAAGTCATGCAAGTATGAACAATCTCAATCCTAAACCATAAATCCTAAACAATCTCAACTAACTGATCAAGGCAATCCGTCTGGACGATGACATGCTTGAAGCCTCTATCCCAAAAGGCTAATTTCAGTCCCGAAATGACCCCCCAAACTTCCGCCCGAAAGCCATCTCCATGGTTTAGGTTGAGGCAATAGCCCCCCGAAACTCCCCTTTATTATTCCGCATCAATCCTCCACGCGCTGACGAGTTCCCACTAGCCACTGCGGCCCCATCCACGTTTATCTTTATCAAACCTTCACTGGAATTTTATGTGTTTTTACAATATAGACATAAAGGCAAAAATATCTTTTAATTTTTAAAAAATATTTTTACATAAGTCATAAATAAATTTTATGTGTTTTTACAATCGTATTTAAAAAAATTAACTTTTGACTCATACGTCAAGTCATGCAAGCACGAAGAATGTCAACCTTAAATCCTAAATCCTAAACAATCTCAACTAACTGATCAAGGCAATCCGTCTGGACGATGACATGCTTGAAGCCTCTATCCCAGCAGGCTAATTTCAGTCCCGAAATGACCCCCCAAACTTCCGCCCGAAAGCCATTTCCATGGTTTAGGTTGAGGCAATAGCCTCCTGGCTGAAACTCCCCTTTATTATTCCGCATCAATCCTCCACACGCTGACGAGTTCCCACTAGTCGCTGTGGCCCCATCCGTACGTTTATCTTTATCAAACCTTCACTGGGAGGAGCAGGAGACCACTGGTCTTGGAATCGACAGTCCTCACTGAATTGAACTTTTTTCTATAATGGCACCTCGAGTATTGAAAATGTTTTATTTAAAATTTTAATAACTTTCTTTGATCTTCATTTTTAATAATGAATATTTATAAACATAATTATTATGTATTAATTCAATAAATATTTACAATAACAATTTCAATAAATTAACATACGCATAAATTGCTCCGAACTAAATTTTTCTCAATGACTCCCTCATCACATTTTTGCTTCTGCAAAAGGGGGGAAAAACCACTTTTTCATATTAAAGCGGATTTCTTTTGTGCTTTGAATTATTAAGTTGGGGATTTGTATTAATTTTGGCTTCCATGAACAAATTAATGAAAATGCCTCTAATCATTGAATGATTTACTGTTTACTTAGGAATGAGATTTGGAATTTGATCCGTGCTCAATTGCTCATCACAACGATGAGCATCATATGCTCATGGTTATAATAAAATCCGAGAGATAAAAAATCTTATTTTAATGGCTGATATTTAAAAATTTTAATTGGTCATCTTTTCAATGATAAATTTATTTTTTAAAAAGAAATGTCAATTATGAAATTCTCTATATTTTAATTTTTATTCTATTTAAATAAAAAAATTAAATTAAATCTGGATATTCAAAATTAATCTAAATGATTTTTTTGGGGGCCTGGGGGGTAAAATGATCAAATTTTGGTTCATTAAAAGAGAAAAATGGGATGAAGGGCACGGGGAAGTCATTAATAGAATAAAGTCAAGAAACGCATACAAACGTAAGCTAGCCTAAAAGATTATCACACGCTTTATTTTCCGTTGTTAAAAATAAAAATAAAAAACAAACATTATCACTCCCCTATCCCACGAGTCCCCGAACACGAATAGCTAATGTGACAAAACTGTCGTCTTTCGTTGGACAATTGGACTCACCTTGTCTGTCTGTGTCGTTTCAAAATTCTGAACGCCCAGTCACCCAATCATATAAGCCAACTACTTTCACTTCCGGTCACCCTATGACTTCGTTTCAATTATTCGTTCATGCTCAGACTTGCTCGTCTTCAAAGTTGTTAACATTTTTTAAAAGTCCTATATATATATATATATATATATGCATCATAGTTTCTTATGATTTCCAATGTATTATTGACATTTTGCTGTGAGGAAGGAGAGGCACAAGAGCTTCACAAATTCCCTGCTGGTTTTTCATCACTCCTTCATCTCGATACCAAGATAATATGCCTTTCTTTCCTTCAATTGCTGATCTCTTTAGGTATGCATTTCTTTAATTTTCTTTCATCAATAAGCTGATTCAAGTTCTTTCATACTAGTTCATTTTCTGCAGAACCCAAAGTGTGGGCTGTAGGAAACATACTCCTGAGATAGATGTAGTTGTTTAATTTGTCTTAGGATTTTGACACCGGCCTACTACTCTTCTTTAACAATGGTTGTAACCAATTTCAATGCTTTCATTTCCATGAATCCTCTGTGCATCTTATTGGGATTTTGTAAATTAAGTGATCATTTTAACATTTCTAAATTCAAGTGTCATTTTTGTGTTATTTTCTCAGAATAAACTCAGGAAACGCGCACAAACATAAGCCAGCCCAAAAGATTATCACTACGCTTTCTTTTCCGTTGTAACAAAGCTGAAGAGAAGAGCTAGTGTAACAAAGCTGTCGTCTTTCGTTGGACAATTGGAGTTATCTTGTCTGTCTGTCATTTCAAAATTCTGAACGCCCAGTCACCTAATCTTTATCACTCCCAAGCCGAATATTTACCCTAGACTATCACCCAATGCCTTCATTTCATACATGCTTTACTTTCATGCGAGTTGCCGGTCATGCGAGTTACCGGTCTTGTCTTTAAAGCGGTTAACACTTTTTAAAAGTCCGATACACACACCATAGCCTCTTATGCCTTCAAAGTTACCGGTCATGCGAGTTACCGGTCTTGTCTTCAAAGTTGTCAACACTTTTTAAGAGTCCTGTATACTCACCATGGTTTCCTTCGTTTTCAAAGTTGTCTTCCAGTGTTGTTGACATTTATTAAAAGTCCCATTCGCACTTCCAGTACTGGCTGGGACCCAATGCCTTAGTTTCCTAGATACCACCATATATGGAATTAATGCCTTGCTTTTTTTTGTATACTACTATATATCTTCATTGTTTCTTATGACTGCCAATCTATTATTAACAATTTGCTGTGAGGAAGAAGAGGCACAATAGCTTCACAAATTCTCAGCTGGTTTTTCATCATTCCTTCATCTCGATACCAATATGCCTTTCTTTCCATCAATTGCTGATCTCTTTAGGTATGCATTTCTTTAATTTTCTTTCATCCAAAAGCTGATTCAAGTTCTTTCACACCAGTTCATTTTTCCATAGTGTAGGCTGCAGGAATATATACTTCTGAGATAGACGTAGTTGTTTTATCTTCGGATTTTGACACCGGTCTACTATTCTTCTTCAACAATGGTAGTAACAAATTTCAATGCTTTCATTTCCATGAATCCTCTGTGCGTCGTCTTAGTTGATCGTTTCATTTTGCAGCAATAAACAGAGTAATCCTGGTTGTTTCATGTCTTTATCTCAAGGTGGCCAATCCGATGACTCGTAGGTACTGTATGGTATCAAGCATTGAAAATGAGGGATAAAGATTGTGATTACGATTAAGAAAATAGTATTGAGCATGAGAGATTTCTTGTTATATGGAATTAAACAAATCCATATATGTGAGATTGATGAATACTATGAGGAGAAGTAGTATTCCCCAATCCTATTTTTATAGGTTTGCCTAGTCCTATGTAACAAGTTATTACTTATGCCAAAGACTTTTTAATTATTTTTTTCAATTACAATCCTAATTAATCTCTATCCTTTATTTTTAATACTTTGTACCAAACAGAACTATAGGGTCTAACCCAGTCCTGTTGAAACTTTCTGAAATCCTTCTAGCTAGCTTCGAATTGTAGATTCTTTCTATCAATTATGAAAACATAGGTGAATAACCACAAAAACACAAGATAATTAAAATAACCTTATTAACTTCTTTTTTAAATAGATGCCAGGTCGTTTCACGCTCTTCAGCCGAGATAGAAAATCTGTTTCCATCATACTCTGTTCAAGTGGCACACAGGCAAAATCTGAGGGAGATATTATTTCTGACAAACATGTTTAGAGATCTGTTGAGAGAAATTTCATTTTAATTTTTCTTGTATTAATTTAGATTCACGCATGTGGTTTGTATGAGCGTGTAGTAACAAAGGTAATCAATATATATATGTGTGTGGGGGGGGGGGGGGAAGAGAGAGAGAGATAGAGGACCTACTTTTTAGAAAACATAAGTTAAAACAATAATAAGAACACTACTTATTGGAATCTCTTTCACAATGAAAATACAGTAGTTCACTGGACATGTGGCTCGCTTATGGTTGAGGGGTTGAGTATTTTGACATTTTCACATCTGGGTTATGAATTTCTGGAATCCATATTCTATATATAACAATTCTTTGATTACGTACTACCTCTGCTTCTTAAGAAGATTTTTGGATTCGGATATTCATTTAAAACAAGCAGAATATTAAAAATGTTAAACATTATATTGCGTTTATTGTTACACCATATTTTCATCCTTAACCAAGAAAAAAAGCCAGACCAAACCTGCTGGTTAAATTAGAAAACCAGTGAATCGGCCAATGATCTGGTCTAGTTTGAGTGTTGGACCGGTCAGAAATTAAATCAGTATCAATCTAGTCAAACCGAGTTGAATTGGTGATGAACCAATTTGGATAATTATGTTACTATTAGTCTTTTTTTTTCTCATTCATATCCTAAAATCACAATCACTATAGATTTGAATGAATTTTATTGATGATTTTGGTATCAATATTATGATTATTAGTTTTAGTTATTCAAGAATCATAAATATTGAAATTTTTAACATTGTTGTACTTGTTATTGTTACAATCAAGCTATTATTCTATTTTGTTGTATTTTTTATTAATTAGTATTAATTAATGTCTTTGTATTTTGTTATTTTTAATTAAGTTATATTATTTTATATGATCTATTTGATTCTGAAATGACCCTGGTTTGACCCATAAATCTTTGAACAACTATCTTGAGTTGACCCTAATTTGACTCACTAATCTCAAGTTTAGTGCTTATTTTGGTTTTTGTTCCTTGCCTATAACTTACACGCATGAAGAAATACTATCTATTCGTTGATGATATCCCCAAAATACTATATTATTTCCAAATTTTTTCTTATTTAATAGCTTTTGAAACGCTTAATGCTTAAGATCGATCATTGATATTGTTACAGCCTTACACGCATTTTAGGTGAATAAATATTATTCATAAATATATTTAATAAAATATAGACGAAGTACATATTTTCAACCAAATGTTGCTATGCTCACTATAAAAATATTTTAATGAAGGCAGTAAGTAGTGTTTTCAATATTTTAAGTTTATATATATATATATATTGCATTGTAATATATATATATGTGTGTCCCTAATGTACACAACATGTATATTTATCTAATTAATATGCAGGGCTATTGCACGAGAAGAAGGCTTTCAAAAACTCATTATAATATTCGGCGCTGCTGTTGGATGGCACTTCCTAGATATGTCACCTTTTATTGAGCATCCAGCAATTGTATGGATATTCATCATATGCGTATCCATTCACGTTTTCATATCAGATGTTATCTCCGGCCCTTGTGCTTGCATAACACAAATATCACTACTGGTTCGCCATGATCTTAAGTTGTATCTCTTCATTGTCTATGGGACATCACTGTTTATATACTTTAGCTACAAAGAAGTATGGTATATGTGGAAAAGGGCAGTATCATATTTGAAGACTCAATGGAATGCAATTAATGAAGGCAATAACGGTTCTGCAAACACCACAGGTGTTTAGATCCTACTATCCTCTCTCAAAATCTACGACCTGTAGCTTATGTTCGCTTTGCAAATAAATTTTTTCGTTAAGGTCCAATTTTACCTTGAAACTTTTCACTTAGGAACAATGTTGTCTTAGAAAGTTTTTTGGGTTTAATGTTGTCTCGAAATGTTGCCTTGAAAATTCAAAAACACAGCAATGTTATCCCAGCCAGATTGATCGTGAATGAAAACTTTCAGGGTAAAATTGAACGTTAACCCCTTTTTTTTTCTCCTGATGTAAGAGAAAGTGACTCTCTGTTACATGACCTTCTTTGCTCTGACTTGCCATTTATCCTCAGATTGTTTCATTGGCTTTTCATTGCTATGTCATCTGGTAGTATAAATCAATACTACTGAGTATGTTTTGTTCATATATATATGAGAACAAGGAGGTAATGTGTCATGAGATTCAAAAAATAAAGATTTATGTTTGGGGAAAAGCCTCTGTGTGATTCTATTCCCACTCCCCCCCCCCCCCAAAAAAAGGAACCTGCCTCTATTTGATTCTAAAACAAGGAGGTTTATGTTAATTTATGCTTGTGTCCGATACACTTTTATGTGTCAATGTGAGGCTGTAAAACCTCAGATCAATGTGGATGAATCTAAGAAAACAATCAATGTGATGAAGAAGTATTTCAGAGAAAACAGAGAGAAGGCATGGGAGGCAGGAGAGGAGAAGAATTATATCCTAATTGACCATTATGGTTTAATACGGAACATGGAATAGATCAGAATTAAAGACATGAAAAAACCATAAAACACCAAAAACCAACTTCTTCTACAGGTTATCATATAACATAGAACAGAAACAGATAACGGGCACACGCCCAACAAATATAAAATAGATAATATAAGAACTCAAAAGCATTAGAGTCGCTGTGTTTGAAGCTGAGTTTACTTTCTTAAATAGAAGTTAATTTTTCTCAGATTTTTTTTTTTAAAAGAAACAAAACAAGAAGTAGCTCGTGAATGGTGACGAAGCTGTAATATGAGGAAAGGCTGACAAAGGCATAAATAAGAAACAAAGAAGAAAGAATATAAATGAGAGGGACCTGATGAATCTACTCTACTTCATGCGAGAAGGTTCTACTTCATGCGAGAAGGTTCTTCACGGCAGATCAGCATATCCTGAGGGGTTCTGGTGTGAGAATATCAGAATATGAGAAATGGAACTCCAAATAACGATTCTAGCAAATAAATTCTGCATATTAATTTGTTGTGAGAATATGAGAGCCACATGTTCTTTGATATTTCTCGCCCTTCTATCCGCACACTGTTTGCAGAAACGCAAAGCGCACGTTGGAGTGGGCCTTTCAGCATGTACGAAGTCATTGCGTTCAAAATAAGCGGCTCACTTTCTTTCCTCTTTTTTTTTTTTTTTTGGCCATCTTCAAGTGGCTCAGTTTCTATTGGTAGTCCTTCTCATTCATCAGAGTCATTCTTAGAAAATGACAAAACGCTTGTGGCATGATTTATATATCAATATAAATCATTGGTTATATATACATATATATCAATATAAATCATGAACTGGAAACAATATGTGTTTGATTAATTTTATTTGTAAGCAAAATTTTAAAAAAATAAGACTGAAGAACCGACTCTCACATCCCTCTTCTCATTCCACTTAGGAACAAAAATATTATAATAATTATTTTAAAAAACTTAGAGATTATTTTATGCTCAAAATTATTCTATTTACTCTTTACAAATTTCTTTTTTAAGAATTATTTTATTTTAAAAATTATTATAATAGTTTATTTAATAATAATTTTTTTCTTGGTATAAGTATTTTTTTTTATTTGAGACAATACTGTTCGATATACTGTTAAGCAATAAAAGTAGACATCTCTCTTAATGAGGATTCGAATCTTAGTCTACCATGGTATGAGGAACTAGCTAGAATAAGTTTTTTTTTTATTGAAGGATATTCTATTTGAAGTATTGTTTGGCAACAAAAGTGGGCATCTTTCTTAACAAGAATTTGAACCTTTGCCCATTACGGCATGAAAAACTAGCTAGCATAGGTATTTTTTTTTCATTGGAGGCAATCCTATTCAAAATACTATTGAGCAATAAAAGTAGGGCACAGCTCTCAACAAGAATTTGAGCCTTAGTCAACCATAACGTGAGAAACTAGCCCCAATCCTGGTTGGTTGACAATAATAATAATCATAAAAATAAAGTATTATAATAATTTAAAAATAAAATAATTCTTAAGTTTATTAAAATAACTATTACAATATGTCATTCCTATTTTTTTAAGCTATGAATGGTATAATTGTAAAAAAAACTTTTTTAAGAATAAATATTGTAATAATTTTAAGCACAAATAATCCCTAAGTTTTTTAAAATGATTATTATAATATTTTTATTTCTAAATGGAATGAGAGGAGGGACATGAGAGTCAGTTCCAGAGTCTTATTTTTTTAAATTTTGCTCACAAGTAAAATTAATCAAACACATATTTCCCCACCCCAACCTCTATATTCAAATAGCTTATTTTTTTCATTGGTCTTGGCATGTTCCAGTCCCCACCTCTTTCTTTCTAAATTCATCTTGTTTGGCCATTTATCCTCTCACCTGTAAATCTTCATGCAAGACGAGAAGTGCAAATAATGAAAGGAACTCGTTCAGGTATTGAACGAATTTGTTTTCCTTTTTTTTTTTTGAAAAAAATGAGGTCACATCAGCCACATGATGGAAGTCGTTCCGAACGACTTCTACATAAATTTAAATTCGCTCCATCCTTGGAACGAGTTTAAGTATAGTATTTACATAAATATTTGTCATGATATAGTATTTGAGCCTTTTTTTTTTACTGTTTAATGTTCATGAGAAAAAAAAAAAGAGAAGTCATCAATTGTTTCAGACATGGAAGATAATTTAAAATAAAAGCAAAAATGAAATTTATTCACTAGCCCTCATGATTTTTGTGATATTCTATTTTTAAACTATATTATTATATTAATTAGAAATAAAAATATTCATTACAGCAGTTTTTTATGCGCACATTAAAAAAATATTGAAACGAGAATGAATTTTAATAAAATATGCAACTTAAATTAACACGTAAATTAATGTACATAAATATAACATATAAATAAAAGATATAAACTAATATATAATAATAAAACAGTAAATATGAAAATTTCTTTTCCTTTCTGTTATCGAAAAATCGTTCCTTTCCTTTCCCTTCCAACAAAGCCAAACTCCGCTGTCCTACTTTACTTTGTCCCCTCAAAGTGCGGGCATACCCTAAGAAGAGTGTTTGGTAGGGGGTGGAATTCTTGTTACTTGGCACTGTGAATCCCAGGGAGATGGGAGGGAGGGGTGGTACTGGAAATTCCCCTTCTTCAGTCGTCTCCCTCTAGTCTCCACCTCCGGTCGCCTTCCTCTCCATCTTTGATCCGGTCATTAGCCGTCCGACCTCGTCTGTCATCTCCCTCTCTCTTTCTATCACAATCAGACGCCGCCATCGATTCGGAGGCTGACCGCCTACAAGATCCAACGGCAAGACACGGTGGACGTCGTTCGGAGCAACGAGCTGGAGAAGTTGAAGATGGACGAGGCATTGACGGCTCTGTTGGTGAGATTTGATTATAAATAGTATCCAATGCATATGTTAAAAAAAAAAGGTAAAAAACCGTCGAACGATGCCATACAAGACAGATGGATGTTATGGTTTGCCCATTTGTATACCTCCTTATTGTTCCTATGGTTGGACTTAATTTTTGAGTTGATTTTGATATTAAATATAAGATTTATTTTTTATATTTATCAATTTTCGCTAAATTATCCCTATAGATACTCCCTCAACCATAATCAAGTAGAAGAGGAAGATAGGGTATTAAGAAAGATGATTATGGTGTTTTAAGAAAAATGTGTCACTTTTCTTATAATTAACTAACTTATCTAACTTTCTTAATCTAATAAATTAGTTTAATGGGTTTTATATTGAGGACCGGAAGAGTAATATTTTGCATATGTAAATGAACTGAGATGTTAAATATTTATTCCATTAATAACAATTCACCATTGTCATCAATCTTTCAATCCATCAAAGATCATGTAATCATTCAAACTCATCCACCGAACAAGCATCTTGGCTCAATAGATAAAGCATGACTTCTAAGCAAACCTTTTTCCCAAACATTTCTATAAACAACTTGTATGCAGTAATAATTAAACAAGATGACCAAGCATATTAATCTACCATTCCAACCTTAATAAACTTCATAACAGTCACAACAAACCGAAAATTTCATAGCCTAGCACAATTATAAATATTAAATCCAAAACAGAGGACTAAAATGCAAGAGGACTAACTTATCTCCATCACCGACAGCAGCAAATTAAGAATCTAGAGGAGAGGAAGATAAAGATCGCATCGACAGTCAAACAAGAGTAAGAAAAGATGAACTCCAAACCTTCTAACCACCAAAAATTGAACAGAGCAAGCAACAAAGATGGTACAGCGAAGCTGGAAAATTCAGAATCAAAGCAAGCCGAAAGAATCACAACGTGATGTCGGCGACGGCAACTTTGACGGCAAGGAACAATGGGAGGAGCGACAAATCAAAGGAGGGAGAGTGGAGAGGTTAGGCTTTAAGATTCTAAGTCATTCTCTCAATTGCTTCTCTCTCTCATCGAAGTGAAAGCACCAGAAGAGAAAAATAATGTTGTAAATCTCTCTGTTTTTTTAAACAAGGGTATTTAAGTAATTTTCCTATAAAACTGAGCAAAAGTAAATTCTCTTTTAAACAAGACTGGGATTCGAACCTAGAACCTTTGGTCTCTTAGCAACCTTTGTTACCATCTATCTCCAGGTCTATTCAGTGCTCAGGCTACAACAATTAATATAAGTATTAATTAATTTATTATGAAAATTTCAAGATATTACAAAGGGGAAGAAAATTGAGGTAGGAGAAGTGGAGAGAAATACAAGAGGAGGTACTTAAACTTGTAATTTCATTAATAACGAAGAGGTGGTAAGGAAGCTCTAACCTTAAGGAATAAAAGATGGAAAAAAAAAAGAAAGTAAATCTCAATATTTAAACAAATCTTGACCAAACGAAACACAAAATACTGAATCTCTAAGATGAAGTAAATTTACATTTTGTATCCCATCACCAAGGTACTATACTTTATTGTTTCTTAATTTTCCCAAATTATTTCTTGAATTCTTCGGAAAACACCTCTCGGATAGAATGATGGTAACTGGCAAGCAACATTTGATCAACTTCGCCATGTTCACTTTTTTTGTTTTTTGGGGGTGTGTATTTGGGCCTTCCCTCCTAGTCTCCAAGGAACATTTTTCCAGATAGCAATCTGTATTTCCTTGTTCCCTTACCAATAAAACAAAAACAAAGGGAGGGAAAAAAAAGCACAGAGGCTTTACAAAGTTTGGGAGGATTCAAAATAAGTGTTTTCATGTTTTGCAAGACTAAATTATTCTCATATACTTATCTTATGTAGCATAAAATCGCTTCCCTATTCGGCCTAACACACACACACTAGACACTTCCCTCTCATTCTTTTTTTCAGGATGATTCATGTATATATATAATCCAATAACCTAATATTTCGATTTATTTATTAATCAAATCAACTTAGCTTTGTAATTCTGAAATTTTTGGTTTGAAAACATTAAATAAACAAATTGATCACTGGGGAGGGGTGCTTATGATTTGCTGAGAACAAATATCAATAAGAGAAATATAATACACAAGAATAGCACAAATTCTCACTTCATGAGAGGACTAAAATTGTTCGTGAACAAGAGGAAGGAACACACCCTGATACTTTTAGGTGCAAATTATATGGGACCAGAATTTAACAATATTAGCATTTTGGTCACCTCTCATGATCACCCTACAAATAGTCAACAGTAGAAGGAATACTACTCTCAATCCTTAATATAAGAGTTAATTTAACTTTTAATTTGGTCATAAATATAAGTTCCCAATCTATTTTGTTTCTCATATTTATCCATTTTTCTCAAGGTGTTTTTTGTAATAGTTTCACATGTTAAAGGTTTCATCAAATGATAGTTCTAATTAATACACATGATTAGTAAGGGTATTTTAGGGAAGACAACATCTATTTATTATAAATAACTAACTTAACTAATTTTCTTAATCTACTCAAATTAGTTAACTGGCTCTTATATTAAGGATTGGATGTAGTAATAAACATGAAAACTACTAAATATATATACATATTTATTAGTTATTAGATAGTCATACTGCAATCTAAGAAGTTCAATGATAAAAGAACATACAAAGGGAAAGGGAAGAAGGTGGACAGAAGGACTTTTCTTTTTTCTTTTATTTGCTAGTCACAAGTATCCTCTTATTAGAGGTAACTCTATTCGAGGCACTATCAGGCATCAAATATGGGTGCCTCTCCTGGTGAGGATTCGAACGTTGGTTCACCATATTATGGAGAACTAGCCCCTTTTATTATACCTAACCCCTATTAGTGGACGGAAGGAAAATTATATAACAAATTCCACAACTATACCTAAACCTAAAAACTTTTTATGGTCCAAATTGATGAAGCCTCTAGCCCATTTCTAATATGTTACCTCTAGGTCCAGCCCCATACTCAAAAAAAAAAAAGCACGTTCCTTTACATAACTATTTTATAAGAAAGATTAACACGAGGAAATAATCATACATAAGACAACATCATAAATCAGACATCGGCATATAAGGAAGTTCATGAGACAAAACATAGTAACTTCAGACAGAACTACTATAATCATCCTAGCTAATAACCAAATTAAAGCATGACAGTACAATTTGAGGGATTAAAAAGTTCACTAGCCAACTTTCAGCGGCAGGAGTAAAACAATAAAATAAAGCATTCATGACATCACCCACTCATATAGAGATACTATTTGGGATACCCATCCCAGTCAACCCAGGTTCGCTGCTAGGATAAAGCAACGTGTAAGGCATATTAACAGGACCATGTCGATTTTTAAGTCTCAAATCATTATTGTCTCTTTCAATTCTTTCCTCAATTTTTCTTATACTTTCTTTGAATCTCTCAAATGCCTGTAAGGGCTCTTTATCCGATATCCAATCAGATATGTCAGCTTGTCCAAGGTATGCCTCAGTAAAAGAATGCCTGGACAAAACAGCTAGCACTGCTGTGACATTGATTGCCTGGTCCTTGGAATTAATGGTTTTTAATAAAGCTTTCTCTGGATTACTCTTAAGCTCTTCATATTCTGGGGTACCCTTTCGAGGCATGTAACGTCTAGTGATAGTAGGACGGTTGAGGATATAGCCCCCATATGGGTATTGCCCAAAATTAACAGCTGCATGGAGGCCTGAAGTAATCCATATTAGAATCGTGCAGGATTCTATCAACTCTTCGCGATTTTTCATCTGGGGCCACCCTTGATCATCTTTCTTGTCTCCATGACCAACCTGAATGAGTTCTTTCCACCAAGATTGAAGTTCGTTATCTTGTTGAACAGCTTCATCTGACTCATAGAAAAAGCAACAGTAATCTTGGAGCCAAGTCTTGATCGCAAACCAGACATCTAGTCCATCAACAGCATAAGGGTAATCCTTAATGGCAAGATTAAGGCCGTGAGGAGAAGTTGAATCCTCAGTTGCCATTCCCCTAAATCAAGCAAGAAAATAGCATCAAAATTACATATGATACAATATAGAAACAAAGACTTCTTAATATTGATGATGACTTCTTTTGGTGATAGATATTTACCTCTTCAAAAGATCAGCTGGCAATGCTTGATCTCTAAAAACCCAATTCTTGTAAACCTTAGATGAGAACTCCATAGAATATTTTCCTGGCAAAAATGTTGACTCTATAATGCCATTTGCATTAACGAGAGATTGTCGAGCAAGTGCATTTATCTTCATAGTATCACTAAAGTGCGGAGCTAGAAGTCTGAAAATAGGATGAATCACACTAAGCTGTCGATTTGTTGCAATGACAAAAGGCTCAATGACAGCATGAGTGAGTAACCTGTTGTGATTCATGTAAGTAAAATTATCAATAGACAACTATGGAAAGGAGAAAAACATGCAATAATGTAAAAAGTGTGTGTGTGTGTGTGTGTAAATACCAATGGCTAATTAGTTGGTGATAATTGGAGTCGTTCACCGCAACGTAGGTTTTAGCCAACATCCAAATCCATTTCTCCACGCCTTGTTCAGCTGGCAAGTAGACTTGAGGAGTCCCATCACAATCGCCATCTCGGGGCAAACTTAGTTCAATTGCTAGTGGTTTTAATGTCTCATCATTTTTCAAGAGCAGAACTGTCCTAGTAGCATACGCTCTAGGGTGAACTTTAGAACTAATATCCTCAGTAGCAGTTGTGTTTATTAGCCGCAAATATGGAATGAAATCATCATAATAATCCAGTATAAACAACTTCTTGTCCTCTATTGCCTGATGAATCAAATATACAAATTTTTTTTCTTAATATAGGAAATCAGTTGAACACGATGAATTTTAAAGCACAACACTCTTTTGGATGAATAAAAACCATGGTTTTAGATTAGATTACCTGTTGTATAGATCGCCCTTCTAGGTTTTTCTCGAGATCATCTTCACTTATTTTGCAAATACTACCATCTACCTTGCTTTTAACAGGCCAATCCTGCAAAGAAATGGATATATACATAAAAGAAATGGAAGTCTCCATTGTAAGACTTTCCCTCGTAGGGCTATCATAACCATGATCCTTAATATACAATTGCATAAATTTGACTTTAAAGAAAATTTTTATTATCTGAAAAGACTCCATTTCTTTCAATTGATAGTGCAATCTAACTATTGACCACAAATAATTAGGCATACTTGGAGACAACAAATTTTGACAGGGTTTACTCCAGCAAGCATTTCTCTTGCGAATTCTTCATCTTTCATCCATGCATTTTTGTTATCTGCAAAAACTCCATTCAATAATGTTTAGTGCCCTTGCAATGATCTATATATTGCATAATACTAGTGAGAAAATCGTTAGATAAATTCTTGTCAACCATTTTCTTTCTACACACTACGCCAATTGATGTGTGTACTGCATCAAGGAGATAGACGATGATCCTTAGAGACACTTATTTTAATCATTTCACAACTCCCTTCATGCATATGACCTAGAATATTCAATGCTTGAACATCATGAAATGATAGACCAACATATATATATATGGCATACCTCTAATCACCTGTGGCTTTTGAAATCTGAGCAATTCTTCTCCATCAATTCGGAAAACTTCCTTTAATTTTTGGAGTGGAATAAGGTGACTTACAGCCTTAAGTAAAGTCTTTGGCAACTTAAATCCACCTTCGTAGAGATCAAGAACTTCATCAAAGCTATCAAACTCTTCACAAAGACGAGACTTCAAAGCAGGTCTAACAACCTTAGTCAACGATTTGAATCCAAAAGTAACGAAGTCCGCATTCTTCAGTGGAGAAAATTCTTCGTCTCTTGGAACGTAAAGTACTGGGGGCCAAAGTTTCACTCTGCTCTCGTATACTGGATCTGTAAAATGATGCAGTAAAAAGCACTTTTAGATCGAAGCAGTTATTTGCTTATAATCCAAAACTTAATAATGTTTATGTGTGATTTAACCTAATTAAAAATAACAAATCTCAATGAAAACCAATTGTAGAAACCTAACCTGACTTTACTAACGACCTTCCAGTTCGTCCTCTACGAGGGTAAGGATATTTAATTTCCCCTCCAACGGTTCCTCCAAGAATCGGACGGTTATACTTTTTGGGATTGTTCAAGTCATTATAAACAGCATAATCATAGACCCTATCACGTTCTTCAAGTTGCCTATTTCCAATTCCATCCCCTCTCAATTTGGATAATTCTTCCTCTCTATATCTGCGGAGTGGATCTGGTGTTTTATCGGGAAGATATATCTGCAGTACATTGGACGAACGGTGTTTCTTGTTAGAAACTAAATAATTAAACAGTTCAATATATGAACAGTCTACTTCACCTTAAAGTGGGAGCTATATTACCTTGTTGCTGAAGAAAATGCGACCCTCTTCGTATCTATTTGTAGGGTAAACCCAAGAATTGCAAGGGAAGTGGATTTCACTTTCACCAACGAGCGGAACATTTTTTAGCGTCAAACTAATAAGAAAGAACTCATTGGGATGCTTATTCTTAATAAAAATTGCTCCCGGGATCCCTACTTCTTCTTCCCACTCAAAGTGTACTTTGAATTCAAATTTTTCAGCTGTCAGATCTGGGGATTTAGTAATCCACTTTTCCAGATATGCAGGCTTTCCAAGTTTCCCTTTGGCTCCCCTTTCTACGAAAACAAAAGTTTTGGAATTATCAACAAGCTTCATATTGAATATAATGATATTATAATTATTAAAAAATAGAAGGTGTTTTGGTAAATTTATATGTTTTATATATATACTCATTTAGTTCTATTTATAAGACAGAGAGAATGTTTTTCTTGGTCCTATTTATAGTATAAATCACTTCATAAAATTTTTACTACGAATATACTATTTTGTCTTTTATTGTAAATGTTAAATAGGGATAAAGTTGAAAAGTTATATTTTAATAGAGAGTTAATGTATTTTAAAGTTTTTCTTTGTCCATATAAAACATATTAGAAGTAACTTATAAATAGAACCAGATGAGTGTATATATATATATATATATATAATGCCCAATTTTCTGTTTGTTAATAGGGTGATATCATATACTCTCTCTAATCATTTTCATAAGAGTCTAAAATTTAAATTGCCTTTGGTCCTTTTCATACGATGGTGTTAGTATACTAGATGCACTAAAAGTAAAATTAGGATGCCAAGTGCACAAAAAAAAAAAAGATCAGAATATTGGATGCATCATGAAAAAGATCGGGGTATTGAATCCACCTTTACCCTTTATTCATTTAAGACTGTTGTAGCTCAAAGCAAAATTTATACTATGCCTGGTCCTCATTATAAAGAACTCTTACATGTTCATAATATATAATATGCTTTGTCTTAAGCATTAATTTTTTAATCTAATATCCTTAACTAACAATCAAGCTTTCTAACTAATTAACCAAACTCCTCTAAGTAATTATTTTTATTTAGTGAAATTTTGAGATTTTATGATAAACAATTGATGTTGGCTAACTTTTTTTTAACTTATGCAAAATAATTAATTAGAACGAGTAATAAACAAATGAAAAAAAAAGGAACTGTTAAACTTAAAACATGAATAGAAGAAATTGTCATAGAAGAACAAAAGTGCTCTACTATGTGAAAAAGTAATAGATGCATCCCATATTGCCTAGCTCTTACAAACTAACAATTTTAAGAACACATATTACGTTATCAAAATAAACATGAAACTTAATCTTAATGCTTTATTATCTACGTCAGCATTGCATTTAGAGAGTAGCCAGGGGGCTGATGAGAGATTAACAGACCATCCTTGACATACTTTATCTTTCTTTGGAATGAATGTTGCAACTGATATTCCGAGCAAAAATGAAAAAAGAAGCTTTAATTGGATGAAGAGAAAAGGGGAACAGACGATGAAACTGGAGAGAAGAAAAAAGTTGAGAAAATTTTCAAGAGAAAACAAATGAGGCCCCATGCCTCTTTTTTTTTTTTTGGAAAAATGACAAAAAAATGATTCATAAATTTTAAAATCCCCAAATGGTTATTTAAATAAATAAAATTTCAATTTAAATATAAGTGACCAAATTAAGATTTACAAATGTGTTGAAATGACTATATTGTCCTTTATTTTAAAAAAAAATACTAAACACCCTCAGTGGCCAACCAGTCATTGGAGTTCTTGTGCCTGCGGTGGCTGCCGAATATCATGTTGGCCACCATCATCAGAGCTCTGGCAGTGGGTCGCCGAAGATTCAACTACCAGCAACTATTTTTTTTGAAAAATTTTTAAAATTTTAGTGACGCAATTGATTAGTTTTTTGATATTATTAACAACTTTAGTGCAGCAGTTAATAACAGGTTTTTTAAAAGAAATCAAAAAGTGACATTTTCTAAACTTCAATAACCCGATTTAGAAGTTTTGTAGTGCTATTAATAATATCGATATAGCAGTTAACAATAGGTTTTTCAAGAAATTTAAAAAATGACACTTTTACAAAATTTTCTACTCTCATAGTGCCATTAACAAAATTTCTCTCTGAAGGTTTTACATCAAAATTTTTTTCATTTATTAGGCAGCGATTATAGATATGAAAGTTGTTAATATTATTACATGACTTTTTATTAGAGTTACTAATATCATTACATGAGTTGTTAATCAGGTTACTAAAATTGCAAAAATGTCTTTTTTTAAATTTTCTAGAAAACATCTTGTTAATTATCATATTGAATTTGTTAATAGCATTACAGAACTTATTAACCGCGTTACTAAAATTGTAAGAATATCATCTTTTTTAAAAAAAATTTGTTATACTGAACTTGTTAATAGCATTAAAAACTGTAGTTGAAAAAACCTCTAACAAAAAATAGTTGTAAAACTACAGTACGAAGTTTGAAATGGAGAAAGGAGAGAAATGTTAAAGAACCAACCTCGGTCGAATTTAGAAGCACTGATGAACTGGATAGACACGCCTCGGCCTAAACACTCACTTGCACGATCCAACAGAGACACGCCAACGTCAGTAAAGTCGAAGCAGTTTTTCTTCTTCACTAACACCACAGTCCCTTCGATCTGTTTGCCCTTTTTGCTGCCTAACAAACCGGACAACATTTTTACCTCTTCGTTCAAGTTTCACTCGAAGACACTGAACAACAAAACGATTTAAACTGAAGATGGCAAAAGACTAATAATCACGCAGGCCGCAAGTGACGGAGTTCAGTGAGTATTAATAGAGAGAGAGAGAGAGAGAGAGAGAGAGAGAGAGTTTAATGAATGAAAAAAAGACCAAAAGTCAATGATCATCTGTCCTTTTTTTGATAAAAAAACTATCACAAAAAAATATGCTTTGATCATTAAATATATTTTTTATATATATATGCTTATATTTAATGAATAGTGAGAGAAAATAGAAATTAATACGGTCTTTTTGCTGTTTGTAAGTCACTTGTAGAGAGAAAAAAATTTGTTCTACATATAAATCATTTGTAGGGTAATTAATGTCTTTTTTTTTCGATTTTACCCTTGTTAAATTAAATAAGTGAGAAAAAATATATAAAATCTTTTATTTAATAAGGAAAAATATTAAAAAAATTTATTTGTGTATTTTTTTTAATTTGTGAGCTTGAGGTACAAATAACATATAAATAAGAATAGAATGGCATGGTGTTAGAATTTAATGTAATTAAACAAATTTAATGCTTTCAATTATTTTAATATTTCGTATGATTTGGTTGTAATCTCTTCTGCTATGAAGCAGAGGGAGTGGGACTGTACATCCTTGGTTCTTGAACCTTGGGCCAATTAAGCAATTGTCCCCACAGTCAGCGTTGCTTTTTCACAAAAAATCAATCGAACAAATCGCGTGTGGGACTATGACGGCCCGATTTGCGGTCTAATTTCCACGGGAAAAAACCACGCATGATATACTTTTGCGAAAATTTCCATATGAAGATAATTAGTCATATTCTCCTAACAACCACATTGTTGCTTTCTGGCAATTAAAAATAGACCAGAAGTCATTGATAATACTCCTGCTCATATTTAATATAGAATTTATTTTATAGTGCAATTTTTATATTAAACATCGGAGGTATAAATAGTATATTAATTAATTTTACATCAACAAAAAGGAGCTACGTCTTCGCACGAGGCAAAAATGAAATGAGAGAAAGGGAGAGGGAGAGAGACTAATACTGATAAACTAAGCCTCAATGATAGGCCTCCCCTCTCAATGTTGAAATATAACTCATCAATAACCAATAAGAATTGGGATTAGCTCTCCATTGTAACCCTTAAGTTTGAATTTGCCATGTATCTAAACTTAGTGTTTTCTAATGCTTCAAAAAGGATTATCTCCGATAAAAAAATGCTTGTGCATATCTAAAAAAGAACATAGAAATACTATTTTTAATCTTTAATAAAAGAGCTAGTTGTACATTTAATTTGGTTTTAAATTTAAGATTTTAATCTATTCTATCTTTTATATTTATCCATTTTGCTTTTAAGTAACCCCTATAGTGATTATATTCATTGAGGATTTTTTTAATCAAGAGATAGTTGATTAACAAGGTATTTAAAAAAAATACATAAAAAGCGTGGTCGTGCGGGTTGTTAAATTTAATTATTTTAAGTCATTTTAATAAATACATTTTTTTGGGGCCAAAACCGTTTTAATAAATACATGAAAAGAAGTTACACAAATGAAATATAAAAGTAATAGTAGTAGCTTTTTGGAGGTTTCCTAACCGCCCACTTAATCTCATATTTTAAGTCCATCCCCCTTCTCATGAAAACTGGGTTAGGTCAGGCGTAAATTTTTTCTTTTGCAAAAAAACAATTAAGGCATCATTTTCTATAAATATATATTCTTTCCCAATTCATAATATAAATCACTTTAACTAATTTATCAGAATCATGTCATAATAGTTAATTCGTTAAAATTGTTTCAAATTAATTTTTTTGAATTTTATCCATATTAAAAGAGGTTGTAAAAAAAAGAAAAAATACACAAAAATATATTTAAGCATTAATTATAGAAACAAAATTAGTAGGTAAATATTAATTAATCTCAAAAAAATTTATATTTTAAATCAAGTCATTCTTTTCAAAACAATTTAACAGAATAGGATACTTTTACCAAAATTTGTGCCGCTAGTCAAAATTTCTATATACAAAAGTGTGCCTTTACTCTTATTTGTGGTTTTGTTCGCTTGTAAAGAGAGAGAGAATGGTTTGCCCTGTGCGTGTTGTCTGGTTCTGTGTGGGGGCAATGGGTCCGCTCTATTATTATTATATCAACGTAACATGAATGACGTCATCTCTATTTTCGCCCGCGTAATCATACTACGTGGCAGCTGCGTATTGGGTAAACAAAGTTATAGGTGTGGAGTATTCATGATTCTCACCGTCCATTTTCAAAGAGGTGAGTACAAAGCCGGAGTTATGATTTATGAAACAATTCTAATCCTGCACAATCCTACCCACCATGACAGCGGTGAGCCATGAGAGACATTATTATCATAATAAAATCTGACCCCCATTCAAAACATAAATTGAATAGTTCAAAGTTAATATTTTTATTTTGCAAATTTTCCAATAATAAATTTATTTTTTTAGAAGTATTAATCATAAAATTATCATTACTTTAAATTCTAAAAAATTATTTAAAATATAAAAACTATTTAAATTAAAGCACTCTATGTTTTTTTTTTTTAATGAGCATGGAATGTGCTTGTGGTCCGGCTATACCAACCGTTCCAAAGCTCTTAAGTTGCAAGATGGAGCATCTTGGTATTACAACGAATGTGATTTGCACTTAGTGTATTTAGTATCACTCTATTTCTATTAATAACCCACTTATAGGGGAAAATTTTTTTGTTATTAAATATAAGTTATTTGGTATTTTTTGACAACTTATATCTTATACAACCGATATTCACATTTGCCATAATTAACATGATCACATTTGAAATTACTTATAAAAATATATTTTACGTGAGTCGAAATAAAACTATTTTTATATGTTTGCTTCATAATCTATAAATCATGATTGAAAAACTGCTTATAAGTCATTTCAAATTGGTCCTATGAGTTTAATTAGGAACTAATATTTATGATTGAGAAAAATTATAAGAATTAACAATAAGATCAATTATATCAAAATAATAGAAATAAAGATGTGTTCGTGAAGCTACATTTCTTTTTTGTTTCTTTCTTTTGGCTTGGTTATTTTGTTGAGAATCAACCATTTATTTGTACAATTCTTTCTTTGATGGAAAGGAATAAAAAAATTGGTGAGATAATTAATATGCAAATCCTTATAGTTTCAACGGATTTTTAATCAAATCCCTGTAATTTTTTTTAATCTTTTATCAAGTCCTTATAATTTCACTTTTTTTTAATAAGGCCCTCATAATTTTTTTATCAGTCCTTATTATTTACCCTTATTTTTAATTAGATCCTTATAGTTTTTATTTTTTATTCTATAAATAATGATATTCTATAAATAATAAATTATTATAATAAGCTTATGTTAATATTCTTTTAAATTTTTAGTTAAACATATATATTATTTATTTATATAGGTGGGGAGCATTCATGATTCTCACCGTCCATTTTCAAAGGGATGAGTAGAAAGCCGGAGTCGACAAACAATAATATCCTGCGCAGTCCTACCCGCCATGACAGCGATGAGCCATAAGAGTCATTCTTACTCTTCTGGCTCCATAACATGATACATAATTATTAAGTTAATTTTTATTCTAAATATAAGATCTATTTTTATATTTATTAATTTTTTTAAGTTATCTTTATAAATACTCTCTCAACTATAATCAAGTAAATAGTGGGAGGATATTAAAAAAGATAATTATAGTGTTTTAGAAAAAAAACATGTCATATTTTTTATAATCAACTAACTTACTTAACTTTCTTAATTTAATCAAATTAATTAAATAAGTCTCATATTAATGATCGAAAAAATATTATAATAAAATCTCACCCATTCAAAATATAAATTGAATGGTATTGCAATAATAAATTTATTTTTTTAAGAAGTATTAATCATAAAATTATCAATATTTTAAATTTTAAAAAATTATTTAAAATATAGAGACTATTAAAATTAAATTTAAACTATTCAAAACTAATTCGATGGTCTGGATTAAAAGAAGTACTTTATGCCTCTCTTTTTTTGAACGAGCATGGAACGTGCTTGTGGTCCCGCTCCGCCCCCCGTTCTAAAACTCTTTAAGTTTCAAGATGAGGCATTTTGTTTCTATTAATAACTCATTTAAAGAAAAAAATTTGTTCTTAAATGTAAGTTATTTGGCATTTTGTTTTGCAACTTGTATCTTGCACCATCGATATTTACATTTATATCTTGTACAATCAATATTTACATTAGTAATAATTAATGGATTATCATTACATTTAAAATTACTAATAAAATGACATTTCATGTTAGTTGAAATAAAACTCTTTTCATATACTTTGTATTCCAAAACCATTTCAAACAGGCTCTATGAGTGTAGGAACTAATATTAATGATTGAGAAAAACGTATAAGAATTAACAATAAGATCAATTATATCAAAATAATAGAAATAAAGATGTGCTTGTGCGGCTTCCTTTTCTTTTGGCTTGGTTATTTTGTTGGGAATCAACCATCTATTTGTACAATTCTTTGATGGAAAGGAATTAAAGAAAATTGGTATGTTGCTGCCCCCATTTTTTTTTGGCCAAAACCATTTTAATAAATACATGAAAAGAAGTTATACAATGAAATATAAAAGTAATGCTTTTTTGGAGGTTTCCCAACCACCCACTTAATCTCATGTTTTAAGCACATCCCCCTTCTCATGAAAACTGGGTCGGGTTAGGAGTAAATTTTTTTTTTTTGCAAAAACAATTAAGGCATCATTTTCTATAAATATATATTCTTTCCTAATTCATAATATAAATCACTTTAACTGATTTATCAGAATCAAGTAATAATAGTTAATTCATTTAAATTGTTTCAAATTCATTTTTTTTATTTTACCCATATTGAAAGACGTTGTAAAGAAAAGAAAAAAATACAAAAAATTATATTTAAGCATTAATTATAAAAATAAAATTGACAAATAGATATTAATTAATCTCAAAATAAATTATATTTTAAATCAAGTCATTCTTCTGTAAACAATTTAACAGAATAGGATACTTTTACCAAAATTTGCGCCGCCAGTCAAAATTTGACTATATAAAAAGTGTGCCTTTACTCTTATTTGTGATTTGCTTCCTTGATGAAAAGCGAGAGAATGGTTTGCTCTCTGCGCGTTGTCTGGCTCTTTACGAGGGCAATGACTCCTCTCTATTATTATTATGTCAACGTAACATGAATGACGTCATCTCTATTATTTTCCCCTGCGTAATTCATACTACGTGGCAGCTACGTATTGGGCAAACAAAGTTGTACGTGGGGAGCATTCATGATTCTCACCGTGCGTTTTCAAACAGGTGGGTGGAAAGCTGGAGTTATGAGACAATTATAATTCTGCACAATCCCACCTACCATGACAGCAGTGAACCATGAGAGTGATTATTATCATAATAAAATCTGACCCCCATTCAAAACATAAATTGAATGGTTCCAAGTTAATATTTTTAATTTGCAAATTTTCCAATAATAAATTTATTTTTTACAAGTATTAATCATAAAATTATCATTACTTTAAATTCTAAAAAATTATTTAAAATATAAAAACTATTTAAATTGAAGCACTATGTTTTTTTTTATATGAGCATGGAATGTGCTTGTGGTCCGGCTATACCAGCCATTCCAAAGCTCTTAAGTTGCAAGATGGGGCATCTTGGTATTACAACGAATGTGATTTGCACTTGGTATATTTGGTATCGCTCTTTTTCTATTAATAACTCACTTATAGAAGAAAAAAAGTTTCTTCTTAAATATAAGTTATTTGGTATTTCTTGGCAACTTATATCTTGCACAATCGATATTCACATTTGTCATAATTAACATAATCACATTTGAAATCACTTATAAAAAGACGTTTTACGTAAGTCGAAATAAAATTATTTTCATATACTTGTTTCGTATATTATAAATCATGATTGAAAAATTACTTATAAGTCATTTTAAATAGGCCCTATGAGTATACGAACTAATATTTATGATTGAGAAAAACTTATAGGAATTAACAATAAGATCAATTATATCAAAATAATAGAAATAAAGATGTGTTCATGAAGCTACATTTCTTTTTTTTTTTTCCCTCTCTCTCTCTTTTGGCCTGGTTATTTTGTTGGGAATCAACCATTTATTTGTACAATTCTTTCTTTGATGGAAAGAAATTAAAAAAAAATGGTGGGATAATTAATATACAAGTCCTTATAGTTTCAACAGATTTTTAATTAGGTCCCTATAATTTTTTTCCTTTTATCAGGTCCTTATAATTTCACATGTTTTTAATCAGGTCCTTATAATTTTTTTCTTTTTTATTAGGTCCTTATTATTTTATCTTATTTTTAATTAGGTCCTCATAGTTTGTATTTTTTATTTTATAAATAATAAATTATTATAATAATCTTATGTTAATTTTTTTTTTAAATTTTTAGTTAAACACATACATTATTTATTTATATAGGTGGGGAGCATTCATGATTCCCACCCTTCATTTTCAAAGAGATGAGTAGAAAGCTTGAGTCGAATAACAATAATAATCCTGCGCAATCCTACCCACCATGACAGCGATGAGCCATGAGAGTCATTGTTACTCCTCTGGGTCCTTAACATGCTACGTAATTATTAAGTTAATTTTGATTCTAAATATAAGATGTATTTTTTGTATTTTTTTCTAAGTTATCTTTATGAATACTCTCTCAACTATAATCAAGTAAGTAGAGAGAAGATATTAAAAAAGATGATTATAGTATTTTAGAAAAAACATGTCATATTAACATGTCATATTTTTTATAATTAATGAACTTATCTAACTTTCTTAATCTAATCAAATTAGTTAAATAAGTCTTATATTAAGTATCAGAAGAGTATTATAATAAAATCTCACCCATTCAAAATATAAATTGAATGGTATTGCAATAATAAATTTGTTTTTTTAGAAGTATTAATCATAAAATTATCAATATTTTAAATTTTAAAAAATTATTGAAAATATAGAGACCATTTAAATTAAATTTAAACTATTCAAAACCAATTCGATGGTCTGGATTAAAATAAGTACTTTATGCTTCTTTTTTTTAAACGAGTATGGAACTTGCCTGCGGTCCCTCTCTACCCGCCATTCTAAAGCTCTCAAGTTGCAAGATTGTGCACCTTGGGGTTATAACCAACGTGATTTGCACTTAGAATATTAGCACCACTCTATTTCTATTAATAACTCACTTAAAGAAAAAATTTTGTTCTTAAATGTAAGTTATTTGGCTTTTTTTTTTTTGGCAACTTATACCTTGCACCGTCGATATTTACATTTATCTCTTGTACAATCGATATTTACATTAGTCATAATTAAAGGATTATAATCACATTTAAAATTACTTATAAAATGACATTTCATGTGAATTGAAATAAACCTCTTTTCATGTACTTACTTCGCATTTCAAAGCCATTTCAAATAGACTCTATGAGTGTAGGAACTAATATTGATGATTGAGAAAAACTTATAAGAACTAACAATAAGATCAATCATATCAAAATAATAGAAATAAAGATGTGCTTGTGCAGCTTCCTTTTCTTTTTTGTTTTTTTCCTTTTGGCTTGGTTATTTTGTTGGGAATCAACCATCTATTTGTACAATTCTTTGATGGAAAGGAATTAAGGAAAATTGGTATGTTGCTGCCCCCATAGTTTTTGGCCAAAACCATTTTAATAAATACATGAAAAGAAGTTTTACAATGAAATATAGAAGTAATGCTTTTTTGGAGGTTTTCTAACCACCCACTTAATCTCATGTTTTAAGCACGTCTCCCTTCTCATGAAAATTGGGTCGGGTTAGGAGTGATTTTTTTTTTTTTTTGCAAAAACAATTAAGGCATCATTTTCTATAAATATATATTCTTTCCTAATTCATAATATAAATCACTTTAACTAATTTATCAGAATCAAGTAATAATAGTTGATTCATTAAAATTGTTTCAAATTCATTTTTTTAATTTTACCCATATTGAAAAACGTTGTAAAGAAAAGAAAAAATACAAAAAATTATATTTAAGCATTAATTACAAAAATAAAATTGACAAATAGATATTAATTAATCTCAAAATAAATTATATTTTAAATCAAGTCATTCTTCTGTAAACAATTTAACAGAATAGGATACTTTTACCAAAATTTGCGCCGCCAGTCAAAATTTGACTATATAAAAAGTGTGCCTTTACTCTTATTTGTGATTTGCTTCCTTGATGAAAAGCGAGAGAATGGTTTGCTCTCTGCGCGTTGTCTGGCTCTTTACGAGGGCAATGACTCCTCTCTATTATTATTATGTCAACGTAACATGAATGACGTCATCTCTATTATTTTCCCCTGCGTAATTCATACTACGTGGCAGCTACGTATTGGGCAAACAAAGTTAGACGTGGGGAGCATCATGATTCTCACCGTGCGTTTTCAAACAGGTGGGTGGAAAGCTGGAGTTATGAGACAATTATAATTCTGCACAATCCCACCTACCATGACAGCCGTGAACCATGAGAGTGATTATTATCATAATAAAATCTGACCCCTATTCAAAACATAAATTGAATGGTTCCAAGTTAATACTCCCCCATTCCTTATTATAAGAGATATTTGATGCTTATGGCATGTTCCTATATATAAGAGACACTTAAAAGTTGTCTCTACTTTTTTGTGTTGATTTCCTATTTTACCCACATTTATTGTCTCCAACTCACACTCTCTCTCCCTCCCACTTCTCTTTTTTTCAATAATTTAATGGTTTTCTCTCATGCTCTCTCTCCTCATTAATGAGGGCATTTTTGGAAAAAAATTATATTTTTTACACATTGATTATTCTTAACTAACTTTAACTGCTTTTTTTATCAACGTAATTCGGTTATTCATCTCTTATAATAAGGAATGGAGGGAGTATTTTTAATTTGCAAATTTTCCAATAATAAATTTATCTTTTAGAATTATTAATCATAAAACTATCATTACATTAAATTCTAAAAAATTATTTAAAATATAAAAACTATTTAAATTAAAGCACTATGTTTTATTTTTTATATGAGCATGGAATGTGCTTGTGGTCCGGCTATACCAGCCATTCCAAAGCTCTTAAGTTGCAAGATGGGGCATCTTGGTATTACAACGAATGTGATTTGCACTTGGTATATTTGGTATCGCTCCTTTTCTATTAATAACTCACTTATAGAAGAAAAAAAGTTTCTTCTTAAATATAAGTTATTTGGTATTTCTTGGCAACTTATATCTTGCACAATCGATATTCACATTTGTCATAATTAACATAATCACATTTGAAATCACTTATAAAAAGACGTTTTACGTAAGTCGAAATAAAACTATTTTCATATACTTGTTTCGTATATTATAAATCATGATTGAAAAATTACTTATAAGTCATTTTAAATAGGCCCTATGAGTATACGAACTAATATTTATGATTGAGAAAAACTTATAGGAATTAACAATAAGATCAATTATATCAAAATAATAGAAATAAAGATGTGTTCATGAAGCTACATTTCTTCTTTTTTTTTCCTCTTTTGGCCTGGTTATTTTGTTGGGAATCAACCATTTATTTGTACAATTCTTTCTTTGATGGAAAGAAATTAAAAAAAAAAGGTGGGATAATTAATATACAAGTCCTTATAGTTTCAATAGATTTTTAATTAGGTCCCTATAATTTTTTTCTTTTTATCAGGTCCTTATAATTTCACATGTTTTTAATCAGGTCCTTATAATTTTTTTTTTATTAGGTCCTTATTATTTTATCTTATTTTTAATTAGGTCCTCATAGTTTTTATTTTTTATTCTATAAATAATAATATTCTATAAATAATTTAATTTCCTTAACACAATCATATTAAAGAAGAGAGTAAATTAACAGATTGAGATAAGAATTTGTTTAAAAATTTTTTACTCACCAGCATTAAACAACTGAAAGTTTTTATGGGTTTAATCTTACTTGAAGTATAAAATCATAGCAAATTTGATTTGCACCAATGGCTTGGATTAAAAAGGATCGGAGGGGTGAGATCTCGGTTGATGAGGGTCTTTTTTTTTTTTTTTCCTTCAGTTTTTTTCTAATGAAAAGCTGTATTAAGCTGTATTTCAACTAAGGGTAAAACCCCTCAAACAATGAGAAGTCAGGATCGTTCATCAAAATCCACCTCAGGACACCCCAGTGAAGAATGATTAAAGATACATCAATGATCTCGTGCACATGTTAAAAGGTTTATAAAATAGTAGTTCTAGCTAATATATATTATTAACAAAGTTATTTTCAGAAAGGCAATACCTATTTGTTATAAATAACTAATTTAACTAATTTTTTTAATCTACTCAAATTAGTCAACTGGTTTTAAAACAAAAAAATTGTTTGGATTATTGTGATATTGTACTACAAGATTGCATTTGAAATAAACATATTAAGACTGGAAGGCGAAACTTTGATAAGAACTTAAATTCTCAAATAGAGAAAAAGTCATCAATTAGGAAAAAAAAAGTTTTTCCAATTTTTCCGAACAAGAAAAGCTAAAATTGAAAAAAAAAACAAGAAAACAACTAAAAATGTTTTGATTTTTTAGTTTTTAAAAAGAGATTTTTTTTATTTTTAAAAACATTTAATTCAAAACAAATTATCAAACAATTTTTTAAAAAGAAAAAAATGTTTTCAAAACAAAAGAAAAAAGAAAAAGACCTTAAAGTTTTTCTTCCAAAACTTGTTAATTACCTTCATTGCTGTTCTCTAATGTCCAATATGGAACGCTTACATAGCTTATTAATGTCATTTTGATCTTTTTATTAAAAGATGAAAAAAGTAAACTATTATTTTTAAAATAATAAGATAAGTTATTAAAATTATTAATTAAAATAATAAGATGAGTTAATTACCGTCCCCGGTCTTCAATATAAGAGTTGGTCGACTAATTTGAGTAGGTTAAGAAAGCCAAATCAATTATTCAATTATAACAAATGTGACACGATCACTCTAAAATATTCCTTTATAATATTAAATCATACATCAATTTATTAATTAATTAAATTAGTTTTGAGAAAAAATTATAAATATAAGAAATCAAATGAATTAATATCTTATATTTAGAACCAAATATCATTTCCCAATTAGCTCTTAAATAAGAACAAAAGCCAAGAGCTGGTGGGTTTACCTTTGCGCATTGAAAAAGAAAATACTCATCTAGTTCTAAATTTAGAATAGGAAGTTCAAAAGATGAGACCACCTGGACGCAAAGCAGACTAGGGTCAAGACATCATTTTGGAAAGCGAAGTGTAAGGGTCCTTGTGGCTAAGAATATAAATTTGGATTATCTAATCTAGAAAACTAATTAATAATCCTTAATATAAAAATTAAACAATATTAGTTATAAAAAAAAACAGCGCCATTATATGAGTTATAGGCGTATGCATGGAAAAAAATAGGGAAAATTACGTCTTTATGCTTTAGGGACCTCTTAATTATGATACTTAAAAATAGCCTAAAATATATATATATATATATATATATGTTAGGTTCTTTAAATTTATATCAAATTTCAATTTAATCCATTACATTTAAAAAATAAATTTTTATTCTCTTAAATTTAACACCATTAATCCTACTAATGGAAAATGCCGAATCGGCAATTTTAAAATAATAATTATGTATTTAAATGATGACATATTTATTTTGTACTACCTCCAGTCCTAATTATAAAAGCCAATCGACTAATTTGAGAAAATTAAGAAAATAAGTTAAATTAGTTATTTATAATAAATATGTGTTGTCTTTTCTAAAATATCCTTGCTAATTAAGTATATTGGCTAGAACTACCATTATTAGAAGGACTACCTTGGAAAAAAATGTATAAATATGAGAGATAAAGTGGATTGGGGTTTTATATTTAGGATCAAAATAAAAATCAAACAAATTCTTATATTAATGATCAGGTGGTATTTAAAATATGTAAATTAAAAATATGTAAAATAAAACCTTACGTTTATCAATAATTTATGTAAGCTAATCCAAAGACTCCTTAGACTTCCTATATATCTGTTTCAATTGTAACTTTATTTATCTATCATAATCATATGAGAGGTGTTTTTTATTCTTTTTATGATCGGCATATCGTTACTGTTGTGAAGCATATTATTTTTTCTTAAATGTCAAGTTACCGCCTTTTCCTTTGTCACATATACACACAGTTTATGTATATCGACAAAAATTAATAAAAATTTTAATAGCGTTAGTAATTTTTATTAAAAATACATATAACAAAAATACACTGTTTTGTTAACTTTTATTTTAGTTTATGTTCAAAGTCATAACTGTAGTTTATTTTAAATTTAAAAGCATTATTATTATATTAAGCAAATAAGTATTTAATAGTTGTCATATTACATAAGGAGGAGGCGGTCCGGTTCCAGAGCAAGGGGAAATCAACGAAGAACACAGCAAACTGAAGCTGTGGATAAGATGCGGGACATCTGTAAAATGTAAATACTTAGATTGACGTACAGACTTGTCTTAGAAGTTTTTACTCAGAAGCCTCAAGTATTCAGAAAATTTTTTTGAAGCAAATTTACCCTGAAAGTTTAAAATTATAATAATATCACCTCTTATCGTTAAAAATATTAATTGTCAAAGTTACTATTTTAATAGTTAACGTTAGTTTTTTTAACAGTAGGAGGCAATATTGTTATGATTTTAAACTTCCAAGCTAAATTTGCTTTCAAAAAAAAATCCAAATACCTAGTGTTTATAAGTAAAAACTTTCAAGGCAAATTTACACCTTAACTCTAAATACTCTAATAATGTTGACTTCTTAGCTCTTTATATTATTTGCATTATTTTTGCATGAAAGGCGCTTTTTCTTTAACAATATACTAGTACCAATAGTGAAGTTTTTAATTAATTTTATAACTATTCAGGTTAGTTAATTCTTCCACGAGGTGATTTTCTGTTTCAGGTGTTAGTGTTTAGGATTAAGGTGCACCTAACACCCTAAATTATTTTTGGAGGTGCAGTGAGTACTCTAAAATATTTAGTAGTGCAATTTTGTCCCTAATATATTAAAAATGGTGCAATTCACACCCTAAACTAACGGAATAGCTATCTGTCTCACTGTGATTGCTATTGTTCATCATTTTCACCATGCTAGAGTTGCGATCCTGAGCCACCATTATTCTCTCTCACTGAAACAGAAGTATGATGAGCGACACAAGAAGAAAGAAGGTTCATCGTCTTCCTCCTTGAGAGAGAAAGGATGAGTTGAACCAATGAGCTCCATATAGACATCTAAACCAAGGGAGGAGCAGCTCTACTGGACACTATTTATCATCTTCTCCGTGGGAGGACCAAAGGCACCATTGGGAATTGAAGTAGAAGAGGAGCTTGGACGCTGATGAAGGGGAAGGAAGTAAAAGAGATAAAGGAAGCGAGAGGATCAAAGTAAGAAAAGAGCTTAAAAAAGTTTTATTTTTCTTGATTTGATTATCTAAAACTATTAGACTGAACTTAAATTGAGTAATTAAACTAGAATCAGCCTTAACTTGTTCATGGATTGGATGACTTATGTGGCTAATGACCAAGGAACAAGCAGAGAGGAAGGCCACTGCTCTGCTGATGTTTGAATTGGCTTAGAAATCTTATAGGAAGGGTTATGTATGGATGTTCCATAGAGTTTCTTAAAGGCGGACATACGATTATTCCTAGACCTCCATTGTTAGGGGGTGATGTTAGTTGATTGTTGCTTATAATGCTCTTTATTTAATGAGCAAAACAAAGCGAGTAGTGTTTTTTGATTTTTTTGTGGGAAATTTCATATATAGAGGCTTGCTATGGTTGATGAGGCCAATAAATGACATGTAGATTGCATAGCTCTATACCAGCAATTAGAGAAGAAACTCATTTGTTAGTGATTAGGATGCTCTTCTTTAGGCCAAAGCCGCGTTTCAAATGATGAACACTAGCATTTGACATGAGAGGTAACGGAGGTTAATATTCTGTTAACTTGGGTCAAAATTGCCCCATTTTTATTATTTTAAGGGCAAAATTGCACCACTAGCTTTTTTTTAGGATGTTAAATGCACTTTCAAAAATAGTTTAAGGTGTTATGTGCACCTTAACCCCGGTGTTTATAACAATGAATGTGCTTTTAACATTTTTAAGTTAGGTTGCACTGAAGAAATTTAAAAAAAGAAAAATCATTTTGGGCCTGAGGCCTCTCTCTGTACCCAAAGAAAGTTCAAAAACCATAAAAAATGATTCTCAGTAGCTGTGAAGCTTCCTGGAAGCTTCGTAATTATTTAAATGTGCAATTGCCAAGATACCCTTCGTTTTCTGACCCTTGTGGCTAGTTAGGAGGGATAAAATAGTCAAATAGCAAAAAAAGCGCCCATCTTACTGATCAAAATAGTCAAATGTCAATGTAGCCAGCATTTGAAGCTGCAAAGGAAAACGAGGTGGACGAAGAAGCACAAACAACTTATCAAATCCCCTACATCGATTTGAACATCTCAACATCAATATGCCTTCTTCTCCATCATTTGTTAATCTCTTCAGGTCTGCATTTCTTTTTACGGCATCTTCTTGTTTCTTCCTTAACAGTTCTGTAAGCTCATTCCATACTCTGTTCAGCAACCAAAGAGTCAGGGTAATAGAAGTTCTTTAATTTCACCGAGCAAGCTTTGACTGGTAATGTTCCCTCTAATGTTGTGTTATTTTTCCTTACTCTCTAATCTGTTTTCACAAAGTTGCTTCTTACAAATCTGCCAAGTAGTCATTCATTTTGAGACCTGTTTTGTCTCCAATCCAGATTTTATAAGAAGTCATTTATGGCGTAGTACAAATCAATCATTTTCAGTACTGTAGTTGTAACCTTACTTAAACTGCTGAGTACGTAGTTAATATATACTTATTTAGAAAGACTTAGGATTTAGATGATGAAAACTGAAGAAGTCTCTCCTTGCTGATTTGGTGTAGAGTATAAGCCCCGGTTCATGTTTTGAAGAATGCATTTTACATCAAAGCAATTATTAATCTGATGATGTAGTAACAGAAATTCTAATTTGTTGCATTATGTGGGGCTATTCCACGAGAAGAAGGCTTTAAAAAACTCATTATGATATTAGGCATTGTTGGTCGATGGCACTTCCCGGATACGTCACCTTTCATGAACATTCAACAATTTTATGGACATTTATCGTATGCGTATGCATTTACGTCTTTACATCAGATGTTATTTCTGGCTCTTTGGCTTGCATATCACTAATATCACTGCCACTTCGACATGATCTTAAGTTATATCTCTTCATCACCTATTGGACATCATTGTTCATGTACTTGGGCTACAAATTTGAAGCATGGGATATATGGAAAAGTGCGGCATCATATTTGAAGACTAGGTGGGATGCAATTACTGAAGGCAATAATGATCTTGCAAACACCATGCATGTCTAGACTCTTATCCCCTCTCTATCCGACAATTAGTTTGCAAATAATAAGTTTTCTCATATCATTTCTCCAGCATTTCATTGCAATGTCATTTGGTAGCTAGTATACATCATTATGATTGAGGGTGTTTTGTTCATATACTACTTCTAGTCCTTGACATAAAATCCGGTTGACTCATTTGGAGAGATCAATATAATTAAAAGATTACTTAATTACAGCATATGTTGTATAATATTTATGAAATATGAGTGTATCTTTAAATTATATATTAGTTTATAAGTTAGGAAAATTAGTTTGGAGAATGATGATAAATAAAAATATTTTAAAGTAATTTTTTAATTTTTTTAATCTCTTTAAATTAGTTAACTAGATCTTATATTAAGGATTGGAAATAGTATATGTGAACAATGCAAAGAGGTACTCTATTATGACATCCCAAAACATGAAGGTTTATATGTTTGGAAAAACGCCCCATTTGGAGGAGTGATCATAGAATGCGAGATCAATACTAGCAACTTAAAGAAAGAAAATGTTTTACAGTTGAAATATTTGTATGAACAGAGATATGTGTGGATACAGAGTTTGAATACCTTTATTTTACCTATCATGTATTTGTCTTTCAATTTTTTATGTTTATTCTTTTTCTATCATCTTTTTTTTTTTTTTAATATGACGCTCACGCATGCACATTTCCCATATTCAAATATTCTACTATCAAGAATTTGAAAACAGAGAGATGGCATGTGGAAGCCAAGAGGGGAGAAGGATTTCATGATAACACCAAAAACCAATTTCCTCGCAGACTATCATATACTACCTCTAATTCTAGATATAAGAACTGGTTGGAGAATTAGATTTAGTTCTAAATATAACATCTCAATCTACTTAGTCTTTCAAATTTGTAAGTTTTTTTTTCAAAATATCCCTCTTGATTAGGAGTTTCTATTAAGAAGTAGTTCCAATGTACATGATTACATAGGGTAATTTAGTTCAATACAGATTTGTTACAAATAGCCAACTCAATAAATTTTTTTAATTTCGTCAAATTAATCATCTAGCTTTTATATTAAGAATAAGAAGTAGGAACACAGAACATAAAAAGATAACAAGCATGCCCCACAACAAATATAGATAAATAAGACAAGAATTTAAAGGCGTCGGGTGAATCAGCATCTAGAGTCGCTGTGTTTGAAGCTGATTTTTATTTTCTTAAGTAATAAAAATTAATAATTCTGAGAATTAAAAAACAAAACTAAATAGTCATGACTTGCAAATGATGTTTTTTAAATTCATCTTCGCGAACAATGGGCATTATCACGTTGCATAAGATCCAAATATTGTTTTTTAACCAAAACTATTTTTTTTTAATCAAATTGAACCAAAAGAATCATTGCCATATGGACTAAGAAAGTTATTACTTCATCCGAGAATAAATATAGAGTTAGATAAATAATTTACAAAAATTAAAAAATAGTTCAATTAATTATCATAATAAATATGTGTTATTTTTTTAAAATATTCTTTTAATCATTTGCATTGATACTTCCTTGATAAAAAAACCGCTTTAACATGTTAATCAATAGATAGAATTTAAGAAAAAATGTGTAGATTTAATAGACCAAATGGATTAATATTTTATATTTAGAATTAAAATGAAGGCAAAATTAGAGGGAAGGATCTAAAGAAAATAATATTTATTGAAAATGATCTTAAAAGTTATAATTATTTAAAAGAATAAATAATTAGGACAAGTGGGTTGATGTGGATTTATGACTATGCAAAGGAGGTTGTTTTTGTCCAAAAGTAGAAATTGGCAAGCTTCTTCGGTAGGGGAATGTCATTGGTATATAATATGTTGTATTGGGTCAGCCCAAGTTAAGTTTGTTGGGCCCATTTCTATCCACTCCATAGATAGCTGTCAACGTTTACGTAATAATATAGTACCTTTGTATCAAAAAAAAAAAATATTACCGTTAGTCTTCAATATAGAGCTAGTTGACTAATCTTAATAAATTAAAAAAATTAGTTAAATTAGTTATTTATAATAAATAGGTGTTATCTTTTTTAAAATACTTTTGCTAATCACACATATTAGCTAGAACTATCAATTTAATAATACATTTAATATATGCAACTACTACAGATACTATCTTAAGAAGAAATAGATAAATACAAGAGATAAAGTAAATTAGCATTTTATATTTAAAACTAAATTAAATATCAATCTAGTTTTTATATTAAGGAATAGAGGTAGGAATAGAAGTTCATCTTTTGAATCAAAACAAATATTTTAAAGTGATATTTTATTCTGGTCATTCCCCCGTCCACGCCCAATAGAAAATGCCAAAGTTAGTTGATTAATTAATTATTATTTCAATGTTAAGTTAGTTGATTAAAAGAACCAAATGTTTTCTAATCGGGGACATTATTAGATATCAAAATAGAAAGAAGCTTATGAGGGACATCCTTAATTAGCAGCACCAAATTATTCAGATTGTTTCCTCATCCACTGATTGACATCCATTACAGAAAGAATTAACCTATACCAGTTCTATTATCTGTGACGTCACGAACCAAAATCTTAAAAAGAGGGCACCGAATATTATTTTTTAAAATAATAAGGTAAGTTATCAAAATTATTAATCATTATCCATGACTTTGATTTAAATTGTATTGACCTTTTTGCATTAAAGAAACGGTACAAAAGACGAATGCACGTGGACGTAAGACAAACCATGGTCAAGCGTATCAAACAATTATAAACAAACAAACAAAGGAGGGTCAATACATCATTCTTCCCCTTTTGAGTAAAAGACATCATTTTCAAAAGCGATGGAAGTGTGGACCACCCATTTTTCCTGTTATGATTTTTGACCATACCATTTTTCCCGTTATGAAAGAAAAATATAAACTCACTGCTTTCTTTGGATTATCTAGTCCAGATAGAATACTATTACCTTCGTTCATTAATATAATAACTAAATAATTAACTTGTTAATATTAATAAAATTAATTTAGTTAGTCATTTATAATAAAGAGTTGTTGTCTTTGACCCTTATTAATTATATATATTTGAATTATCCTTAATAATTAATAACTCCTTAACATGGATAATTATTATAAGGATTATGTGAAAATAAAATAAATTGAGATCTTATATGTAGGATCAAATTAAATTTTTAACTAATTCTTATATTAATTATCAAAGTTAGTATAATAGTTGATTAAGATGTATTTAGTATTCTAAACTATTTTTCGATGCATATATATCCAGCATTGTATTGATTTAGTGATGCAATTTTGTTCCTAATATATTAAAAGCTGTGCAATTCTATTCTCACCTATATATCGGCCAAAAAAAGAAAATGAAATTCATCCTTTCCTGTCATCGATTATTAATTATTCATATTGTTGGTCTTCCTTTTCAGCCCATAACTTATTCTTCAACGTTTCACACCGACTTTAGAGTGTCCTCTTGCCACTGCATGCTTTATGCAGATTTTTCAAACTTGGATCTTGAAAAATGAGAACTCTTGTATAGCTAATGAAAATGTTAACTCCATTATTAGCTCTTTACATTTTTCTTCAGCCCTCATTTCATCTATTCTCTCCACCCGCTACTCTTTTACGGTTTTATTCTGCGTTTGGTATGAGGGGATTGGAGGAAAGAAGAAAGGAGGAAAAATTTTAATAAGTTCAATTTAAAAAATAAAAAAATAGAGTTATAAAATTTTGATAAAAAGAAGATGTAAGATAATAGAGTAAGAAAAATTAATTAAAAGCTTTCAACCCAACAAAAATTAATTAAAAGCTTTCAACTCCAATTATTCAATTTTTTTAAATCGAACTCATTAAAAATTTTCCTCCCCTCCAATTTCCTCATACCAAACAAATCATTAATTTCTAGGCTTCAATTCTCTTCTCTTTTGATTTTGATTTTTAACTCCAGTGATGATCAAAACAGCACCACTGGAGGGTGTGTGTTTTCTATTCGGAGAAGAAATTGTAGGTTAATTATTTCTTCGGCATTGAAGAAGTTGTGTTCTTCCATGTTAACATGCTGACTCTGATACGACTTGGATGGGTTTTTTCCTGGCAATTTCACATTATCAAGTGATTGATAAGCACTGCGAGAGTGAACAAAAATGTAAACCCACGTCCAGTTATGCGTCGCAAAAGCTAAGCTCTGATTATAACATGTGGATCTCATACCCTTTCTTGCATTTCAATACCCAATGTCTCTCAAACCATAATTGGGACAAAGATTATGAATAATATCTTCAAAGTGTTGGGTGGATGAACCTTGAAAAATAATATAGGGCTTTAGGCACATATGAACCATTTATATGGTAATGGGGATTGCAGAAGGGGTAAGTTTCTGGTGCAAGCTCTTAAGAAGGATGTTGAGTTATATAGTAGTTTGTGCTTTGTTTTCCATCCAGAAAAAAATTACTTTAATTTTCTTAACGCAATCCTGTGTGTGATGTCAGTGGAGAAGTATCATTTCAAGGGATTTAATGAAATACTTAAAATTTTTCTACAATAAAAGAGGAATCGCCTGTTATCAGGGTTTCAACACGATGGCTAGTGGGATTGTGACAAGTATGAGTTGAGTTTTTTTTTTATTTTTAAATGAAGGCAACATTATAAATTCATCAACATTTCAAAATTATGATGATTAATTTAGAATTTTTCAAATTTAAATGACTTCTTAGAGTTTTTCAAATTCAAGTGTCATTTTTTAAAATTTTTCTAAAATTAACACAGAATTAAGTTAATGTGCAATAACTAAGTTTTACTCTTGTAAATTTATGCTGATGTCAGATCTATTCTCTTGATTTACTTTCTAACCTTAATTAGTGTCTATTAGTTTAAACTTATTTTGACTCCTTTTAAGACCTCTGTTTGTATAATATTTATGTTTAATAGCATTTTGTACTTTTATTTTTTTAAAAAAAAAACAAGCTTAGCCTATGGGTTCTGTGTAAATTAAAGCAGTACACTTGGGGAAAAGTACGAGAAGGTGGAGTTGGATAATAAAATATCATACTAAGACAATGGATGACTCTTAACTAGCGTTTGCGTATCACATTATCTCTTATTTTCTTAGCTCACAAAATAGTGGATGTTATCACATTTTTTTCATATACCCAAAAGTAATCTTATGAATCAATTACAGACAAATCTATTTCCAAAATTATAATTATAAATTAATTTTATCCAAAATCTATTGTCCCACTGTTAAGAAAAAAATACAAGAAGGTGAAGGCGGATGATAAAATATCAGACTAATTAAATATAACGGCAAAATACATATAGTTTTTTTTCTATTTTTCCCATGACCTAACCACATTATTATTCAAACACTGCGAAAAGGGAGTAGTAGTCTAGTACTGCAAATATTGCGACGCAAATAATATTGATGCACTCTTTGATAAAAAGTGGTCAATATACTGCCTCTCATCCTTATTATAAGAGTTAATTAACTAATTCAAGTAGAGTAAGAGAGTTTGTTAAGTTAGTTATTAGTAAAAAAATAGGTGTTGTTTTTTTTAAAATATCCTTACTAATCAAGTTTATTAGCCAAAACTACTACAAGAATTATTTTGAAAAAAAACCAATAAATATGAAAAATAAAATAGGTTGAGATCTTATATTTAATATCAAAATAAAATTTAAACAAATTTTTATATTAAAAACTGAAGGTAGTATCTCACAGGCCATTGGATCTCGAAGACGGCAGCGAAGGGACCAAAAAAGGAGGGGGTTTGGGGCAAAGGAAGGGAGAAGAGGGGCAGAAGTTGGGCCAGGGGGTGTGAGGAGGTGGATGGGCCTGGGAGCACTAATGCCGGCCCAATTGAGGGGGACCGTGGGGAGCGGGAGGAGGGACCACAAGATCCCCAACGTTGTTCTGTGCTTGGCACGTCAGAGTCCGAGGAATCCAACCAGCAAAGGCGAAAAATTCCTTCTTGGTCACCATCATTTCCGAGAATGTCCTTGACGCCAGGCTTCAAAAGGTTCTGTAATCTGTGGCATGTAATGACTCCGGAGAAACCAAACGAATATCAAATAAAGTATCTTACTAAATTAATTGTTTTATGTGCTTCTCTCGTTTTTATTATAAGTTACTATTAATTTCTTACATATTCAGGAATACATTAAATTAATAAAAAAAATTTAAATGTATCCTTATTAATTTTTTTATAAAAAAAAGTCCTCAAATGCTATTATTTATATATAATAAAATTTTAGTGACATATATTTAGTTATTGCTAGATTAATATTTAAAATCAATTTTGAATGTTTTTTAAAAAATGTCGTCAAACACTATTATTTTAAATACCACTATTATGTAATGAAAAAAATATTTGATATATAGAGTTTTAAATTAATTTTTGAATTTATCTAATGAATAAATAAATAAATAATGTAAGAAAAAGAATACAAATGAAAATGATTTTTTATATATATATAGGGAAGTAATAGGCAACAGTACTTAAATATTGTGAAAAAATAAAGGCAACCTTCGTTTATATTTTTTTTTTGTTACTTATCAGAATAAGAAACAGTTTTTAAATATTTATTTTCTAAAGTGAGGATGAATACTGAATAGCATGATCACATGAAAAATTGTTGCTTATGCATACATAAAGCAGTACTTGTAAAATTGTTGCATGTTCTCATAGGTAATTCTTATATTAGAGACAATTCTATTTGAATTACTGTCAGCCACTAAATAAAAATACATTTGCCAGTAAAAATTTAAACATTTGTTCATAATATCGTGAAAACTAATATAACACAATTTTGATAGTACATTAATATTGACTACAATTTCATGCTGTTAACGGTACTTTGTTCTAGTCTTTTTTTCTTCGAGAAAAACATGTTCTTGTTATTAAATTATGATCATAGGTTGTTTTATACGGGGTACGAAATTGAGGGGAGAGTGGGTTATTTAGGTTGTGTCACCAGTGATGCATTGGTGCATTGTTTATAAATTTTCAGCATAATAGTGAAATCCATTGCATGTAGAGCTGAATAAGTATCTGATAATATTTTATATGGTTGTTTTGAAATTTTGATGTGTCATGCTGCTTAAGGATATTTTGACACCTTGCGATATGACTTAGTTAATTCTAACATTTCCATTGTAACTTTTTCTAATCCAATTTCAATATTTAAATTTTCCAAGCATTACTTATCTTCTGAAACACTCATTTAATTAACACTTTTAATTTGAATTTCATATTCATAAAAAAAAATCTTAATTGTACAAAATATTATATATTTAAATTCTCTCTTGGAATAAAAACCACTTCTTCACTGACATCACACATATTGATTACTATTTAAAAATATTTTATTACTTTTAATATATCAAAAGTCAATTTATTCTCTTCTCTCTTTTTTTGGTTTTTTTTTTGCCAACAATTTATTCTCTTCTTTTATACGATTGGGTTAAAGGGAATCAAATATATTTTTTATGTGTGTATATATACACAATAGTTAAACTTCTTTCCCCAGATTTCAATCAAGCTAATAAAAATTGAAAGAAAAATTCTCAATTAACTAGATTTAAGTAAACCGTAGTTATTGCGCTTCATATAAACTATATAACACCAAAAAAAACCAATTTCTTCTACAGATTATCATATAACACAGAACGGAAACAGCAGAGAAAATTTAAATGTTTGACTTTTATTACTTTGGTGATGAATATGAAATTCAAATTAAAAGTGTTAATGGAGTGATTTTTTTAGAAGAGATAAGTAATGCTTGCAAAACTTAAATTTTGAAATTGGATTAGAAAAAGGTATAAAGAAATTTGGAATGGAAATGTTTTAATTAAGAATACCATTTATCGTTTCTTAAAAGAGCACCAGGTAAACAAATCTTGAATAAAAAAAATACACATAAATTTTTACAAATGATTCAAAAATACTATTTTTGTTATGGGATAATTACAATGATGTCTCAAAGAAGAAAAATAATTACAAAATAAGTCCTGGAAGTTGTCATTCTCTACTCCGAAACTCGTCATTAAATACTAAAATTGTTTTAGGACTTTTTAATAATTATTTTTCTTTCTTGGAATTTGATTCTAAGTCTCTTTTTTTTTGTTAATTATTCTAAATGTCAGTAAATTTCTTTTTTTTTTTTTGTGGGGTCTACTTCATCTAGGTGTCAATTTTCTGTTCTCATTTTAATGGTAGGGGGTTAAATAGTTTTCAATTTAACATGAAAGGTAATAAAAATAATTTTTTTATATCTACAAAGTTTGAGCTCTCAATTTTAAAAAAATAAAAGCTATAGTCTTTTTTTTTTTCCGAACTTAATGTATCCGCTATTAATTTATAAGATACAGTTCTTGTCATTAGTGTTCAAAATGTTGTATTCGGTGAGCCACCTAGCCCCAGCTTAGCGAGTTGGGCCAATTCTCTATCCTTTTGATAAATAACAGTCCCAATCCAACGCTTCCGTAATTGGTGCAATTAAGATTTAAAAGCCAAGTTCACCTTTTGAATCAAAATAATTATTTTAATGTGACATTTTATTCAGGTCATCCTCCTCCCACCCCAATTGAAAATGCCAAAGTTAGTCGATTCATTAATTATTATTTCATTTGTAACTTAGTTGATGAAAAGAGCCAAATGGTTTCTAATCAGGGACATTATTACATATCAAAATAGAAAGAAGCTTATGAGGGACGACATCCTTAATTAGCAGCACCGAATTAATCAGATTGTTTCATTATCCACTAATTGATATTCATTTCTTATATAATCAACCATCAATGGCAGAGTCAGATCCTAAGGCAAGGGTGTAACCGTGTAAGGCAACTTACATTAAAAATTAATTGAAGAAATTTAGAATAATTGTATCAAAGCTTAACAGGTAATAGATTATTTTTGCCAAAAAAGATTATTTATAAATATTATTGATAAACGAAAAGCTGTCCGGGCATCACCCATCACAAAAGGAATTTGCCCGTGTCAGTTCTGTTATCAGCAACATCATTAACTAAAATCTGAAAAAGATAGCCTTAAAATAGTACTCCTCAAAGGGGAAAAACGCCAAATATTATTATTTAAAATAATAAGATAAGTTATTAAAATTATTAATCATGACTTGGATTTAAATAGTATTCATTTTTGCATTAGGGAAAAACAGGACGCCAAAGACGAATGCACGTGCACGCAAAACAAAACCGGCACAAGACTGTGTAATACGACTGTTCTTATCAATAATTATATTGTCCAAGAATTTCAGAGGGCAGAAACCATGCGAATGTGGAAGGAAGTTAAATAATTAGATTTCGTACCCTTCATCAACCAGTTGTAAATCAACTCTATGGTAGTCATGAGAATTCAAATCCACAATGACTAAATCTTCCATCATCAACAAAAGGAGCAACCGAAGTTAAAGAGTGAAGTAGAATCTTATATTCATGATCCGTTATTATGAATTGGCCGGTGTTGTTAATGACTCTGAAATATGTAATGCTACATATTTTTCCTTCTTGTAAATTTCTCAGGCTATTTTGAGCCAATGATCCTTTGACAATAGCGTGAATTCGATTACCCTGCATTGAAAAAACTAATGGCTTGCAAATTTCAGGATGTTTAAAATATAAGAACAAAGATCGGAAACTTAATTGCATTAAGTGCAATATAGAAACAATGATCGGTTGACATTTTCATCTTGAAGGATCATTTGAATAGAAGGCGTTGACGAGAACAAAAATGGAGACGGGACCAGCCACATTCTAATAATTCTCACAATAACTGTCCAGTTTTCACAGGAAGAATCGACAGCACAACCTCAACAACGAGATAGAAGACCGTAAAACCCATTGATCATTTTCAGTCGTGATCCCGGAAAATTCTCTCCTGTATCAAGTAACAGTTGGTCACTATCTCACGCAACAATTTAGTTAAATAAAAGGTTGCGTGTTTTTCACGCATATAGTGATATTCGACATTTTGTTTAGAGTATGATAAAATTGAAGGGAGAAAAAAGAGTTGGTCAGGGGATAGTAGCGATTATTACTTTTTAATTAATTTTGATTTGACGCTTCTGTCACCCCATATATTCTCACTAACGTGAGACCTGTCTATCTATTTAAAAATATAGAGAAGAAAGGTACTACCTCCAATCTTAATTATAAAAGCTAGTTGAAGAGATTAAGAAAAGAATTTAAATTAATTATTTATAATAAATGGGTGTTGTTTTTCATAAAATATCATTGCTAAGTAACTATATTGGTTAGAACTATCATTATTAGAAGGACTACATTAGGAAAAAATTTTATAAATATGAGAAACAAAATGAATTTAGATCATATATTTAGGATCAAAATAAAAATTACATAAAATTTTATATTAAAAAGTGGAGGTAGTACATATTTAGACCTAAGATCGTAACAGCACAAGAAATATTATATATAGTTTTATTTCTAATTAAACACAATGGTGTGACGGCTCTATAGAAAGGATATGCATGGTTATAGTCATGGGTTACAATGAAAGTCATGGAGAGAATAATGATCATTTTGGAGGATCATAAAAATTGCAATTACATAAGAGGATCAAAAATCAACATATAAATTTAAAAATGCTAAGCTCCACATAGCTAAATTAAGCCTCGTACATTACCATCTACATTAACTCCCCCCACGTTATATTTTTAACAGAGAATAAAATTTATCCAACAAAAAATTCAAAGGAATTATTTTTAATTCTTATAATAAATTTCAGTGAGTCGTAAAAACAAAAATTCCATATAATATTATTAATTATTTACAGTTGGGACAGAAATAACTTTTTTTCTAAATAAGTATTCTGTGAAGAGTACTTGTGGGTAAACCATAAATATCTTAGTGTATAAAAAAACAAAATAATCTTCATATAATTCCATAAACTACTTTTTTTTTTTTTAATAACTTGGTTCTGCTCCCAAACTCCAGATTCCTCCTGATCATTTGCACTTATAGGCAAGTTGCCAACGTTTGTTTTGGGCATATGTGCTCGTGTTTACGTCACATGTAAGGTGGGTGCTATCTTGACTTTTGTGTGTGGATTGAGACCCATTAAAATGTAAGAAACAATCATAATTTGGAATTTAATGATTTCTAAATTTTTTTAATGAAAATTTCCCTTGAAACTTCTTTCCTAGTGTTCTCTGCATAAAAAGTGGAGATGAGTTAATTAGACTGAGAAGGGCAGGAGAAAAAGAAAATAAAAGAAGCCTCAATGAAATAATATTCTGAGTACGCAGTGATATGTCCAATTAGATTTTTTTTTTTGAAACAAAAAGAAGAAGAAACAATCCTATAGGAGCGCTTGGAGTGCTACAGACTTTACTTTCTTTTTATTTTTTTAATATAAATTGCCTTTAAATATTAGTACTTTTTAAAAACAATGCTACGGGATATATTCTTACTATTATTTTTTTAAACATATTAAGTTCATGTAGCGCTTTCTCAAGAGCCACAGGTAATCATACTATTTTGTGCAAAAATTAAATTAAATAAAGATTAACTATAACATTTTGTTGGATAAGTGTTATGAATCATTCTCATTTTTTAAAATAAAATAATAAAATAATTAGCTGTAGCATTAATTTGAATAAACGAAGGTCATCATATTTTTTATAAAAAAATCAAATTAAATAAAATAAAGATTAGCTATAGCATTTTGTTGGATTTGTGTTATGGATCATTCCTTTTTTCTTAATAAATTAATAAAATAACTTAGTCGTTGGATTTATTTGAAAAAACTAAGATATAAAATTGGCGCCACTTTTATAATATTTTGTAGTACTGTCATCTCCTAGAAATTAAATAATAATAATAATTAATATAAAAATAGGCAGGAACGCTGGTGGAAAAAACCAAAAAAGTGGAACGGAACAGAACTACCAATCTACTATGCAAGTGTGCTAGAATCAAAAGTAAAATAAGCAATGAAAAAAAAAAAAACCGGACCGGATTGACCACCTCAACCGGTGAACTGGTCCAAAGTCCAGTCTGGTTCATGAAGAAAAACAGCCACTTAGAGAATTGGTAAATAATTGGTTAGATCAGTATTAAACCGGTCAACCACCCGATTTGGGGGGTTGATCGGTTTAATTTTTGCCCCAAGCAATGCCTAAAACGACGTTGTCTTACACTTAAAAAAAAAAAATTTCAAACTCTGTCTTTTGATCGTTTTCCCTCATTCCCTCCCTCCTCTAGAGCTGGTAATACGGGCTGGGCCCGCGGGCCCAGCCCGCCAGCCCGCCAAAAATGGCGGGCTCGGGTTGGCAAAATGCCAGCCCGCCAAGGTGCGGGCTACTCTAGCCCGCACCGCTTTCAACCCGCTCCGCCGCGGGCTAGCCCGCCGATTGGCGGGCTAGCCCGCTTTTTTTTTTTTTTTAATTTTAATTTTTATATAATTTCTAATATGTTATACAATATAATTGGAGGATTTTAACTCCCAAATTTCATATTTACATCTTCTCATCCATGTAATTGCATATGTAATACATACATAAAAGATCTACTTAATTAATTTGGATAGAAAAAATAGTCAAATTAATTATTTAGAAAAAAATATGTGTTAGTTTTTCTAAAATATCTTCTCAAATTATAAATTAATCCTCACATTATTTTATTATAACTTATTACTCAAGTTTAAAACTCCAAGTCCAATTTTAACATTACAAACTAAGCTCAAACTTATACAAATAATATTTTTTTTTTAAAAAAAAAAGTTAGGCGGGCCGGCGGGCTCGGGCTGGCAAAATGCCAGCCCGCCAAAGTGCGGGCTACTTCAGCCCGCACCGCTTTTGGCCCGCACCGCTGCGGGCTGGCCCGTATCCGCACCACCAGCCCGCATTCCCAGCTCTACCCTCCTCCTGGCCAGATTGCACATTCCCTCCCCCATTCCCATCTTCGAGTCTTCAATCGTTCTCCACTTCTCCCTGCCCCAGATCCCTTACAGCACCGTCGAGTTGCCGTGGAGAGTGGAGACAGCAACGCAATGGTCAACTTGTGGTGGAGACGGAGCCACAGTGGTTGCCCAAGATTCCCATTCCCTCCTTCATTTTGACCGTGCTCCCTGCCCCAGATCCCTTGCTGCTCGCCTTGCCTAAGACTAAAAGGAATCCAGCATCCTTCAATCTCCAGCTAAGTAGAGATTTCTGCCTAAAACTAAATATCTCTAGCTCGTCTTGCCCCAGATTCGTTGGCCCTTCTACTCACCTTGCCTGAAAATAGATATCTCTGCTTTAAGCCTTTGATTTATGCCTTTCTCCACTGGCCGAGAGGTTTGGGAAATGGGAAGTGAGGGGAGATGAAAATCTCTAGCTAAGTTTAGCTTCTTGAGAGTTTTGACTTTCACCGAGAGGTTTGCTCGCCTTGCCTTTGCCTTTTGAGTTTCTCCACTAGCCAAGAGGTTTGTTCTGCCTCCCTTTCACCAGATTTTTTCTTTAAAACTAAGACAAACAAACAATGTTAGAAGTGTTAGAATGATGAATATGATTGATTGTTTTCTGCTACTCCACTGAAACTCTGTTGCTGTTGTGTAGCTGATAAGTAGAAGTGTTGGAAATTAGAATGATGATTGTTTTATTTTAATGTTATGAATTAAGTTGTATTATTTTAATATGACCGGTCTGATCCCAGACCTCTAACCCATTGCCTCAGCAGGTTTAGTCCCTGATTCGGTTTTTTGTTCCTTAAAAATAAGAATCAAATTAGAAAATACCAAATTTTTATTAGGTCAAAGTCGAAGAACTTCGTGGACCATGGGCCCCATAGGGCCTGCTTCTCTAATGCTGTGGGAACGCCTAGCAAATACATGTACACGGCCTTCAAATTGCAAGCATCTCTTATCTTCTGAAACACTCACTTTATTAACACTTTAAATTTGAATTTCATATTCATCACAAAAGGATAATCTCCCCTAAGACTCCCGGTTCGCCGCGGCGAACATACCCTGAGAGGGGTACGTTCACCTATTCCTCTAACATACCTCAATTTCAATCAAAACACCAAGATCAACATTAAATCACTAATCTATCCTCAAAATCAACCAAAAGAGGTTATTAAAACCCGATAAAACTCAGGACGTTACATGAAGAATCAACTTATGAGCCGGAGGATTTGCCAATTGGAGAAGAGGAGCATAATTTAGTGTTTTACCCAAGAATCTAAGTTAGTGAAGTTAAGGAAGCTCTTAAGAAAATGAAAAACAATAGAACAGTTGGATCTGATGGTATTCCTATTGAAGTTTGGAAATATCTGAGTGAAGCGGGTGTATTGTGACTTACTAAGTTATTCAATAAGATATTACACCCCAAAATCCCTCCCCTCCCCTCCCCTCCCCTCCCCTCATACCAAACAAGTTCTAAGGGAAACATTTCTCATCAAGCACATTTTTTCATACTATAAAAATTACACAAGTTTGATATGCTACATGAAGATTGACTTTTTCTTTGGCCAAACATTAAGATTCACTATAATTTTATGATGTTTCCGGTACTCTGTTCTAGTCTTTCTTTTTTGGAGAAAAAATGATCTTGTTATTAAATGCTCATAGGTTACTGGATGCGGGGGACAAAGTATAATTGCGGGGAGAAGTAAATTTCCAGCATAATGGTGAAATCCATTGCATGAAAAACTGAATAAATATCTGATAATACTTTAGATGGTCGTTCTGAAATTTTGATGTGCCATGCTGCTTAAGGATATTTTAGCACCCTGGGATGAGATTTAGTTAATTATAACATTTCCATTCCAAATTCCAGTGTAACTTTTTTCTAATCCAGTTTCAACATTTAAATTTTCCAAGCATTGCTTATCTTCTTAAAGACTCACATAATTAATTTGAATTTCATATTTATCAGAAAAATACCTTAACTGTACATGATTAAATAATTAAAATTTCTCTTGGAATAACAAACATATTTCTCCACTGACATCACGCCCACGATACTCTCTTCATTATTATTTAAATTTTTTTATTAATTTTAACATATAACACGTTAATTTATTCTCTTCTTTTTTACGATTGTGTTAAGGAAATTAAATTTATTTTTAATGGGTGTATATATACGCAATCGGTTTAATTTCTTTCCCCAAATTTGACATTTCAATCAGGTTAATTAAAATTTAAAGAAACATTCTCAATTAACTAGATTTATGTAAGACGTAATCACTGCCCTTCATATAAACTACGTATTTTAAAAGAATTTTCTTGGATTTCAGAATTTGGCGACTTATGACCACGTTAATTAAAAATGATTAGTGCCTCTGACTTTTTAGACTTTCTTTATATTGACTGAAAACTACTTACTATTTCTTATAGCTTCTCTCTATAGAAATGGGTATGGGTTAAGTACACTAAGGAGCGGAGCAATTGATATATTATATTAATTTAAAGAAACATAATATAAAAATTATAAAAATGTGTATACACAATCGGTTCAATTTTTTTCCCAAATTTTGAATTAGCCTAATAAAAATTTAAAGGAATATTTTCAATAAATATTAACATTTTACATAAACCATAAATTGTTTCCTTTCATATCAACTTTTTTACTTTTAATTTTTAGTTCTATCCCAGAATTTTGCGTCTTTTGACCAAATTATTTAAAAATGGTTAATGTCTCTAACATTTTAGATCCTCCGAGTAATGTATTCCCTGAAATTAAGTCTTCTGATGTGAATAACTTCCAAGAGAATCACCAAATGACATTTCATCAAGAAGGTGAAGACGATAAGTTAGCACCATCAAAACCAAATGGCAATAGCAATATCTGTAATTTCTTGCAATTTCCACGCCACTTGGCACCCAATGGCAAGATCTGCAATTTCTTGCAACGTCAAGTGAAGTTAGTGCGGGTCGAGAAGTGTTAAAAACAGTGTCTATATCAATAACATATTGATACTGTTTTTAACACTTCTCGACCTATAGACACTGTTTTTAACACTTCTCGACCCCCACTAATTGATATAGACACAGTGCGGGTCGAGAAGTGTTAAAAACAGTGTCAATGTGTTATTGATATAGACACTGTTTTTAACACTTCTCGACCCGCACCAACTTCACTTGACGTTGCAAGAAATTGCAGATCCTGCCATTGGTCTCACAGTTATAGCAAGTATTGCTGCGAACTTGACTGCATTAGATTCCCACTATATTTAAGGCCAACAAGAGCTTAGAAGCCAAATCCTCTGGCTTGGGAGCAAGAAGGAAGAAGAGTAATACAGCATCTCAATATCAATATGCCTTCCTTTCCATCCATTGATAATCTCTTGAGGTTCTTGTTTCTTACTTAATACATTTTACATGCTCTGTTTTTTGTTCTTTTGGCCACATTCTTGTTCTGGTCAAGCAGCACAGCTCGCAGCCAAAATTTGAAGGATTCTGACATGCTTTCAGAAATGCTTGAGTTGAATATACTGATATATTATTCTCCCTAACTCTTTTTGTTCTGTTGCCTTATTCTGCGTCCTGCTTCACAGCGGGAGAACATTATGCACAGCGCTGTTAAACGATGGCCTGTGATTTAGTCGTTTCTTCTTGTTGGTTCTTTCATTGGTTGTTTCATTGCTGTATATGTGTCAGTATCATAATTTCCATGTTCCCTTCTCTTTTTGGGTTAAAATTTTCCTGATCCTTTTTCAGTCGTTTCATAGTCTGTTTCCAAAAGCGAACGTCTATTTCCTTCTTGCTCCGTACAGCAGGATCTACTTTTCGGAAGATATAAGCTGAACCAGCAATATGAACACTTATTGGAATCCCTTTTATATGTGGCTCGCTTACGGATGAACGGTTGAGTAATTTGACATCTTCACATCTGGATTATGAATTTCATTCTATGCATAAGAAGTCTTTTATTACATATAGAATTAATCCTCTTTAGCTTCATATTTACAGCCAATTCTCCAATTAAAATGCTGAGTATTACCGCGTACTATGTTTTGGAAGATTTTTTGATTTGGATATTCATTTAAAACAAGCAGAATTTTAAAAATGTTAAGCACTCTGTTCATTATTACACCATGTTTTCAGCTAACTCAAGCATATTAAGAAATACTATCTGTTGGTTGATGATATCCCAAAGTCATTATATTCTTTCCAAATTATTTCTTCTTTAATAACTGCTGAAACTCTTTAATCCCTAATCTCAATCATTAACTAATTGTTAAGAGGCGTGCATTTTAGGGAGTAAGTAGTGTTTTGGACATTTATTTAGCCAATTTCTTACATTATGTATGCAGGGCTATTCCGCAAGAAAGCAAATTTCTAAAACTCATCGGAATATTAGCCCTTGTTATTGGATTGAACTTCCCAGATGCATCGCCTTTTCATGATTATCCAGCTATTCTATGGACTGGTATCATTTGCGTATCTATTCATGTCTTTACATCAGATGTTATCTCAGGCTCTTGTGCTTGTATAGCACTAATATCGCTTCTGCTTCGCCACGATCTTAAGTTATATCTCTTCATTGCCTATGGGACATCACTGTTCATATACTTTGGCTACAAAAAAGTGTGGGATATAGGGAAGTGGGCAGTATCATATTTGAAGGCTAAGTGGGATGCAATTATCGAAGGCAACACCGATTCTGCAAACACCACAAGTGTCTAGGCCCCCTCCCCTGAAAGACCTATGATTTATAGCTTATATTTGCTTTCTCTATCAGACAATTAGTTTGCGAGTATATTTCTTTTCCATGTTATAAGACCTTGCTTTGACTTATTACCATTCATCCTTAATATTGCTGAGAATGATATGTTCATAAATTATACTATCTCTAATCCTTAATATAAGATCTTATTTGATTTTTATTTTGATCCTAATTATAAGACCCCAATCCACTTTGTTTCTCATATTTATGCATTCTTTCTCAAGATAGTTCCTTTGATAATGGTAGTTCTAACCAATGAACTTGATTAGCAAGGATATTTTAGGAAAGATAACACCTATTTATTATAAATAATTAACTTAATTTATTTCTTTAATCTTCTCAAATTAGTCAACTAGCTCTTATAATTAGGACCGGAGGTAGTATATGTGAACAAGGAGGTACCCTGTTATGAGGTTCAAAACACAAAGCTTGTATGTTTGGGGGAAAAGCCTCTGTTTGAGTCCTAAACAAGGTGGTTTTAGTTTGTGTTCGTTCATGCTTGAGTTCGATACATTCAAACATATCTCTGTGAAGCTAAATCCTCAAATTGATTTGGGTGAATGTAAGAAAAGAATCAAATAATTGATGAATGTGATGAAGAAGTATTCCAGAGAAAACAGCGAGGCATGAAAGGTAGGAGAGGACGAGAATTGTGTCCTTTTTTTTTTTCGCCGCAAGAATTGTATCGTAATTGATCATTATGGTTCAATATAAAATATGGAATAGTTCATAGACGAGTTTCAATAAAAATGCCCATAAAGAGATGAAAAACTATATAACACCAAAAGGCCAATTTCGTCTTCAAGTTATCACATGAACACAGAACGAAAACAGAGAAAATTAAAGATTTGACCTTTATCCTATTAAGATACTTTTCTGATTTCTGATAAATATGAAATTCAAATTCAACGTGTTAATGAAGTGATTGTTTCAGAGGAGACAAGCAATGCTTGAAAAATTTAGATGTTGAAATTGGACTAGAAAAAAGTATAATGGAATTTTGAATGGAAATGTTATAATTAAGAATAAAAGTGCAAAATATCCTTTGTTGTTTTTAAAATAGTAGTAGGTAATAAAATTTTGACTGCAAAAATAGGCATAAGCTTTTTCAGATGAACAAAAAATATCATTTCTGTTCATTACCCTAGATGTCTGTTGCTCCTTCTGTCCTTAATATAAAACCTAATTATTGAGTTAATCTTCGTTTTAAATATAAGACCTATTTATCACATTTATTAATTTTTTTCCTAAATTACTCCTAGTGATACTCCTTCAGCTATAATCAAGTAGGACATAGAGGGAGGATATTAAGAAAGATAATTATGATATTCTATGAAAAAACATGTCATATTTCTTATAATTAATGAACTTATCTAACTTCCTTAATCTAATCAAATTAGTTAAATAGATCTTTTATTAAGGACCAGAAAAGTACTTTCTTTTTTTTTTTTGGTTCCATTTTGTCTTTGTTCCAATTTTCTGTTCTTTCTTACTTCTGTCAACGCTCTCTTCCTCTCTCCCTCTCTCCCTAATTCTTTTGTCAAACTTCTTTTAAAAATATTTATTTAACAATTTTGAATAAAATCATAAAGTTTATGAGTAATTTTTTAAAAATTCAATGTGAAATGCAATAAAAAAAACTTTTTTTTCCTATTTGCAAAGTTTAAACGCTCAATTTTAGATAAAAAATATATTCTTTTTTTTTTTACTTTGTTTAGAGAAAAGTTTGTATATTTTTGCTCCCAAAATTTGTTTAAAAGGCCTAGTGTTCTTTTTAAAAAAAGTTATATGGAATGTTTTGCATCTTTACCTCATAATTAATTAAACCACAACATAAATATTACCTCCTTTTAATTATTTATCTTGCCTAGCTTGGTAATTTTTCATACTTTATTCAAGTCCTTTTTCCTGAAAAGTGGAGGAGAGGATGGCCTATTTTTTCTTTCATTATCATTGCATCAAAATTATAAAATATATACTGATGTTTGTATGATTTGAGATTGAGATTGAGATGGTTATAAATGAAAAAAAGAAGAAGATAAAAGTGTATCCACCATATAATTTTATTTTTCAGGTGAATCTAGCACCCTATTCTATTTTTTATGATACTTTCAGTACCCTGATCTTTTTTTTTTTATATATTATGTATCATAATCTTATTTTTAATGCATCTAATACTCTAAAAATTAAGACATTAAATGTAACTAAAAAATAATATTGAATTATTAAATACACTACAAAATAAGATTAAAGTGTTAAATGTACTATAAAAAAATTAAAGTATTCAATATATTTAAAAAAATAAAATGAGGAGGCTAAATATATTTTTATTAAAAAAAAATTCACTTGACAAGAGAAAGACGACAACGCTCTTAAGATAGGACGAAGGGCAAACTGGGTCCCATGAGGTGATCGATTTGGAATTGGTCGCAACTCCTTTTTTGTCACATGCATTAGTTGACCGCTCGCAACTCCACATCCATTTTTGTCAATTTGTGGGATACGAGCGCACGTGCGTCCCAACATTTTTTCTTAAAATCAATGCCAGGCTAAAAATCAGTTTATATCCATCTTATCATTGATATTACGGAAGCGCGTGATTGACATAGAGTTTGCTTGGAGATGTTATATTAGATACTCCTCCGGTCCTTAATATAAGATCTAATTATCGAGTTGGTTTTAATCTTAAATATAAAACTTATTTATCATATTTATCAATTTTCATTAAATTATCTCTATGGATATTCTCTCAACCATAATCAAGTAAAAAAAGAGTATTAAGAAAGATAATTATGGTATTTTAAGAAAAACATGTCATATTTGTTATAATTAACTAACTTACCTAACTTTCTTAATCTAATCAAATTAGTTAAATAGGTCTTATATTAAGGGCCGAAAAAATATTATTTAAGTTGAGATAAAACTGGCCTCATATACTTTTGAATTGAAAAACGGACTGAATCGATCGAGTTGGATAGAAAACTAATCAAATGGTTGCTTAGCCGGTCAGGTTGATGATAAAAACTTAATAGAAAAGTCAAGCCACTTAACCCAATCAGTTTTTGGGGGGGGGGGTAGCGCACTTCTATTTTTTAAAATTTTTTTATTTCAAGTTATTTTAATCTAAAAAAATTATTTCATTATCTTTTTTTTTATTAAAGGATTGTAACTAGGAATATTTTGTTACTATAAATCTATTTTGATATTTTGTTAGGATAAATATTTAATAATTTTAGTAGTATAATATTATGATATCAATTTGTCAAGGGAATTATAGAGAAAATTAAAAAAAACACAAATATATGATTATTTTGTTAGTGATTCTACTTATTGAATGGTATGATGAGAATTTAAATTAATTTTTTATATTTTTTTATTTCTCACCAGTTTAACTTTCAGGGTGACTCTGATATAACCTACCGATCTTTTTCTTCCTACCCAAACTGATTCAAAGACCAGTCTGGTTTTTTTTTTTTTGAGACAACAACGACAAGCCGAAGCTTGGATAGAAACAACAAAGACAACAACTACAACTTAAGTAACAAAAAAGACATATACACTACAGGGCCGATAAGAGCATCCAAACTCAGACGCCTTGCTGATCTTCTATTAACATATTTCTGCATTCAGTCGGCTCATTAAGAACCAGAACCGTATCAAAAGATCCTTCATGCCCTGTTCTCGCCAAAAAATCAGCACCCCTAATAATGTCTCTTCCCGTATGGTGAACCTCAACCGACCAGTTCCCATATATCATTTCCCTCGTATCAGTGACAAGAGATCTTAATGGGTAGTCTATAACCTGGTCTCGCATCAGGAGATTATAGGCCTCCAAAGAATCTGTATAAAGCATGATCCTTTCAAAGCCCAGTTGTTGGCATGTCTGCAAGCCTGTAAAGATACCCATTAATTCAGCTTCTATAACAGAGCAGCACCCCAGATTACGTTGGAACCCCATAAGCCAGTTCCCGCCATGATCTCTGATCACTCCCCCGCACGCAGCGTGTCTGTTGCCTAGCACCGAACCATCCACATCGAGCCTAACTGCATTAATTGGTGGCGGTGTCCATTGGTTCTCAGATCCCCAGGCCGCGTTAAAAACATCATGTTGAAGCTTCTAGTTCTTCGTACTCTCCATCAGGTGGTATTTGCATCGCTGGATCAGTTCACTAGTGGTGTTCACTTTCCCTTCAAACACGTAGGTGCATCTAGATGTCCAAAGTAACCAGCATCCAAACATGAATACACGTATCCATTCCCATTTTGAGATCCTTCCAGCGGCTGGTCGATGCTTAGCATTCCAAGAGAGCCAGTCCTGCAAGTTAGAAACAAAGAAACTAGAAACAAATTTAGGATGAATTATTGATGACCAAAATTCTCTTGCTCTCTCACAATCTCTCAAAGTGTGTATAATACTCTCCTCTCTCTGACAATTAAAAGGACAATTTGCAGTATCTGAGATTCCTCTTTGGGCTCTGAAAGCATTTGTGGCTATGCTCTCATGGGTCACTTGCCATAGAAAGAATTTAACTTTCTCTGGTACCCGGCACTTCCAAAGTTTTTGCCACCAGGACTCCCTGCCAGACCGTTGTCTCATGTCAATGAAATTATAGGCTGATTTAACTGAGTATTTCCCATCTGCTGCTGGTCTCCAAATAAATACATCCGACATTCCATTTGTAGGTGGTTTTAGGCGTAGTAGGGCCTTAATAATATGAGGAGGTAGCACTCCCCGCCATCTACCCACATCCCAAGTTCCATTTTCTCGGACAAAGTCCTTGACTTTGGCTTTAGCATCCAACCTTGAATTTCTGCTTGCGTAAGTTATGAGTGGTTGATTTAGGGGGGTCTATAGGTCCCACCAAAAACTTGTGTTCTCTCCGCTGTTCAGTTTTTTCCCCACACCCTGCATGAAAATCTCCCACACCTTGAATATGGAACGCCAAGTGAGTGAAGCTATTCTTTTATAGTGAACCCTTGGGATATCATCATTTCCACACTTATATTTGGTTCTAAGCACTTGAACCCATAGCGCATTGTGTTTGGTAACCAAGCCCCAACATAACTTCATTATAAAAGCCTTGTTCTGTTGATGTAGATTTTTGAACCCAAGTCCTCCATTTGACTTCCTGTCAGTAATCTTCTCCCATGAGACCATATGCATCTTCCTTGTGTCAGCATCCTGACTCCACAAAAAGCTCCTACTAGCCTTCTCTACTTCCTCAAGAACTCCCTTTGGAATGAGAGTAGATTGCACGAGGTAGCTAGGAATGGCGTTTAGCACTGAATTAATGAGGACCGACCTCCCTGCATAGCTCAAATGCCGGCTCTTCCAAGATGACAGTCTTCTTTGCACCTTCTGGGTAATGTAGGAGAAAGTACATTTGGTGGCTCTCTTGTGAAGCAACGGCACTCCCAGATATTTCCCTAGATCCGCCGTGAGTCCAATGCCAAGAGTTTGGCTGAATTCCAATGCCCTGTTTTGATTTACATTTCGAGAGCAAAGTATCTTCGACTTATCAAGATTCACACGGTGACCCGAGGCAAGGCAAAAGCTCTCCATAACATGCTTCATTTCAATCATCTGATCCATCGAGGCTTCTGTAAACAAGATGAGGTCATCCGTAAAAAATAAATGAGAGATCCGCGGCCCTGTTTTCCTGAATCTTAAAGGCTTCCATCTCTTTTCTTCACACTCTAGCTTTATAAGCTGCCCGAGTCTCTCCATACACAGAACGAAAATATACGGACTAAGGGGGTCACCCTGTCTGAGGCCTCTTGAGGGGTTGAAATCAGCACTCTCCTCTCCATTCCATAGGACCGACATTGAGGCCGTCGTAATGCACATCATAATGATTTCCACTAAGCCTTCTGTTAATCCAATGCGGCGCAGAGTGTCTTTAATAAAGTCCCAGTCCAATCTATCATAGGCTTTTTCCATGTCCACCTTGACAGCCACTAAGCCCTTTTTCCGCTTGGTGATACGCATTGTGTGCATGGCCTCCTGGGCAATGATGATGTTGTCACAGCTGGACCGTCCTGGTATGAAGTTGCATTGTTCCTGACTTACCAGCTTATCCATCACTCTTTTAAAGCGGGTAGCAAGGAGCTTAGTCAGAATCTTGAAACTAACATTGCAGAGAGATATTGGCCTGAGATCCTTCAGGTGTATTGGATTGTCCACCTTGGGAATCAGGACTATGCGTGTTCGATTTACTGCTCTGATTCTTGCTGGTTCCCTAAAGAAAGACTTGATTAGGTCACATACCTGGTCCCCTATCAAGTTCCAATGCCTTTGAAAGAAATGTGCATTTATCCCATCCGAGCCTGGAGCCTTAAAAGCCCCCATTTCAAAAGCGGCATTTTTTATTTCGATTGAGTCCACTGGTCGTTGGAGCCAAAGTAATTCTTGCCTATCAAGCTGTGGGAAATTTGCATACCAGTCTGGAAAATATTGAAAATCCGAGTCCCTGGTGTACAAGTTCCTATAAAACTCACAAGCCATCTGCTTCATAATCTCAGGGTCTTCTACCCACTCTCCAGTCTCATTTTTCAACGCCTCAATTCTCTATTTCTTTCGTTCGAGGATGGTGGACGCATGAAAGAATCGGGTATTTCTATCCCCCCATTGTAACCATTTGCATCTCGACCTTTGGTACCATTGTATTTCTTCCTGTAGTATAATTTTCTGGTATTGCCCCCAGATTTTCTCTTCCAGCCTTCTAAGTCCCGGGTGGTCATGTAATCTTCTTTCCCTATCAATTCCTACCAATCTCTTCATCAACTCTTTTTTCTTCTTAACCAGATTTCCCACTTGCTGTTCATGCCATTTCAATGCCTCCTTATGGAACGTTTTTACACCCTCTAGCCAGGTCTTGCCATTCCAAGCTGTCGAGATAATATCCTTGAAATCATCCTCGAGCTCCCAAGCCGCTTGGTACACAAAAGTTCTTTGTCTCCTCTTACTGTTATCATTGTTATTCGAGTTTATAACCAGGATCCTGTGATCAGACTTGAAACGAGGCTCGTGTGTAACAAAAGTTCTCGGAAAACTTGCCGACCAAGCTGCATTATGAAAAACCCAGTCTAGTCGTTCTTTCAGGCCGGTTCTTTCCCAAGTGAATTTGTCCCCTCTTGTCTCACACTTTACTAAACCGCAATCTGCAATGCACTCCCGAAACGGTGTCATGACTGCTTCATTTGGCCTGCTTCCTCCCTCCTTGTCCCCTGGCGACATGTAAGCATTGAAATCCCCACAGACCAGCCAAGGTTCTGTAACCGTGCCAGCAATCAATCTCAGGGAGTCCCAAAGCATCATTCTTCCAGTGGTGTTCGTCTCCCCGTAAACAAAAGTGATGAGTTCCCCATTAGGATTGCTTCTGTTACTTACTTTACAGTGGATGAATTGCGCCGAGGAGCATATATAAGTAACAGAGAACTCCGTGTTGTTCCACAAAAGCCAGATCCCTCCTGAATATCCGCTGGCTTCTACTCTTATCCAGTGGGAAAAACCCAACCTCTTCACCACACTATCCGCTCTCTTACCACTAACACGTGGTTCCTCAAGGCAGAGAATATCTACTTGAAATTTTTTAACAATATCTCTTATCAAAATAGGGAAGCTTCGGCTACCAGCTCCCCTGCAATTCCAAGAAGCAATAATCATAAAAAAGGAAAAGGAAGGAAAAGGGCGAGAGCAAGCACCTAGCTGCAGTGTTCGCTCCTCCTTTGGCTCCTTTGCACCTCCTTCGCCACATCCGAGCTCTCCTCTATCATCCCCCCCTCTAGTCTTGCCGAGTTCTCGACCAATGGGTCTGGTGGCTTCGGGTTCAAGTTCTCCATGTCAATACACTCTAGCATACTGCCTTGTGTAGAGCCTGTTCCATCCTGTCCCTGTTGCTCGACATTAATGTTCATAACGAGAGCAAGTGCTTGGGACGGTATGTGAAGTTCTTCCGTGTTGCACCTATCCATTTTACTCAATTGGGCTTCGTCAATTTTTGATTCTGCCTGTTCCACATTGCCCATTACCACCCTATGAGTCCGTTGGCTCTTCTGCTTTATTTGTTTTGTCTGGCCCATTTGTGAAGCTACCTCAGTTGCTTTGTTCCTTATATTTTTATCCGGCCCAAGTCCTAAGTTCGGCCCATTCGAAGGCGGCTGGTTCTCCTTTCCCAGGTCCTTAGTAGGTACCCTTGAACTATGAGCATTTTTCCGCCCTTGTTCATTCCTAACTCGACGTGGTTGCTCTTTGACCCCCTCTAGAGCCCTCTTCTTCTGATAAAGGACAATGGCCTTTCCTTCTGCATCCTGACTTGCAGTTTCCTTGTTCGTATCTTGGGGTAAGGTTGCTTCCATCTGTTCTGTGTCTTCCCAGTCTTCAAAGATTGAGAATCTCGATTTCTGCACATACATTTTCTCTGTTCGCTTATCCTTCGGCTGACCAGCTGTAGTACGCAGCCCAGTCTTCTGCTCTCCATACTTCGGGAACTGAGCCCTTGAGGATTTGCCAGCAAGCATCCACACCCCAAACGTCTCATCAATGTCAGCCTTGTTCTTTTCCGGCATTCTCGACGGTGCAACTACGATCGGCGGTGACGTTGAAGCACTTGGCTCTTGCGTGTTCATACTAACCTTCCAGGGACATGCTTCTCGCCTATGGCCAAACCTGCCGCAAGCAAAGCAGATTACACCTAGCCCTTCGTACTCTACATTGAAGATTTCCCCAGCAACAATGACTCTGGGTACCAATTTCTTTTGCAAGTCAAGCTCCACGCAAATTCTTGCATACTTGCCTCTCTCGACCTTCGTCTGATTTGTGTACAGGCCATTGCTAAGAGTATTAATATCCACCTTCAGAGTTCGGCCAATTCGGTCACCTATTCTGGTAATACAGTGACTGTTATAATAATGCATGGGTATATCAGGGATCCGCACCCATGTAGCAACCCGCCGCAGAGGATTCTGATGAGGGTTGAAGTATGGCGACCATCTCTGCACCAGGACACAGTGTTGTTTTACCACCCATGGCCCATCGTATAAGACTTTTCGGTAATGAGCTTTCCATTGATCAAATTCGCTGAAGCGAACAAGGAAATAATTGTTTGGGAGGTCGATTAAATCGAAATCCGAGAAACCTCACAAATTTCGCAGGTAATCTTTCAACGCATACACATTAAACCTTCTGCCTAGCACTGTTAACACCAGAGTATAGTTCCAGGGCTGGCACCACTCATTAAATTCTTCCTCACTTACCGGGACCACAGGGTATATTTCCATTTGGTTTTTGAGTTCCTCAGATACTTCCGGTAGTTTCCAATGTAACTCGCTCTCAGCATTGAATAAGTCATCCTCCTCCATCGGGCTCGCGCCGTGCGCCACGCCGTTGAAACCCATCAGGGAGGCTTTGTATGAGACGAAACCCCCTTCCATGTTCTTTTTCGTTTCCGCCGAGTATTGCTCTGCCTCACCTTGTTCTTCCATCCGGTCATCCATAATTGCTTGCGGAGGTTCTTCAATCTTTTTCTTCTTGTTTTTCCCAGAGGTGTCTTCAGCTGGCTTACGATCTGGTGGCATTTTCCGTTGCCCCGTATCGGCCATGGAGTTCGCAGAAGAAAGTTGCAGCGCGTTTCCCAAGAGAGAGAAAACCCCAAACACTTTCAGAGCTTAAGACCAGTCTGGTTTTCAAAACCTTGATCACAACTGAAATTAAAATGTATTTATATATTCTTTTTTCTTTTTATAGACTATTTATAGAGTATATTCCTTTTGACTTTTATTGGATAGGTTAATGCTGGACATGTCTCCGCATTACATGGGCAACATCTGTTTTCATATTTGCTGTTGTTTCACGTTTTTGGGCCACAAATAGCGAGGACAATCCTAGCATCTTGTGCTTGTGGACTTTTGTAACACTGTACTACTGTCTTTTTGTGTCTGGGCTTTAAGGGAGTAAAAGGTCGTATAGCTTAGCGAACAAATTGTGAAGAGAAGAAAATTAAGGACTTATTTAGTTTTTTGTTTTGAAAATAATTTTTTGTTTTTTAAATAAAAAGGAATTGTTTGATAATTTATTTTTAATGGTTGTTTTTAAAAAAACAGTACTACGTTTTTAAAAACTAAAAAAAATCACAACAATTTTTAGATTTTTTTTGTATTTTGTACTTTTTATTTTGAAAATTTAGAAAAATATTCTTCTCTTCTCACCCACTGCTGGTTATGTATCAATGCTAGTGATGACCACTACTTGTCAAATGTTTTTTTTTATATTTTTTGTTTTAAATGTGATTTTATAAAATAATTATCCACACTTTTTTTTATTCTCAAAATTTGTTTAAAAAATAATTTTATAAAATTGTTTTAAGAATAAGAAAATGAGAAACATAAACAAACAAGCTTAAACCTCCGGTTCTTATAGTTATAATGAGTTCTTACACCAACGTTTTTTTTAATTAATGCACTGCTTTTAGTTTAAGCCATTAGTGACATTGATCGCTATCGTTAGACTATGACAGAAGGACATTGACGGAGCAAATGATGTGAACATCACTGAGGCGCTTTGTATTCGAATGATTGGGTGGAAGCTGTGACATGCCATTCTCATTGTCACGCTCCTCTCGCGTCGCCATCTTTTCCCATCTCCCTTGCCCTGCTCCGTGCTAGCCACCTCTTGGGTAGAGCGATTGTACCACCCCGCTTGGATTTATTGAGTACTTGTTACTGCCTCCAGGTCTAATAATAAAATTTTATTTATAAACTATAAATAAGATCTTATAATTAGAATCGAAGATAGTATTACTGTTGGCAATAAGTCTCTAGTTATGAATTTTATTTTTACATGAAAATTCCTGCTCCTCTGGCCTGGATTAAGTCTCAGGTTCTCATGATTTCTTAAAATTGTACTTTTTAGTGTTTCCATTTACCTTTTCCTCCCCTCTTTCATTTGTATGAATTTCAATTTTTTTTTTAGGAAAAAAAATTACATTCCTTTAAAGAATGATCATATATCAAGCTTAATTATTGTGAAGACAGATAAAATGTGCTCGTAGAACCGGACTACTGTGTGGATTGAAAAACCAATTTGTTTCCATTTGTTAAGTATAATTAAAATGCTGCATTTAAACTTTAAGTACAAAGGCCACATCAAATGTTAAGATTCCCAAGTTAGGCCTCTGCGTCCTGACACTTACATTTGGTGGGAGAGAAACGGAGGAGATGACAGGGGAGGGAAAAATTTAAGGGAGAATGCCAATTAAATCAAATCGAAATATCTAAATTTAAATTTAGACCTATATTTTTAATAAATTTCTAATTAATCTATAAGGCCTCATTAAGAATTTCTGAATATCATTAAACAACCAGATTGCCTCTCTTTAATTAAAAAGAACAATTGACTATTTTACCCTCCCAAATAGTCCTAATCTCTTGTGATTATTTTTTGAGACAAAAATATATAAGTAATTTTACGGTATTTAAAATTTGTATATATGACTAAACCATTAAAAATATTTTAACAAACATGTTAAATTACAAATATAAGCAGTCTTTACATAAATATTTTTTATTTTCAGTTCTTATAATTTACATTAGTTTTATTTATTTAAGCAATGTTGGTTCCAACCAAAAACATAAATTATAACAGCTAAATATTAAAATTTTTTGCAATTAAAATCTTTTAAAATCTTAAAATAAATATTTACAACCTAAAAAAATATTTATTTAAAGACTACTTATATTTAATTTAATTTTTTTAAAATATTTTAAAAGTTTTAATTATATATACAAAATTTCAAACACTAAAAAATTATTTATATATATATTTTGTCTAAATATTAGTAATAAGATATGATGATCTATGAAATTTTCTTGGAAAAACATTCCAATTCCCCAACAGCAAGATTGAATATGAAATAATAGTTGTTGTCGCTGTTGTCGTTGTTGTGTTGGTCGATTTGAACCTTCAAAGGGAGGAGTTGAAAGAAGCCGAAAAATCCGAAGGAAAAGAGATTGATAAAGTATGATTTGTTATGAAGTTTAAATAATAATAAAATTTAAAGGAAAAAATAACCATTTTTGGAGGCCAAATTCTTAAAAAAGAAAAATAGGTGAATGATATATTTTCATTTAAAAAAATTAAAATGTATTTAATATTTTGAAATATTTTTTGAGCTGAATCCTGCACCTTGGTACTCCTTCAATCCTAAATATAAGACCCTTATACACACTAGTATAAGGGTCTATTTAGAACCGGAGGAGTACATTTTAAACGGAACAATCTCACCCTTGGTTAACAGCTCCACAAACGTCCGTTATCTCTCTTCCGAAAAAGCTTCAACAACAAAAGTCCCCTTCCCTGTTCTCCCTCCATAGCCAGCAGAACCGATTGACCGTTAATGTCGCCATCATCAGAGCTAGTGTCTTCAGCCTCGTCGCAGATCAGGAGCTTCAACGAGAAAGGTCATCGAGTCTTCGTCTTTCAGAAAAACCACCACATAAGAGGCAGTTGGGTCAGTCTAAGAACTGTGATTTTATATGAACGAGATCACTCCATATTCAAATATTGGCTACAAATTAATCCCGTCATGTAGCTGAAGTGAACAATCCTCCGTCAAGTTCAGACTCAGACTCTTGAATCTCTCCATGGAATACTGCATAGATGCTTATATCCAGTCAGTTCCAGTTTTCATTATGGCCACAAACTCTTCATAACTAGGATTCTTGGAAGATTGCAAGCTGTTAAACCAACAAAATTTAAATTAAAGAGGAAAATATTAGGTTTATCAGGCACCAAATTTGGATGTGCTTTGTGAAAAACCAAGTCGCAAAACTTCAATTTAGATAAAAAGACAGAGAACGGGAATTTCACTGTGCATTGTAAAAAGTTCACGATATGGAATTCCAGATCAAAACTGAAAAAGCAGAGACCATTGCAAGAAATGTAGAACAACAAGAAATTTAAAGGTGAAATAGAGTTTATCTGATTCACTCGCCTTGTGGAATAAGCAAGTAAGTGAGTGGAATGAGGCCCCCGGGCTACAACGCGATTGGAAACTCTAGCTCCGATGACGGCGAACTTGACGATCAATTAGTCATGGTGGCTATGGAGGGGGATCAAAGGGAGGGAGGAGAAAGAGGGATAACGGACGTCTCTGCAGCTGTTAGCGAAGGATGAGATTGCTCTATTTTTAATTCATTAGGGTTAAGATTACACTCTAAAATAGTTTATGACAATTGGTGCACCTCAAAAAATATTCCCCGGTGTTATGTACACTTTTACCTTTAAAAAAGAAGAAGACTAAGGTGCAAATTTTATAATAAAGTTTTCATAAATATACACTTGGTATCATAATACTACCTTCAGTCTTTAATATAAGATCTTGTTTAATTTTTATTGTGGTTCTAAATATAAAAACCTAATTTGTCTTTCATATTTATGCTTTTTTTTTCAAAGTAGTTTTTTAACAATAATAGTTCTGACCAATATACTTGATTAGTAAGAATATTTTAGGAAAGATAACACTTATTTATTAAAAATAACTAACTTAATTTTTTTAATTTCTTCAAATTAGTTAATTAGTTTTTATAATTAGGACTAGAGGTAGTATATACTAGTAAAAATATGCATAAGCTGTTCTAAACGGAGCAAATAACAACTTCTGCCAAGTCCAAACTACCATCATCGTTTAATTTGTGGGTTCCATTTAGTGCCATGTGTCAAAGTATGTTCTCTGCCTCTCATCTTCTTTCAACTAGGTCAACTTTCTCCCCCTCTCACCCTTCCTCTCTCTCTCATGCCACCGGAAATCTGTTTCTTGATTGTTGTAATGAGGAGTGATTCATTGGAATCTTCATCAGATAGGCAGACATGGAATTTGATTTCATCATTAGACTAGATAAGTATTGGTGGCAACACCTAAATTCTCCAAGACAAAACGGAACTTCCAATTCTTCTAGTACTATACAAATCCTGTTGATAGCAATACTCGCAAAAACTAGTTTTATTCGAGTCGCATATTATCAATACTGTCCTTAAGAGCTATTTTGCAACTATCAACAAAGCAAGACACGACACTTCCAATTATTAAACGGATACTTTCTATACAAGTAGAGAGAATAGAATAGCAAAAAAAAAAAAAAACCTCAGCAAGGTTAAAAACTAGAGGAGGGAAGAGGGAGTTGTTGGAAAGCTCGGAGCTAAGCGCTGTAAACTTCAATCTCATGCCTTTCATATAGGACATGGATAACAAGAAAGCATTAGGCATTTAAGCATAATTAAATATCGGTTTTAAAGTTATTATCTTCCTTAATGAGGATTTAAGATTATTAAAGTTGTCAGTTACAAACGTTAAATAAGCATAATGTTAATTAAATGATATATTAATTAGATAGATATTTTTATAAAGGTCACCCATACAAAAAGTGAAAGGAAATTACCAAATTTGTCTCTGAACCCTATAATCCCTAATAATGTGGAACTTTTAATACTCAAACCCCATAAGTCTAAGTAATGTGGAATTTTTCTTTTGACACACCAACGCACAATATTTACACTAGTAAGTTTGTCTAACTATGAACCATATTTATTTGTCTTCTTGAAATAACCATATCCTTATCATATAATTATTTTTTTATTTTAGTATCAACGTAGAACTAAATTTGCAAAAAAATTGCCCGCACACATTGAGGTATGTCCATTTATTTCTCTATATTTTTATATGCTCTGTTTCTTCGCAATTGCTACATCAACATGTTCTATACCAAAACCTTTTATATTCTGGAAGGTTGGTTATATAGCATTCAACGCCCTTCCTTCTAGGTTCTGGCATTGGGGCGAATTCAAGATTAATAGAGGCTAGGATGTCAAAGAAATGGACAATAATGGGAGCGCCCATGACAGAAAGCGGGAGGCAAAAATGGGAAAAAGAAACCGTACCAAACACAACACCCTCCTAGCAGTTCATGTAATTGCTCAAATGGAAGAAGACGCAGCGGCTGGCCCGAAAATGAAACGTGGACACTCAGGACGTGGCCAGATGTCACGTAGTTGACCTACCAGTGTCCCTCCTATTATATACTTCCTCTGTCCCTAAGCAACAATTATTATCTTTACCTTATTCCTAAATATAAACAACTTTTAAAAATTATCTTAAATTTTCATAACAAATTTCCTGTTTTGTCCCTAATAAATACTTATTTTAATATAATCTTTTGCTATTATATATTCTTTTTCTTTCATAATTCTCTCATCACAAATAAAGGTATTTTGGAGAGAGAAATTATAATTTTTACACATTTATTCTTTTTAACCAATTTCAACTATCACTTTGATTTACGTAATCTAGTACAAGGTTGCTTATAATATGGGACGGACGGAGTAACTAATAGATAGATAATAGATAGATAGATAGATGAGTGTGCATGTATGAGATAACTTCTGATTTTTTTTTTAAAAAACTCCAGTAAAAAAAAGAGGAAGAAGTTTTGGGCATATTTATAAGATGAAGAATATTAAAATGTAAGAGAAGCGTATAAGGGAAAGAGAAAAGATTTCTCTTAGTCCTATTTATAGGTTACTTCATTAAATTTTTGTCATGAATATACTATTTTGTCTTTTATTTATTACAATATAGATAGTTATGTTTTTGAAAGATTTATATATTAAATAGGGATAATGTTGAAAGTTTTTATATTTCAATAGAGAATTAATATAATTTAAGATTTTTTTTAGTTTATATGAAACATGTTAAAACAACCTTATTTTATAAGATTATATAAATACTCCTCCTATCCTAAATATAAAACTTTTTTTATAATATAAATTATACTATAAAAAAAACTTATATTTAGGACAGGACGTATAGGAAAAATTAATGTAACAGTCCTTATAATTTTAGGGAAAATGACACATAAAGAAGCTTGAAATAATAAAATGCCAAAATGGGAAGCTAAGCAAATGTATTACCAGATAGGGAAGTATTGCCTACTTTGGGATTATGCAAATGTTGCACAATTACGAAACAGCCCCTGTCAGTCAGTGTTTGAAAGCGGAGAGAGAGAAGGCGTGAACACTCGTGCACTGCCCGTCGTGCTTCCCGGTTTCTCGATTCCACCATCCCCATTGTTGCCCTAAAAACGCCGGCAAGCTGGACAGTTGAGGACCCTAAAATAGTGTGTGCGTAAGAGAGCAGAGGAGTTGGAAGTGGAAGGGTGTGCTGTTCGAAGGGCGAACGTGGTCGCGTCTGACTGATTGTGTGGAAAGACGAAGGTTGGCGCACGGTGATTCACCATTGCAGTTAACAAGCATCAACAGCATTTCAGTGAGGTAAGTTTAGGCATTTAAGTTTCGTGCTGTGGTCGACGTTTCTGGGTGAGTCTGGGAAGCAATGATTGGGCAATATTTAGATATGACGCGATGAAGTTTGTGAATGACAGGAATGGCGATTAAGGGTTTATGCTGAGTCTCTGTGGCAAGCTATTTTGTTTTTAATAACGTAGTTGAGAACTGGAAAAATGGGTTTTCAAATCAGTAGGAAAATTGTCTGATTGACTGGAAAAATTATATGAACAACTGGAAATAACAATAACATACTGGTAAATGACTATGATCGAATCTAAAATGACCATATTCATAGTAATGACCTTACTGTCTGAATGAGTGGAAAGATTATATGAATAAATTGGAAATGACAACACCAAACTGGTAAATGACTATGACGGAACTTGAAATGACCATATTCATAGTAATGACCTTATTGTCAGACTGTAATGGCCATGTTGGTAATGACAATGAATTAATTGGAAATGACCATATTCATAGTAATGACCTAACTGTTAGTCTGTAATGGGCATATTGGTAATAACAATAAATTAACTGGAAACGACCATATTCATAGCAGCATCCTTACTATCATTCTGTAATGGCCATATTGTAAATGACAATGAAGGAACTGGAAATGACCATAACGAATCTGGAAAGAACTAGATATCTAGTATATGTATAAAAATTATGATTTAATGATGGTACCTTGATGACTTTGTAGAACTATACGAGATGGTGTTGGAAGAAGGGGAAGGGTCCACAAGCAAAGGAGTCCATAGTGGGCTTGTGTTGTTCAGAAGGGAGTATATGGCAAAACGAGGGGAGAAGTGTAAAAACGCAAGAGAAGAAAAAATTGAAGTGGGGAAGGCATGGAGGGCCCTGAGTGAAGAAGAAAAAGATAGGTATAATGAGAGGGCAAGGAAAATGAAGCCACAGAAAGGTGAGAAGAAGAAGTATGATGTTTCCTTGTACACCCGGTGCTCATTGCCTGGATTTCTATCATTGGCTGAATATGTGAAGAAGAACAGGCAGTTGAGGCAGAAAGTTCAGAGGATGGGATTTGGGAACTTGCTTAATGTGAATGTGAAGCAACTTCCACGTGATCTACTTGTGTCATTGTTGAGATGCTATGACCCACCAACGCATTTTTTGACCATTAGAGGGCAAGGGCAGGCAATTGAGGCAAAAGATGCCCATGAGTTTCTAGGTGTACCTAACAGTGGGGAGGAAGTGAAATCTGATGTTAGTGAGGATGACCCGAAATACAAGAGGTTAAAGGACACTTATTGGAAGGTTCCATTTACCCAGATACTGAAGAGGATATTATCTGGGGAAGAAAGCGACAATTTTGAGTTCCTATTTATGCTTTATACAGTTGGAGCTTTTTTATGTCCTGGGTCAAGCACAACTGTACATATACGTTTGTTGAAAGTGATGCGTCACACGATGGATGGGTTTGGGAAATATGATTGGTCAACGTACATAATCAAGAACCTGTGGAAGGAAATGGGAGACTTTGTGAAGATGACAAAGAAGAAGAAGAAAGGAACCTGCAATGTTGGAGGGTGTCTTTATTTGCTGCTGGTAAGTCAATATTTTTCTTATGGTTCACTATATTTTTGTTTTATGTTATTGTTGCAGAAGTGTGACCTATCTTTATTTGGTTTTGCAGCTGTATTTTGCTGAGCGTTTCCCGCTGGGATTGTCTGTTGACCGGGGTTCAACAAGCGCCATTGAATATTGGACCGAGGAGAAGATAAAGGAGAGGGTGGAGAAAGAGAGAGGTAGCAGCATGGGAATATTGCATGGAAGCAGTGGCAGCGAGGTATACTCAGCAGGACATGAGGACAGTCCAATTCTGCAGTCTTTAGATCCGGTATGTGGGAACTTAGAAAATATACGTGACCTGAGTTTAAGTCAGTCTATTAGCAAGGTTGATACTTGAGATGACAAGACTTGAGATACTGGCATTCGATAACAGTGAACAATTTTTTTGATATCTTCATTTACTGTGTATGCAGGCATTGAAGGAGTTGAGGGCTCGTTTTGTGAAGAAGCTTGAAGAAAGCCAGAGGACGTTAATGAAGGCTCTTGATGATGAGCTACTCAAACTGCAGATTGGATTGAACGCCAAAGTTAAGGGGATGGGGAATGAGAATGCCACTGCTAAAGAAGGGGTTGAAACAGTTGGTGATGCAGCTGGTAACGATGCTGAAGAAGCTGATGATGTTGACCGAGTGGTGGAGGAGATTGCAAGAGAGGTTGCAGCGGGAAGTGCAGATGAGGAACTTGATGAGGATGAAACCAGCAAAGGAGATGATGAGAAGGATGAGGATGAGGATGAAGAACAACATGACCTTCATGACAGGGAAGTCAGTGATGATTACATGGTTGAGGAGGTGGAAGAAGAGGGTGACCGTGATGGTCATGGAGGTGATGATGACGATGATGAGGATGAGGAGGAAGATGACCATGATGACAGGGAAGGAGGTCATGTGGTTGATGAGGAGGAAGATGACCATGATGACATGGAAGTCAGTCATGATTATGTGGTTGAGGAGGCCGGAAGATGATGATAAGGAGGTTCGGGATTCAGATGATGAGGGTGAGGAAGATACACATGTACTGACAATGACCCCTACCAATGTTCCTTTGCTGTTGGATCGCGAATGGGTGAGCAGTGACAGTGGGGAGGAAGGAGGGCCTGAAAAATCGATTGACCTTAGGAGGTCAACAAGGGCAAAGAGTTCCACAATTAAATCTCCGTGGATAGAATTCAAGGCAGCTCCGAGGACGAAGAGGCCAAAGGAGGAAAGGGACATCTTTTTCACTTTAATATCCCGTAGACCCAAGGGAGAGGAAGAGGGGAATATGTAAGTATATCCCTAGCTAGCGTTTTGTTTTTAAATGACACAGTGTGCCCTGACAATGACAGCAATAGAATTGAAAATGACAATAAAATACATGGGGATGACAAGTATTGATGTCCCCAACACCATACTTTCTGTCACTGACATCTGACAATGTTTGCAGGACTGTCATCAAAATGTTTGATGAAGATATAGACCGACAACAGCTGTTTTCCCTGGGTGGAGTGAACAGAGTAAATAACAGGGTATTTTAGAATGCTCTGTCCCTGCACCCATGATTATGTTTGATAATGTTTGGTGAGATTATTGTATCAGAATGACGTTTTCACTTGTGTTCTGTAGGTGCTTAATTTGGTGTGCAAGGCAGTGATGGAGGACATGAAGGCAGAGTTGGGGCCAGGGAAGAGGCACATTTTCGATGTTGATTTCATGGTGAGGTTGCATAATTCCAAATGCAAATACCAATGACAGCAATTGAATTGGAAATGACTTGTTCTCTGTTAATGGATTAACAATTTCATGTCATGCAGAACATGATGGCACATGATCCAACCTGGAAAGCCCAAAAATATAAGAAGCTCTTTCTTCCTGAGTTCCTTGGCTACAACTTAGCTGAATGTGATTTCATAATTGGTCTGACTCTTGTTGGCCAACACTGGTTTTGCGTTGCCATTCAGCCTAGCACATTGGATTTCCACGTAATAGACTCCATGAGGAACCATTTCGGAACCAAGGACAGAAAGCAGAAGAAGAAGGTTGTCATCAAAGACCCAGTGGAAATGGCTGTGGATGACTGTGTAAGAAAAAACTCATTATCTTTACCCTAGTTTTTGAACTTGGAAAATCATTAAACTTTCTATGTTGGTCCTGAATCTTGTTGCAGAGGATGAGGTTCAATATTATACTGGACTTGGTCAAGCCAGGATTGGTTGGGAAAAAGCCAACGTCTCCCATGATATTTGCAGAAGTTCCCCAGCAGAATAACCTGTCAGTTTTGTCAAATTCGATTTCTGTGTGGTAAATGCACATGTCAGATGTGTTAACTAACTGTGCTGATATTGTTGCGTCCACAAGAAGGATTGTGGGGTGCACTGCATGATGTGGCTGAGAAGATGGGAACCTGGTGTGACCCTTACCTACACAGAGGAAGAAGTTGCTGGCTTTCGTCGTGACCTGACATGGTGGTTGGTGAATCATGAACAGAATGAAAAACGTGACGAGGCATTGGCCCTTATTCGACAACCACAACCAACCAAGAGCACAAAGTCCAAGAAAAGGTGTGGTCTTAGGTGTCTCGATGTTAGGGTCATAATTCACTTGTCCTCTGTTAGATTGTTGTATGTAATGTGCATTGTAGGCTGACCAAAAATTTACTGTGTATTGTTATGGTTAACAGAGATTGGTGTCCATAAATGTATGATAGTTGAGATCCATGATGCCAATTTATTCCCCAGTGACATGAATGAATCTGGGTTTAACCACAAAAACAGATGATGAAAACAACCCCATTGGACATGTGCTATTGGTTTCCATTTTTTGTTCAGGTCACTAAATTTTACTTCAATATATCCTGTTGGTATCCAACAGAAAATGACACCAAGTGAAGCGAATATAAGAGCGATAATGATAAGGATAACCTGGTTTGATTTTACAACATCAGTTCAACACGACTGTCAGCTTATGCTGATAGCATCACTGCCAATGACCAGAACAAATTTAAAAATGACACCAAGTGAAGCGAATATGACAACGATAATGATAAGGATAACCTGGTCTGATTTTACAACATCAGTTCAACACGACTGTCAGCTTATGCTGATAGAATCACTGCCAATGACCAGAACAAATTTAAAAATGACACCAAGTGAAGCGAATATGACAACGATAATGATAAGGATAACCTGGTCTGATTTTACAACATTAGTTCAACACGGCTGTCAGCTTATGCTGATAGCATCACTGCCAATGACCAGAAAAAATATAAAAATGACAACAAGTAATGCGCCATTAACAAAAGCTAACATCCCCATAACAGTAACTTCCTTTCATGTATTCAACAACAAGTGGACATTAAGATACTAGCCACACTTAATGCTCCTTATCACTGAAATTTCTATCAGCTTACTTACAAAAAAATGTCTCCACCTAGCTCCTAACTACAACCCCAGTCCCAAAAAAGTTGACAAGGGCGGAGCATACAACTATGTACACCAAAAAATGACCCATCCCCACTGTACTCGAAACTTCATGATGGGTTAGGATTTCTGCAATTCCTCCTTGTGTGTCCAGGCTGGTGGCATCTTCCACAGTGGTATATCCGTTTGTTCTGGAACTGTGATTCATCCCTGTTTACTTTTGGCCTTCCTGGTGGTCGGATGTCATGGGAGGTAGCAAGAAAACTTGCTCACTGACATTTTCTATTCTATAGTAGTCATTTGGGTGAGGCATGTCTGTTGTTACCACAAGAATCATACTGCGAGCATAAATCTTTTCTTGTGATGACTTTTTATAGCAATTATCAATATAATCATAAACATTGCCGTGCACAATCTTGATGGCAGCACAAGCATGGGAACAAGGGATCCCCGTCATTTGCCAAGATCTGCAACTGCATTGGTGTAGTCCAAGATCAACCCGATGGTCTCCACGTGATGTTGTCACCTTCACTCTTCCCCCACCATAATTTTCAGCATACATATGGTCAAACCCAACCACCATATCCAGCACCTTACTCTCTATATTTGGACCAACGCAATTCTTCCATTTGGTCATAGCCACATAGGAGGCATGCAGCTTTCTTGCAACTTTATCTCGGTGCTCATAGATCAATTGGGGTACAGTATGCTTTCTCTCATTCACCATCCATGCATTGAATGATTCTGCTATATTACTTGTAATATTGTCCCATCTTTTATATGGGAACCTGCTTTTAGCCCACCTATCTACATCCCCATGATGAATAAGCCAATCAAATAGCCTTGGAGAAAAGGATCTCATGTCATCCATTGCTGCCTCAAATTTCTCATCCGTCCTTGCGTATGCAATTTTATCCAATAAATATAGTGCATCCTCCTTTGATCGGCCATTTGTCCTTGTTTGCCCCTTATTCATTTTCATAACTTCTGAACTAAAATTCTCCTTGATGTGTCTATAACAAAAGGCATGCCTTTGACCCCCAAAGATTGATGCCACTCCTCCGATGATAGCATTGTGTCGATCTGATACAATCGTTACTTCCACAGAACCCAGGATTTTTTTTATCATATAGAAAAACCACGTCCAGTCATCTAGTGTTTCTCCCTTTACAATTGCAATTGCAAACGGCAGCAGCTCGTTATTTGCATCATAAGCTGAAGCTGACAACATTGTCCCCTTGTATGGTCCGCTTAAGTGAGTTCCATCAACATACATAATATGCCTCGCGCCACCCAAGAAACCCTCAATGCATGCCCGTAGGCAATGAAAACAAGCTCAAACCAGTTCCCAATAGCAGTCCATTTAGCCACTGATTTTTCATCTGTTTCCTTTATCCTTTCACATACCCATGGTATGAGCATGTATGATTGTTCAGGCCTGCCATATATGTCTTCCAATGACTTCTCTCTTGCTCTATAAGCCTGTTTATATGTTAGATCAATCCCATACTCTCGTTTCAACCTCTTCCTTATCTCAGAAGTGTGATTGTCTGCATGATCCCTCATCTCATCAATTATTATTGATGAGTTCAAACTAGCTCTTCCACTATGCATCACGTCTAAGCTATCTTGGGCAGAATGAACATGCCGGTTTATAAATGTCGTCACTCGTAGCACATCACAACTCTTCCCCACATGATTTGCACATAGCTTCCATGGACAACCCTCAACTTTACACCTCATCGACATGAATTCTTTGCTATTCCTCATATACTTGGCCACAAAATTGTTTGTAAATGCAAACTTATATACAAACACCTGAAATACATCTGTACTAGGAAAACATTGGCCCACTCCTGTTAAAAGTCCCCTCCATTCCGCATGAACCATCTCACTACCATCCGTATCTTCAGCTTCGATAGATTTATCCACATTAGGGGGCCCACTTATTTTATCATTGTCACATTCACGAGCATTTCTTCACTGAGCCAGCCATAATCACAATAAAAACTAATGGGAGACGCATCCAGTTCCGTTTGCTGTGACATGCCCATGAATCTCTCTGTTTTGCATTCATAATGACAAGACTCGTTAACACAAATGACAAGAACAAATTCATAAATGACAACAAATAGTTAGGACAAACTTCCACTTACATTTCTACATTGTCCCTTGGTTGGGGACCCATTTGTCTTTTTTCGGCCACATACACATGACCGCTGTTCCCATTGTATTGAAAGAGGTTATACATTTCAGCATTGTCATGAAGGTCAATCAATGTCTTCTCATCAAAGGCCACTGTGTACTTAATGTCATAATTTCTTCCATCACCACCAATCCACTTAGATATCATTAGCCTCAATTCATCAAGTGTCAGCCCATCCTTAATGCTTCTTAACCTTATGTCACCTTCATTATATCTCACTTCACCTTTATCATTTGTCATAAATTTCCCCCCCACATGAAAATAACAGAACAGCTCCTTCCCACAAGATGACCCAGCTTCGAAATTCATTTATCTTCATTACCTGCACTGATAACAGAAGTCGAATGATTATATGACTTAATACCATCATCATCAACTTACACGACCAACTTAGGGTTTGACACATTCATGCTTATAATTTGCAACAAAACACTCATTTCTTTCCTGTCCACACTAATGCTTCATTTTCTCAGAATCAATCCACTCCATTATTCGAATCTCCCTCCAACATTGTCCCTTTATCTGACACTAATCACTCTAACCTACTTGTGACACCATCAAACCCCTTTCCCTCAGTGTTTTTCCTTCCCTGTGCATTCACCCTCTGATCACCGTCCTTCCCCACGCTTTCTATATACCCACGCGTCTCTATGCTTCGCCACCCTCTCCACCTCAAAACCATCCCCACATCGACGACATTGCCATCCAACGGGAAGAGGAAAATTAACCGGCGCATAAAGGAGAGGGACAAAAGACAGAGGCGAACAATATAGTCACTGAATACTAACCTCGCTTCCGTCGTTCAATTGTTGCTTCGCATGTTCATGCTCCCACATTCATGGTCCCTCCCAAGTTTTTCCTCCAACTCCCGCCACAACTTGCACACTTCCACCGGTCACTTTTTCTGTTTGCGTATGAGGGGCTGTTTCGTAATTATGTAACATTTGCATAATCCCAAATCAGGCAACACTTCCCTATCTGGTAATACATTTGATTAGCTTCTCATTTTGGCATTTTATAATTTCAGGTTTCTTTATATGTCATTTTCCCATAATTTTATTAGATTTTGAATCACGTCCCTATATTTTTATTTCTTTTTATTAGATCCTCATGGTTTATTTAATTAAATAAATCAATCCTTCCGTTGATACTTTTCCTTCTTACCGTTAAACATTAATGACAGAAGATGACACAGCATTGAAGACCGTGCACAAGGACAAATAACATTTGCGTTCTCTTTCTCCCCCGCCCCGCGTGGCTCTCTCTCATCTTTCGGGGCTCTATTTTTAACAAGTTCTACTTCTCATCACCACAGCACCGCTCGTCCTCTCCAGTCTTCACCAATCCACCCCATGTCCTCTGTCTACTCCTCTTATCTCTCCAATCTTTATTCCCCATGTATGCAATAAGCCTTGTATTTGGGTAAGCTTTGTGTGTGCCTCTCTTATCAGAAAACAAAGGGTTGAGTACCTAGTGAAAAACAGAGCAGCCATTGGCAAGCTTTGTTTTTTTGTTCTTTTTGGCTTCTTGCAATCACTGCATGTCATATAAGAAATAGACTTTTTTTCTTATATTTTGAAGCAGTGTTTTTGAGATTGAAGTACCAATTCATTGTATTAATTTGCCTGATTGCCTTGCCCACATACTCTGTTGTTGTGAAACCATCTTATTGTGTATTATTGCTAAATTCACTAATGTTTTACAATTTTCTAAGCACTGTGTTGGTAAGACGGTAACTATTGCAAGTCAAGGGTGGACCAAGATACTATGAGTTAGATGGAGGAGAACAAGAAGCTCCATGCAAAGTGAGTATACACCCTAATCCTATTTTTCATAGAGAGCGAAGCGGGGGACTAAGATGCGGGAGAAGCAAGCGTTGTGATGGAGATCGCAGAGGACGAGTGATATGGGAAGTAGAACTAGTTCAAGAAGCAGCTGTGAAAGATGAGAGAGAGCTACAAGATGGGGGGAGAGAGAAAGCATGCATTATTTGTAAATCTCTAGCGTCTCACATGCCACATCATCCGGTGTCATCATACTTAACGGCGTGTGGGGAAATTATTGATGGAAGGATCGATTTCTTTAATTAAATAAACTATAAGGATCCAATAAAAAGAAATAAAAATATAAAGACCTGATTCAAAATCTAATAAAACTATAAGAACTGTCAGATTAATTATTCTGGAGGAATATGTTCTTTTCCGAGCAGTAAGCTATTCATAACTTACAAATGGGCAAATGATGAATTTTTTTTAGCTACAGCACAAGAATGAGTAACCACCGTTGGGAATTAACGGGCATTAATTACGTTGGCATAAGATCCAAATATCTTTTTGACAAACACTAGACAATTTGGTGAATAATTACGTGGAAGCGTATTGTCCATTCACTTCCAGTCAAAAATTTCAACTTTACTAATTTTTCTATGGAAAAGGAATTTGGTGAAACACGAATTTTTTATTTAAAGCCCGAGGTGCTAACAGTGGGTGTAAGGGAACCGGCTATCCTCCTCTACTCAGAGGATGTTTAGCAATATTGAAAAGTATTTCTTAAAAGCACTTTTTTGTAAAGCGAAACAAATTTCTCCATATATTTATTTCGTAAATCGTAAAAGCACTTTTAAAACTATGGTTTGGTTTTCATCCAAACACCTCTTCCAATACCATATCGTTTTGACCTAAAAATAAGGCTCTCCATCCTTTGTTTTAAATTTTTCAGCAGTATCATGTATCTTTAAATAATTTTTAGTGCGTCTAACATCAAAAAATGTTTTTTTAGTAGTACCCAACATTTAGGAAGATTCACTCTCAACTATTTGTCTCATAGCACTCAGTATTTTTAAAATGGAGGCTGACAACTTCTTTATTCAAATCAATATCTATAACTCTGAAATATTTTTCAGTAGCATCCCATATCCTAAAATGAGTTTAGGTGCATTTAACACTTTAAAATAACTTTTCAGTAGCACTCAATATCTAGCAAGTTGGACATGCAATATTTTTTCAAAAGGACACATTATTCTAAAAGGACACATTATTCTAAACTAATTTTAGGATATTAGATGTTATTACAAGAAAAATAATATATGGTACTGGATGCCAGGTGCTAGTGAAAAAATAGTTCAAAGTGCAGCTTGTTAGATACTAGGTACTACTGGATAATATTTTTTGGCATCAGGTGCTAAAATTATTTTAAAATATTAAATGTTCATTAAAAAACACTTCAAAATAAAGGATGTTGATTAAAAAAAGGGGGGCCTAGCCTTTAATTTTAACACTTTCAAAATAAAGGGTGTTGAGGAGAAGTGGAGGTAAGGATAGAGACGGAGAGCCTCTTCCTGGGTGTAAGAACTGCCTGGGAAGGCTTGCCACTTATGCTTATCATCTCAACAAGAAGTTCAATCTCATTCTGAATCCGAATGGGAAGGAAGATGAGGAAGAATAAGAGGCAAAATAATTGTAATTATAGATAATAAAAGTAATAAATTTTGAACATTCAATTGGTTTAAAGTCAAATCATTGTAAATTTTAGCATGCATCTTTAATTTTTTTTAAGTCATATTTTAATATATCAGAATTAAATGTGTCCTTTTTATTAAAAGTGTATTTAAATCTTTATTTATTTTATTATTATTTTTTTGTTAGCCACATGTATCATCTTATTAGAAGCAATCCTATTCAAGACACTCTTAAACACTAAATATGACTGTCTCAGTCACAGGGATTTAAACAATATTTCATCAGAGGTGACTAGTCTGTTTCAAACTTTCAATTGTTTTATTATCTTTTTTTGTTTTTTTAATGTTGGACACAGTCCCCCCACTCCCTTCTTTTGTTTCCAACCCAAAAGATTTCTTGACCCAAAGCAGATTTTTTTCCAAAAAAAAAAAGGGAGTGAAATGCATTGTTTCACTTATTGCGGTCACGCGTAGATGACCCCGTTATAGCCATTTCTGCTAGTAGTATTGTTGTTTGATACGTGGTACTGAAAATCTCAAACCTTAGCTCATAAATCCAATTTGGACCGGGACGAGACACATTTAAACACTTCTATGGGATATATCCATAGTTTCTGTCCGTTAAACACTTCCGTTAGGACGCGGGCTTTTCTCACAAGCAAATCAAGGGATGTTATTTCAGGTTCTCTAGCTTGTGCGGTATTAATATCATTCCTCATTTCCCATGATGAAAGGCCAATGTATGTCTTCACAATCTGGGTAATTCTGTCGGCGAACAACATGGCAGCAATTCCTGGAAACGACAGTGATTGATTATTGCTTTATTAGGGACTATGTTTGGTAATTACATGTGAACGTGGAGGTACTATGTTGTGAGATTTGAAAATTTATGCAGGTGAATTAGAGATTATTTAGCATGCGTGTTTGTCTTTGCTATCCTGCTTTGCTAGTGTTAGTAGTTTGCTGTTTCAGTTTTTTTTCCCCCCTGTTGTTGTCTACTGTATTTTCTTTGCATTTGTTTAGTTTTCTGTTTTTCTGGTGAGTCTTTTTGTGTTAGGTTGTGTCTTAGGTGTTTTTGAGTGCTTTATTTTGGCTTAGCATATTTTTTTTTATCAATAATACTACCTCTAGTCGTTAACATTAGATTTATATAACTAATTTAGAAATATTAAGGAACTTAATTAAATTAGTTACTTTTCACAAATATACGTTGACCTCCCTAAATTGTCCTATTTAACCATGTGTATTGGAATACTCCTTGGTGGAACTTTTTATAATCAATAATGATATTTTAGAAAACATAGCAAATAAAATTAATTGAGGTCTTATATTTAGGATTAAATACAATCCCTCAACTAACTCTTATGTTAACCAAACATTAGTCAACCTTGTGGCTCTTTATCTTTTTTTTCCCCCCCAATCACACAAGGTATATTTGTCATTTTTCCCATGACTAAAGATGTCCAATTCATGCAGAGATTTGTGGCATGTGAAAATTTTCGACAGAAATTTACATTTTAACCCTAATTAAAACTGCTGCATATATATGACTTACTTTTAACCTTAATATTCAAAGGCCCTTTGTCTGTTCAGTCAAAAACCGGCCTTGTGGGACACCTCCAACATTAATCAACCTTGTGGCTCTTCATTCATTCATTCATTCATTCATCTATTTGCTATGACATGTAAAGATTTGTGGCAATATTAAATATTTACTCTAGTTGGAATCAAGTCTTATTGGGCCTAAGTACGCTTCTTGACCCTTCCTTGTGACTTCATAAAACTAACCTGAATTTAGTTGAAAGGGGCAGGGGTAAATTGTTTTAGGTTGGGTTTTATAAGAAAATGAACTAAATGAGAATAATCTCATAAACCTACACTTAATTTTTTTTTTGTCTAATTTTTTTTGGGTTTTTTTTTTGTCTTTTGGGGGGGGGGGGTGGGAGAAGATCATATGAATTGAATCAATTTCTTGCTCTTTCAGCAGGGGAACGTCATTAGCATTCAAAATATAGTATTTGGGTCAGCCCAAGTTAAGTGTGTTGGGCCCATTCTCCATCCGCTTCATAAAGCGCAGTCCCAACGCTTGCGTAACGATTAATTAACATTTGAAACCCAATTTCCTCATTTGTTTTTTGTTACAGAAGAGGGATAAGCGCAATTATAGGAAATTAAAATCTCTAGGGACTAGCTCTGAAAGAGAGCCTTTCTTATCGTTCGCTTAGAGGTTCTCGCTCAAAAATTTATCCAAGCTATGCAGTAGTGCAAACTCGGGTCGTTCTCTTTTGGGAGCCTTAATTAGATGTCTAAGTTAGATTAATGCTATGCAGAGTAATGAAAAAGAGGTTTTTGGTGTTTTTAGCCATTAATGAAATGCCAAAACTAAATGCAATTAATTCAAATCTAAGTTACTATGTTTTTGGATTTTTCTAAGATAGTAGTAATGAAGTGAAGTTAATGATATGTAATCTCTTGAATACAGCTTTGAAGCAATCATAATTCAAAATAATTTTGGGAGTAGAAATCACCAAGTTTTCTAAATGAAAAACCTTAAAGAACTCTTTAAGTCTAGGATCTTAATCAATGTCACCCATTTCATAAGATCCTATTAAGCTCACTTGGTGTGTATATTAAGATTAATTAATGCACTTGGTTAAATGCAAGCCCAGATCAACTCAACAATCACACATTACCATGCAAGACAGAGAGTATCAAAAGAGTTGCATAGAAACATATATGTAACCACATATATTGAAGCTCAAATTCAACATTAACTAATCCAATACACAAAATGATCATCCAGAATTGATTACAACCATAATCAAAATAGTTCAGCCCAAATTTACAAATCCTAGACCTAGAAATTCATAAATAAAGAACTAGAACTTATAGATGAAGCTAACTCCCCTTTGAAGCTCTTGGAACTCATGCTTCTTCCACCATATTCAAGAGTTGAGAAGCTTAGCTAGTCATAACTCTTGAATCAACTCCAACTAGGTATTGTTCTTCAGCCATGGCAGCAGCAGATGGAAGAAATGGAAATGGGATTAGGGTTTCTGAGGTGGAAATGAGAGAAGAGGATGAAAGATACGAAGGTGGTGGCTGAATAATGGTCATCTCCTCTCATCATACCCAAAATAGGGTTTCTAACCCGAAACTTACGTGCATGAGTCGGTTTCTGGGGATGGGTAGGTCAAAATTTCCCGAAATGGTCGGGTCTGAGATTTGCTGCTTCGAGAGGTTCGTCGCGGCGAAGAATAGGTTCGCCGCAGCGAAACATGGCAGAGAGACCTTTCTTCACGGATGAGTTTTCGCCGCGGCGAACTTAGGCAGAGGGTCCTTTCCTGCTTCTTTTGTCTTGAGTTCTTTAATTCTGGCCCAAATCTTTAGTGTCCTACAATAAAAAAGTAACAAATTGAAGTACCAATTGTCTTAGAAGTCAATTGAATCCAATTAACAACCAATTATGATAATTTAATCATCAAAATGACACTAACTTAAAGTAAGAACCATAAATCTCAGTTAAGCACAATTTTCATTAAAAAGGACCAGAAAGTATAACAAAATCATGGATAATGATATGAAAAGAAACTAATATCTTGAGCTCAATCAAGCTCCCAAATACTATTTCTCAACCAGCGCCCTTAGTTGAGAAGAGCAAACCTCAGAAAAAGTTGTCTGAGAAATTCCTGTTTTTGCCAAGGAATCAGCTATACCATTGCAAGCTCTAGGAACATATATAAAGCTAGCTTCACTTGCCACGTATGCTGGAGCAGCTCCTTGATCTGATTGAAAACCAAACATTACCATTCAGGGGAGATGCTTATGAGACCCCCAGATTGTCAATTAATTGCTTAGCATCAGATTCAACAAGAATCTTTTTGAATCCAAACTCCCAGGCCATCCTTAAGCTTCTGAATAAAGCCCACTCTTCTGCATCAATAGCACTGCCTCTTCCAATTTGGAAAGAAAAACCGGAAACGCCGGTCCCCCTAAAATCTCTGAAAACCCCACCACATGCCTGTTTTATGAAGAGACAAGAGGGGCGGAGAGTTTGGCCAGGGTCTGAGGAGATGGATGGGCCTGGGACCAATAATGTCGGCCCAATTGAGGGGCGGGGGGGGGGGGGGGACCACAAAGATCACCATCGTCATTGTCAAGGCACGTCGGAGCCCGAGGACTCCTCCCGGGCGAGGTGCAAAATTCCTTCTGTCACCATTATTCAGGAGAATGTCCTTGACGTGGTGAAGCTTCAACTTTCAAAGTTTCTGTAGTATACAATGACTAGAGAGAAACCAAAACAAATACCCAATAAAATATCTGTAGTAATTTAAATAAATTACTTACTTTCAATAAATGTGCAAGTTCTTCTTAAAATACTCCTATATGGCATTGATCATGTATTAGTTGTTAAGTTAAATAAATTAGTTTGAGATAAAATAAATTAAAATCTTACATTTATAATTAAAACCAACTTACTAAATACTACTTCCGGTTCTAATTATAAGATTTTATTTATAGTCTATAAGTGAGATCTTATAATTAGAACCGGAGGTAGTAGCTTTTAAATTTAAAATCGAAAGAGTATGCCAAGACTCAAAATAAAATTTTTGTGACATCTGTTTAATGCTTGTTAATTAAATTAATATTTAAAATCAATTTTGAACGTTGTTTTTCTTTATAAAAAAGTCCTAAAACACTATTATTTTTCAATACCACTATTATGTAATGTAAAAAATATTTTATAGATAGTTTTTAAATTAATCTTTGAATTTATCTAATTAATAAATAAAAAAATAAAAATATATCAGAAAAAGTATACAAAGTGAAAATGAATGTTTTTAATTTATACATAGGAAAGTACTAGGCAACAGTTCTTAAATATTGTGAAAAAATAAAGGAAACATTTATTTATATTTTTTTGTTATTTATTAGAATGATAAACAGTTTTCACATATTTATCGTCTAAAGTGGGCATCAATAGCGTCACAGGAAAAGTTGTTGCTTTTGCACACGTAAAGCAATAGTTATAAAATTAGTGCATATTCTCATAGGATAATTTTTTTTGGGGTACAACTTAGAGTATTTTCAAATAACTTTAAATTTGAAATTAATTTCTGTGAGTCGAGAAAGTTAACGTTAAAATCTTCCTAATAAATACGCTTCTTGATATTAGAATTTGTGTTTTTCTCTTTATAAAAGTAAAACCATTTATCATCTTAACTAACAACTTGTTGATTATAGAATAAAATTAATGTTGCAGTGGATGGAGCATAAGATGATTGGTCCAATTGATTACAGGTTACTTTACCATGGACAAAGCTCTATGACTGTTTGACTGTTTTGCCAATTACTCGCCGGTTGGTGTGATAGGACCAACTGGGAGCTTGGTCTTAGCATTTGCCATACGCGGGTGTCAATACAATTATTTTTATATTTCAAAATTAAAACAAACTTGCTGGGAAAGATTTAAAAAATTGGAAATGCTACGCTGACCTAGTTGGTATGATTTAATTTTTAAAGATAAAAATAACGATATTAAAGGATTAAATGTTTTTTCATTATTTAATTACAAAGTTATTATTTAAATTTAACGAGTCAGTATTTTATGTTAAGTAAGAGTAATAATATTAAGATTAAGAGACTGAAAATACACTTTATAAATTTAATAAATTGAATTAAAAGTCGATGTAAACTTAAACAATTAAAAGTGTACTTTAGTCTTTAGACAATAAAATATATTTTTACATTTTTATTGTTTAACTAATTTTAATTGATACTTTAATATACAGTTATTTGTATCTTAATGTATATAAAATCAGAGGAAGTTATGTCACACGGATGAAACAAACAATCTAATTTCTTTTACCTTTTCCAGGATATGTCCTTAATTTATCTTAGCATTATTTTGGATACAAGGTGAAATACTATTAAAAAGAAGTCAAAGTAGTATTACTTCTGGTTTTTAATACAAGACTTAGTTAACTAAGTTAAAGAAATTAAAAAAAAAATTATTTTAAAGTATTTATATTTATCATTTTCTCAAAATTAATTTTATAACTTATAAAATAATATTTAATTTAATGATACGCATAAATATTTTAAAAAGATCATGTGATATATGTCATAATTAAGTAATTTTTACTGGTAGACTAAATCTTATATTAAAGACTGAATAAAGCAATATTGTTAAGAGTTAATGTTTCAAATGGGGGTTGTTAGGAGAGCAAAGAGTGATTATGGGAATTGATAGTTTTTAAAATAAGTGGGACGATGAAACACTCGAGAAATATACAGTACATAATTTCGTTGCACTGGAAAATTTCGAAACCTTAAAAAATTTGAGTAGTTCTTTCAATTCAACAACCTTATTCATTCGAAAAATCCCTTCATACCAAGTAATAATGAGCTCATGTCGCTGAACGCCGAGAAGAGATATACGTTATGAGTCCCATATTAAATAATCTCACAAATATTATGGGGTTTATAATTTAAAGAGCCCTTCCTCCTAATATACTAATCTTTTGGGATGGGCTCTCCTTTTGGCCTTATGCTGATATTGGTGCTTTTATTGAGAGTTGCCCAACCGAAAATGGCTACATTCTAACAGGTAAGAAGGCTGAGTAAAGTGTCGTAGAATGGAACCGTTGGGGAGATCAGCTCTCGAGGGGGTGCTTTGTTATAAGTCCCACATTAGGGAATCTCACAATGGCTCTCCCTTTCAATAGGCTAGTCCTTTAGGATGTGCTCTCCCTTTAACTTTATGCTTACCACATATTAACAAGAGAAAATTACAATCAGGTCTCACCTAAAAGAACTAAATACAAAAATGTCTCTTGAAATCATCAAATTATTTTGAAGTTCCAAGAGACCTCATTGTAAGATATTTTATTTGTTTAATTACCAAATTATACTTTAAACAAATAAAATCTTTTGCAATGAGGTCTCTTGGAACTTTAAAATAATTTAATAATTTTAAGGGACTTTTTTGTATTTAATTTTTTTATGTGAGATTTTATTACAATTTTCCCTATTAACAACAGCCCTTGTTAACAACAGTGTATGACAAATACTAAGACAAAAAGGAACTCCCATTTAATGAAACAGTGGGTGGCACTGATTATGCTCATCACCCTGCTGCGCACGGAACTGGATCCTTGCCTATTGGTCCCTCCCTGTCTGTTTTAATTTCTGAAGTCCAATGTTATGGGGAACTTTTTTCATCATCAAACACATTTTTTCATATTATGATGTTACCGGTACTTTGTTATAGTCCTTCCTTTTTTCCAAAAAAAGGAAGAAATTTGCATGAAAGTCCTATCAAAAAAATAAATAGCAAAAGGCTCCTTGAAATCATTAAATTAATCTAAAATCTTAAAGGATCTCATTGTAAGAGATTCCATTTGTTCAATTATTAAATTGTCCTCATATTTTTTTTAAGTATGCATTGACAACTAAAAGAGCAATCGTTAACAATTTAAGATATAATGATTCATAACTGTTTTGGTAGGTATTGATACTGAATGAATGGGAAGAATGAACATCTCACTTTCATCACTTTGCTTAATCAAGTATTTATACAACTAACAAATACATAACAAAAATTAGTTTCTAACTTAATAAAAATATTGTTTCCCTGACACCCCTCAATAAGGTGGAGCATGAATATTTTTCATGCCTAGCTTGGATATGAGTTCGTGAAATCTGGTTGGATGTGGGGGCTTGGTGAAAACATCTGCTAGTTGGTATGAGGTCCAGATTGGAAGTAGACGAATGATTTTGGCTTGTAGCTTTTCTTTGACTAGATGACAGTCTAATTCCATATGTTTATGCATTCATGAAATGTGAGATTGGAAGCAATCTGAATGGCAGATTGATCATTACAGTATAGTAGTGCTGCATCTATATAAGACAAATGAAAATCGTTTAACAAGTATATAAGCCGTTACAGCTCCCAAGCAGTTGAAGCGAGGGCCTTGTATTCAGCTTCAGATGAATATCTAGAGATTGTGGATTGTTTCTTAGCTCTCCAAGAAATGAAGGAAGAAACAAGGAAGATGGCAAAACCAGTGACAAAATGGTGAGTGTCAAGGCAACCAGCCCAATCAGAGTTACTAAAACGTTTCAACTTCAAGCCTGATGCAGAAGAAAAGAGGAGACTTGTACCAAAGAGATGATTTGATACATCTTAGGAACCGATGTCCTGCCTGAAGGTGGACGTCAGTTGGGGAGGATATTAATTGATTCAATTGTTGAGTGGCAAAGCTTAAGTCATGCCCAGTGGTAGTTAGATACTGACGTTGTGTTCTGGCATCAGATTTAAATTGCAACAAAAATAACCAAGTATATCAAGAGTAATCATCAACAACTGGAAGCAAATACTTGTGTCCTTGAATAGAGGGGACAGAAAAGGGTCCCAAAATGTCCACATGGATCAAATCAAAATTCTTATTGCTTATACTAAACCTTACAAGAAAAGATAATCATTTTTCTTTGGAAAAGTGACAAGTATCACAAACAAGGGAATGGGGAGTACAAGTGATGTCAAGAATTTGAGTTTGTTCTTCAAGAGTAATGCCATACGCATCGCTCTCACTCAGGCATGAAAATCTGGGCCATCAAGTGGCAATGCAACTAGAATAAGGGCGGGATTTTTATTAGGATGTATATAGTAAGGGCTGCTTTGATCAATAGGAGGAGTGGTGGACTCAAAGTGGTAGAGTCAGCCGTGGAAGCTTGAAGAAAAGAAAAGGTCAAATAGGGCAAAGGGCAAAAAGAAAAGAAAGAGAGAAAGGGAAAAATGATAAGAAAGAAAGAGAATGTGTTTAGGCTCTGATACCATGATATTGAATGAATGGGAAAAATGAATAGCTCACTTTCATTACTTGCTTAACCAAGTATTTATACAATTAACAAATACATAATAAAAATTAGTTTCTGAGTTAATAACAAGTATTATTTTCTTGAGAAGTATTGACAATACATGCATCACATCTTTGGGACTTAAGTTATTAATCATTACACTCTAAGTTGTTAATCATTACACCTTAAGTTGTTAATGACTTTCTTTTCAGTTGTCAATGGATGCCTAAAAAAGAAAATAAGGATAGTTTAGTAATTAAACAGATGAAATTTCTTACAATGAGGTTTTTTGGGACTTTAGATTAAATAATACAAATTTGTGTCAAGAGTTTTCATGCACGAGTTTTGGCTATCCAAAAAAAATTTTTAGAAGCGAATTTTCTTTGAAAGTTTAAAATCATAACAATATTATCCTCTACTATAAAAAAATAACATTAACTGTTAAAATAGTGACATTAACCGCTAACATTTTAACGGCATGTGGCAATATTACTACACTTTTACACTTTCGGGGTGAATTTGCTCCCCAAAAAAATTTCAAATACCTAGTATTTCTGAGTGAAAATTTTCATAACAAATTTATATTTTAATCCAAAAAAATTTATATCCTCTACTATTTACCTTTTTGCACGGAAAAATAAGATACTAAAGAGAAAAGCACGTGGAAGCAAAACAAACCAGGGTCAAGATATCATTTTCCAAAGCAAAGCGCGGACCAAGGTGTTTGTGGTTGAAAATACAAACTCTGTTCTCTTTGGATTATCTGGTCTAGAATATTAATTAATAATCCTTAACATAAATATTAGACAATAACGGCCATTACATGAGTTTTAAAAAAAAAAAAAAGCACCATTATATGAGTTAGAGACGCATGCATCACAAAAATTAAGGGAAATTACATTTTAATGCTTTAGAGACCTCTTAAATTTTTTTTTTGGCCGGCAGAGACGTCTTAATTATGATCCCTAAAAATAGCCTAAAGTATACATGTTAGGTCATTTAAATTTGCATAGCCTTTAGTTTGGTTTCTTAAATTCAAAAAATAGTTTTGATCGCTTAAACGACAGTGTTAACCTCAATAACGAAAAATGCCAACTCAGTGATTTTAAAATGGTAACTCTATATTTAAATGCTGACATATGAGAAAATATAAAACATATTTTTAATAAGGGCATATGTAAAAAAAAAATTATTAATTTAATACATTTCTTAATTTGCACGCTTGGGGTACAATCGATAGAAATAAACAAGTATAATAAATAAATGTTGTATTTTCTAAAATATCCTACTTAATCATGTAATTTGAAACTACCATTTGATTAAAATATTTTAAGTATGCAATCATTATAAAAATGACTAAAAATAAAATGAATAAATATTATAGACAAAATAAATTAAAATTTTATATTTAAGATCAAATTAAATTTTCATTAGCTGTTATATTGAATAAAGGAGCTAATATTATTTTTGCTCACCTGACGCTCCCGCATTTATTTGCTCTAATAATGCTTTTCCCTTCCTTATTTCCATAGTTAAGATGGTTCGTTACCATCATTTAAATTATCATCTTCCTATTTTTCATAACTCTTTTTCTTTCCAATTTCCAAATAGTCCTTCCAACACTTTTTTTTTTTTGGAGTTGAATAATAAGTCATTTTATTTCAAAATCAAAGGGAAAACTACAATCACCAATAACCTGTAATAGCCAATATCAGCTAAAAAATACAATCAGAACCAACTAATGAGCCCACACCAGTCCTATTCCTGCCAGAGATTGCCAGACTACGGAGGTCTCTTTGCAAAACCAGCAACAGAGAAGATGGTGGCTGAGTTAACCAACTTGACGGAACCATTCTTCTCAAAGTAACAGCTGCAAGATGATCAGCAGCTTCATTCCCTGCACGAGCAACCAAGGATATTGAACAACCACGCAAAGAGTTCCAAAGCATGACACACTGATACAAAACATCTCTACCATCCCATTTACAGCCGTTAACTTCCCTATTCTTCACTTTACTATAAAGCTCATGACAATCTATTTCTATCAACACTTTATCTGTATTAACAAAATTTACACACTAAAAGCCTTCTATCGGTGCTAAACACTCTGCCATGAAAGGTGAGTTTGCCTCCAGAACCTTACCCAAACCTTCAACAAATTCACCTTTATCATTCCTTCCTACAACACCCCCTGCAGCATTTCTATTTATATGACAGAAAGATGCATCAACATTCAGCTTAATCACCCCAGCATCAGGCTTCTCCCACTCCTTTTTCCTTATATCTCCTGAATTACGACACATCAATCTTTCCTTCTTAGCTACATCATGATCATTAACCAATCTCATTGCATTGGCAACACACGTCCAAGCATCTAATTCTATTCCTTCAAAAATAAAACATCATCTAGCTTGCCAAATGCCCCAACAAATAGCAGCAAATATGGCCTTTCCAAAATCATTTGGCCCATCTTGTTGCACTATCCAATCTTCTATCCATCTATCAATTCTGGTTATCTTACTTTCATCAAACTTCAACACTAAAGGGGAACCAAACCAGCATTGCTTTGCCCATGGGCATAGGAAAAGTAAATGTTCAACTATCTCAACCTGCTCCTTACATATTTCACAAACTGGATTGTGCGCACATTTCCTTTTAAAAAGAGCCTCCTTAGTTGCAATAGCCCCAACTGCAACACGCCATAAAAAATGCAGAACCTTTGGTGGCATCCTAATTTTCCAAATGCAAGTACACAAATGCTTTGACGGCACGTATGAACCACCAGGATCTTTTCGACCTCCACCCTGCAACTTATTTATAGCTACTTTATAACCCATTTTTACTGAGTAGTTACCATCCCTGCTGTGTAGCCACATCAATTTATCAACTGATTGAGTCACTGGCAATCTAATTCTACTAATACAGCACTTCTCTTCCTCATTTAAGCACCCTTCCACACTTTCAAAATCCCACACTCCATCTCTGATCAAATCTTTAACAACCAAATTAGGTATATCATCAGATAAAACCCTAGTTCTCAAACCATAACCTTCAATATAGGGAATCCACCTATAAGAGAAAACTTTAATATTTTGTCCCCCTCCTATCTTCCAACATAAACCATCTCTAAGTAATTCCCTCCCTCCCAAAATACTTGACTAGCCCCACGATGCTCTACTACCCTCTTGGCCTGCATAAAGTCATCATTAGGAAAATATTTTCCTTTTAAAATCCTGCACCACAAAGCTTCAGGATTTTGAAGTAATTGCTAAGCTGTTTTTGCCAATAATGCTTTATTAAACATTTCTAGATCTCTAAAACCCAAACCTCCTTCACTTTTCCTTTTGCTTAAAGATTTCCATGCCTTCCAATGAATCCTGCCCTCCTGTCCTTTCCGACCCCCACCAAAAATTAGCCACCATACTATCCAAATCCATGCATACTTTTTTTGGGAACTTAAAGCATGTCATAGGATACACAGGAATTGCATTGGCCACTGCTTTGATTAATACCTCCCCCCCAGCAAAAGTTAATAACTTTTGCTTCCAACCTTTACTGCTCATTCTACTTTTAACAAAACCTAAAGCCTCCGATTTTGATCTACCCCACAACATAGGCAAACCCAAATATTTTCTAGGACTCTCATTGGCTTGAATTCCTAGAACCTCGTATACTTCACTTTTTACATCATCACTAGCATTTTTTGAAAAAATACACAAGATTTATCCAAATTTACAGCTTGTGCCAAGGCCTTACAATAACACTCAAAAATTTCTTCAAAACCCTACAATTCCATGCTTTTGCATTAGCAAAAAATAAGGCATCATCAGCCCAAAAAAAAAAAGTGTTAAAATAGGACACTTGCTAATTTGACGCCTTTCAGCTTCCCTCTGTCCGCATGCCATTGCACCATCCTTGAAAGCATATCAGAAGTCAATATGAATATGGAGATAGGGGGTCTCCCTGTCTAATTCCCCTCTCCATTTTCAGATTTGCTATCTTCTTTCCAGCCACCACTAAATTCAAATTTACAGAAGATACACATTCCATGACCCACTAAATCCACCTTTCCCCAAACCCCATCCTTCTCATGACCTCTTCAATAAAATGCCATTCTAGTCTGTCATGTGCTATATTCATGTCAATTTTCAGTGCCATCCCTAGCTTTATCCCCTTCTTTTTATTTTCCAAATAATGAAAGGCCCTTGTGAGCAATGAGAATATTATCCTGAATTAACCTTTCTACCACAAATGCCCTCTGATTTTCTGAAACAATTCTCATCAGCAACTTCTTCAATTGATCAGACAAGATTTTTGAAACAATCTTGTACACAAAAAATTACAAAGCCCTATCAGTCTAAACTGGCCTACCCTTTCTGCATGTTCAACTTTAGGGATCAGCACTATATTAGTACTATTTATAGGTGCCAAACTGGTATTATAAAGAAAAAAATCATGTACCATCTGAAAAATCTCCCCATTCACTTCATTCCATGCAGCATGATAGAAACAACCAGAATATCCATCAAGTCCTGGTGCTTTCGCACCATTTAATTGGAATACAGCTAACTTAACTTCATCAGAAGTAATCATTTTCTCAAGTCCCAGGTTATCTTTCTCAGTTATATATTTTTTCGTACCTCAGTACCTCCTCCATGTTACCCTTTCCACCTGAGGCAAAAAGGTCTGTGTAAAACTCAACAAAAGCATCATTAATGTCCTCCTCATTTTCTAACCAATCATTGTTTTCATTCTGCAATTTTACCACTTTATTCCTCAGTCTTCTCTGAATTGTGCTCGAATGGAAGAAACTAGTGTTTCTATCACCATTCTTGGGCCAACTAATTCTTAAGTGCTGCCACCAAAATTTTTCCTCACGATCCCATGCTTCTTCAATCTGCTTAAGCAACATTTCTGCTTCTGCCTTTTTTATTTCATCCATAACTCCTTCATTGCATCCCACCAGCTTCAAAGTGAGTTGCTCTACCATCTTCTGACAATTTTTTAATCTGCAAACCACATCCAGCACTTTAGTTCCCCAAGTACTTTCTTCCATTCTCCATCCTCTTCTTACTACTGTTAAAAAATCATCATGTTCAGCCCATATAGACTCAAATCTGAAGACTTTAGGCACTCTTCTATACTTGTATTCACAATCAACTATAAGCATCTGATGGTCAGAACCCACCGGCTCAATATGACTAACCAAATTGCTCTGAAACATAAATCTGAAATCTGCATTAGCTACTGCTCAGTCTATTCTTGCCTTCATATTCTCACTCCCCAAACTCTTATAACTCCATGTACATTTTGCACCCTGAAACTCCAAATCGAGCAATTCATAATCCGCTAACATATTTTGGAAATTCAATAATCTTCAAGTATCTACTGGAAACCTACCCAACTTCTCTTACCTTGAGGCTACATCATTAAAATCACCTAAACAAAGCCATGCCTCATTTATGCGAGCTGCTATACTTCTCATCTTATCCCAAACTTTCATCTTTTCCTCAACAGTAGGTGCACCATACACAAAGGTGATGTACTTGGGAACTCTCAGTACTGTAGAATCCAAACTCACTTGAATAATGGTTTTTGAATAGTACCAAACATTAATCATTACTTCATTAGACCAGGACAAAGCCAAACCACCACTCCTACCTCTTGGTTCTACATAAAATTCCTACTCTGCTCTATATTTTCTTCTAAGAGAAACAATCCTCCTTCCTTTTAATCTTGTCTTCATTAGGAAGATTACTGAGGGCTTAAATTTCAAACTTTCCTCCCTCAGTTTATTCATTGTCAGGGCCCTTCCCAAGCCTTGACAATTCCAACTAATTATCTTCACGGTGCATTGGTGGCTGTTGAAGGCTAACCACCAAAACCTTCGGCCAAAAGATCACTCATCCTTTTTACTGTCTCTTTATTCAAAATTTGTATTTCCCCCCTCACACCGCTCATCTCTTTTTAACGATCTGACCCACTTTCATTTAATCTTCTTCCCTTCTTCTTAAAAGTTATAACATTTCTTCTTCCTACCTTCTTCTCTGCCACCTACTCATTCTTGATTCCAGAGCAATCTCCCTCTTCAAAACACAGCTTTATTCTTTTATTAAAATGTATCCCTTCCTCATCCGCTAAAATTCTGTTCAATCCCTTCGTGACTTCAGTTAATGGCGAGACATTACCATACACCACTATAGCTTTAGATAAATCCTCTCTCTGTTCTGATGAAATACCAGAATTAACTTCCTCTTTTTCTTTATTTCTTGTCAAATCGCCTTTATTTTCCTTATCCAACACCACTATTTCAATCTCAGCAATTTTCTGTTCTTCACTAGTCAAAACAGACTTCAAATCTAAACCCTTTCTCTCTCCTTCCTTCTTTTTTCTTTCCTCAATCTGCATCTTCCCTTTCTCGTTCTTATAAATTTCATTTACCTCAGCTTCTCTCACTGTCGCACTTTCAATTGACTTCTCCTCTTGTTTTCTCTACCTTCCGTCTGCCACGAACTCTTCCCAATCTTCCTTATAACACTTCAAAATACATTCAATTGGTCTGGCTGCCTGAACACTCAACCAGTTCCCATAATTCCCATTCTTGTCATCATCACTACCATCTCTATTAGCCAAACAATTCTCTGATCGTGACCAAATCTGCCACATCAAAAACAAAAGTGCTGCAACCGTTCATACCTCGCCTTAACCCATATTGGATCCTTCCTTGGCCTCTCGGTCCACATACCAGTAATTAAAGGTTCGTTCAGATCAACTAAGACCCTTGCCCTCAAAAAATTCCTCACCAGCAAACCATTTCTTCTCGGAACCACTATCATAACAACCTTACTAATCATTGAACCCAAATTCACTGCATTTCCCCCATCCATTGCCCCTAAAGGTAAATCATGAAATTGAATCCAAAAAGGTGATGAACTGAAATTAACTTCCCTATACGCCATATAACCTTGCCAGATCTGAATGTCTAGTAAAATACCTTGAATCGACCAAGGTCTGCCTTGCAAAATCCTCATATAGTCCTCTCTTCTACGGAATTCAAAGATAAAAGCATGAGAATCCACATCAATAACTTCCAGATCTTCGTTCTTTAAAGATTCCATCCCTTTCGAATCATCTGAATTGTAGTGCCTCGATTCAGACTTTTCTCTGTAATCAATTTGCCCACTATTTTTCTTAAATTTTAAATTTTCAATTTAGCTTTATTTTTTTATGTCATTTTTAATTCTTAATTTTCTGAATTGGAAATTCACAATTTCAGGTTTTTCTTTTTCTTTCCTCAACTAAATTTTAAAATCAGTGTACATGTTTTAGATAACTTCTGATTTCAAAAGAAGCTTTGGGCATGTTCTTATAATAGAGATAATTTCTCCATAATAAGACGAGTACCGAAATCAGTTACCTTATTTTCTAAAAAGTAAGCTATATTCATGACTTGCAAATGATCTTTTCATATTCATGTTCGGGGATTAATGGGCATTATTGCGTCGTTTAAGATCGAAATAATTTTTGAACCAAAAACTTTTATTTTTGTTATCAAACTCCAACCTAAACTTGACTATTGGGTGATTAACTACGTGGAGGCATATTGTCCATTCACTTTCGGTCAACAATTTCAACTGTACTACAACCTCCGATTCTTAATATATAAGAATGAGTTTAACATTTAATTTGGTTCTAATTATAAGAACTTAATTTATTTTATCTCTCATATTTATTTATTTTTTTAAAAGTAATCCTTATGGTAGTTATATATTAAAATATTTCATCAAATAGTAATTCTACACTAATATACATAATTAACAATGGTATTTTAAGAAAAACAACACCTATTTATTACAAATAACTAACTTGGATAATTTTCTTAATTTATGCAAATTAGTTACACTTTTTCTATAGAAAAGGAATTTGGTGAACAAGAATTCTTTCTCTAAAGCATCTTTTTAACCAGATAAGATCATATTTTCATTAATATAAAATCTCAGACATATACAAGGACCAATAGAGGACCAACAACCGAAAAAGGCCAATATTAGGATATTTTCATTCTTACTTTAAAGCATCTAAAAACATATAAAATCTAATATAATTTTAGGATAAAAAGAATGGACAACTTGTACAGAGAAAGACCAATATCTCACATAATGTTAGATGATGTTGAGTATTATAATTCGTCAACTTTATGGATAATTGTTATACTTTTTTTTTAGCATGGTTACTATATAAATATAGTTATGAACGATAACTAGATATTTCTTCCCCGTGCAATGCACGGATTAAAATATTTGATTAAATTTTAAATGATAATAAATTATATTATCTAAGGCAGTTCAAAATTATATTCACTTTTTATAGAAGTGTAATTTTTTTTACTCATTCAAATGAAATTTGAATTAGAAATTCAAAAATTAAGAAGACAATATAAAAATTTAAAGTTATTTATTTATTTCTCTATTTAAGCTCAATTAACGTACTATTTAATTATGATGTTTCACATTTAATTCAATATATTCAAATCCCAATTAAGATATCATTCAAACTCAAATTAATTATTAATTCCTTCATTTGACCCTCAAATTGAAATCCCATTTAATAATGATACTCCTCATTTAATTCAATATACATAAATCCCAATCAAAATATTATTCAAATCTCATCAATTAAATATACTTAGATGTCTTAATGTTATAGTCGATCCGTTTTTAAAACGAATAGGATATTATAAGTTTTCAAAAATATGATTGATGATTGATGTCAATGATCCCTGTCTTTCTCCTCTCCTCAACCAATCATGTAAGGATTCTTAGTCAAAGTACCATTAATGCTTCAAGCTCATCTCAAGAAGGAAATGACAGGTTTTCAAAATTTCTCTTGTAACAAGACGGACGAGGATACGTAAAATGATTTTAAGGAAGAATTTTTTTCCCCGAAAAATATAGATTGTACACTTATACACATTTAGTAATTTAATTTTATAAAAGATTTCAATTTTGTTCTTTAATTTCATTTTAATCTTCTAATTTTAACACTACTAATAAACAAACACGCTGTATGTACGGTCAAAGGATGCTGGTGCTCTTACCTGATTTGTTAATCGACACTAAATTAGGTGGTATGCGCATGCTTAACCATGAACCATATATAAAGGAATTTGGTGGTATGCGTATGCTTAACCATGTATCATATACAAAGGAAAATTCTTTGGCTAGAAAAATGCAGAGAACGTTATATATTTTATTACGCGTAAAAAATCAGAATCATTAAAATATTACACAAAAATGACAAAACTACTTAAAAAAATATACAACCTCTTAATTAGAGCCAAAGACGAAGATAATATACAACCCCTTAGATCTATAAAGGAAAATTCTTGCTAAAGGAGATAGAAAACTACAGAGAACATTATATATTTTATTATAGGTAAAAAATCAGAATAATAAAAATATTGTTATGAATACAATAATATCTTTACGGATGTTTATATATCTCTCATTATCTCTTATATCTCCTATTATCTCCAATATCTCCTGTTATCTTTATATCCTAGAATTATTTCCTATTATTATGTAATATGTAGATTCAGTCAAAAGTGTAAAGTTGTGCATATAAATAGAGGTCATATATCATGTATTCAACATCTTGAATGGAATGAGAAATACACATATCTTATATTCTCCCTTATTCTCTTCTCTTATTCTCTACTCTTTCTTTAGTTTTATAACACAGTATCAGCACAAAGCTCTAATTAAGGTACGTATGATATACCTTTGATTTTTAGAATAACTTTAGAGCATAGTCTCTATAATTTTTCTAAAGTATCCTTTACTCTATTCAAATAAAAATATCTCAAGCATCATATATATGGTGTTTCAAAGTATATGTATCCCAGTTCAATTTATCTGAGATAATCTAAGTTATTATATGGAATTAAAAGAATCATTTACTGTTGTTTATAGCATCGGCTTCCATGACTAAGATTGGAGATTATTATTACTTTGTATTTTTACACTATAATTTATTTTTGATATGAATATTATAACTCTTGAATCACTTGTGATATGAGAAATTTGTTTTATTTATTTCTCAGTGACCTAATGCCACTATGTTTAATAGAACATGAAATTTCAGTTGATATTCTTTTATACATCCCTTACTGACCTAACATCGCTAATTTTGATGGAACTTGGAGTTCTAATCAATACTTATGATTACATATGGCTGATGCCCAACTTGAAAGAATTTGAAGGAGTAATGGTTACAATATGGCTAGAAGTTATATTCAAACAAATGCCCTATGAATATATTTATTGAAAGTAAATAGCAAAACTTGTTGTAAAGCCAAAAAGCCATAAGATGCACTACGAAAAAATACATGATTAGCGACGGAATTTTTATTTAGCAACGGAATTAGTGACAGAATCAAATTAGTGCTATAAATTGTTCCGTCACTAATTCTTCTGTCACTAATCTAATTAGTGATAAAATTTTTCCTTTGCTAATTATCGACGAAAATTTTCCATCACTAATTTGATTTTTCAAAAAATTTTAAAATGCGATGTGGCACCTCCATCAGTTGCCACCTCATTACTAGTGATGACCTCACATGCCACATTGTGCTGTCATGTGTTGCTACCACATAATTCCTCTTCAAAGTGATTTCTCTATGGCTCGAACTCAAGACCTTGTCTATGCGAGCATGCTGCTTTACCAATTAAACTGTAATAAACCTATTGACTTATTATGCAAAATTATATATAATATTCTTTTACACAAACAATTATATATACTCCTCCGGTCCTAAATGTAAGACCCTTATACACACTAGTATAAGGGTCTTACATTTAGGACCGGAGGAGTATTATTAAAAACTAAAAATAACTATATAATAATTTTAATCATAACATTTTAATGAGAAAATATTTTTTAAATGTTATTTTACTCTTTATTTTATAAATTTTTATTTTTAAAAAATAATTTCAAAATCATTTTAATTTTCAGTTACACTAATTTTGAATTTTGAATAGTAAATAATTTTTTCATAAATATTTTTTTAATTTAATTTTTTAATTAATATTGATAGGATGTATGATTTAACTATATATGTATTATATTACATTATATTATATTATCTATATGTGTTTTATATATTTGATGAAAACTATTTATAATTAGTAAAAAAATCTTGTTATTTAAAAAATAGCTACTATAATAAAATCTAATAAATTATTTTATATAAAAGAAATTAAATGATTTGAATATATTATGATACACAACATTTTACTACTTATATGTATCCTATAAATTTTAGTTTCTTAAAATTATTTGTATATACCATTTGTTTTTATATTGAAGACCAAAATCAATCTATATCATAGGTATTAATTATATCATGGTTAAATTTTATTTTTTAATGATTGAAATTCAAAATTTACTTCAATATTAGTTTGATTTATGATAATGAATTGAGGCATTCATATAAATTATTTTTTGATTTTGAATTTCTATCATATATTATATCTTTCAATATATTGCACATATGATAAAATTATTTCTTTCTTATATTAGTTTGCATAAGAAAGTTATTAATATTCTTATTATATTTTTTGAATTATTATTAATAATTAAGAGGAATTGATTTTAATGAAATATAAACAAGTTTTTAAAGAAACTGTCTTCCTATTCTCAATATTTATATAATGATGATACGAATGATGATGTTATGATGATACCTTTATTGAAACCAACTCCACAAATATATTAATTTTTTTATAATTAAAAATATATTTAGATAATTATATTCTTAATTATGTTATTATATAAGTTGTTGTAAGATTATAATCTAAAATAATAAAATTAAAAATTAGTGATGAATTAGCAATGAAATTGTGATAAAATAGAATTAGTCATGAAATTAGTGATGAAAATTTCCATGACAAAACAATTTGGAGGCAAAAATTAGTAATGGAATTAGCGACAGAAATTTTTGTCACAAAAATTTTATAATTAAAATCATTAAAGGAAATTTTTGACAGAAAAAATTTTGTCACTAACTATTTATTAACGAATCAGTGAGGGACAAAATATTAGCGATGAAAAAAATTCTATAGCTAATCTATCGCTCTGTCCGTAATCTATTAGAAATTAGTGACGGAATAATTTTTCGTTACTAATTTCGTCGGTAATACGCTTTTTTTGTGTGTAGTGATATGTGAATGACCCTTAGAAAGTTCAAATGCTAATTAAATGACAAAATTTGTTGTAGAGCCAAAAGGTAGCAAGATGTGGGATAAACCCTTTAGAAAGCTCAAATGCTCGCAGTTAATGTAAATTTAATTGATACTTACAGTCTCCCCAAAGATTTACTGTTGGATTCATTATTGAAATCAGAGATATATTTACCCATATACATTTGAGATTAAATGGCCATCAGCTATCATATTAATCTTATGGCTAGAAGTCATATGACTTTAATTTTTTATGTTATAACTGAAAGGCATACAACTTTGAATTTCTATCTAATTAAATGGCCAGATATCATATATCTTTAATTTTCTATCTTATATGACCATAAGTCATGTATTTGATTTTCTATCTTGAGATTAAATTATTAGAAGCTGACATTAAATGGTCATAAGTTATATAGATTGATTCTCTATCTTATTAAATGACTAGAAATTATATAGTTTTGATTTTGAAAAAGATCACATGGTTTGTTTATAAAAAAATTATGATAATTAGACTTTTTGAAGATTATAGATAATATAACTCGGAAGGTTATTGATTAAAATATCTTATATTATAAGAAGTTCTTGACTATAATAAATGATGGAGTGCTATGTTCATTTATGAGATTCATATTTCAACACATAAAGGCATGTGGATATGTATTATATCCTTACTTTTATTAGATTTTTTTTTTTTATGTAAGGCCTTAGTTTTATTCTTATGATTATAATAATCTCAATTTGATGTCATTTGACTTAGTGTGTTTTAAGGCATAACAATAATGTAATTAGTAGCTATATTAATTCAATATAACTCCAATTTGTTGAGAGAAAATATGGTCATGTAGTAGAGATTCATATTCTTCATAAAAGGCACAAGAATTTACTTTTTTATTATTTTATATTATAGTCATATTTTTTAAGGGAGAATAGAACATTATAATCAAATGTTTATCTTATTCTTATATATTGGTCATAATGAATTTGATATATAGTAATATTATAATTTTATGTTATTAAATGGGTCGCTTTTTTTTTTGTGATCTCTGAAAAACATCGTACTCAAAGACCCCATTTTTAAGTGAATATTGTATTCGAAAACCCTACTTTTATCTTCCTCTTATATTTTGGGAGAATTTAATATTTAATATTATCTGCAAAATAAAAAGGATATAAAACAATTTTATAGAAAATATCTTTTATCCTTATAATTAGATTTTGGGAGAAAATATAAAAATAAATTGATTATCTTTTATTTATTATAATAAATTTTTCATTACATTTTTGTCAAAACTTCCCTAGTTCGTAAAAAACATCTATTTTTTATTTTATTTATATGGATAAGATTATAATAATGAAAATTACATATTTATTAAAACTTTTGGAAGAGTCAGAAGTGTTAGATTTAACTAATACTAAACACTTGCTTAAGAGGTTGTAAATTCGACCCTCAAGACTGTGTGAGTTTCTCCTATTAGGCAAAAGATGAGAATATAAGACTAAAAAAAAGTTATGTCATGATTTATTATCCCCATTGATGGTTGAGAATAATATTACAACACGTGAGTTTCTCCCATTGGATGAAAGATGAAAATATAAAGATCTAGAAGAGTTATGTCATAATTAATTATCTCCATTGATAAGTAGAAGTTTATCAATGTTTAAGAATAATATTACAATGGACCTGAAGTTCATACGTTCATTGTTTGGCATGACCGATTAGATCATTCTGGATCATAATGGTGCAAAATATTATAAAGAATGTGCATTAAAATTTATGTGCTGCTTGTTCTCTTAAAGAATTAAATAAAAGAACATTACTAGTTATGCTTGAAATCGGACTGGTGGATATACATTGTAAGACCCTTAACCCTAAAAACATCATAACTCGTCATAAAACTACTACTATGGTAGAAAAGGAAAGCTGTTAAAATGAGCTACCATAGTAGAAGGAAAATTTCATACTTTTAGAAATTGACTTTCAAACTCGGGTCAACCCGTAATCCATTGCATGCAACTGAAATCATTCATTTACATCTACTGGGCCTCCGAGCCTCCGGCCCGGGTAACAAAACACATCACATCAGCCCATCTAAAAGATTCCCAACAAAATAATCCAAAGTTTCATAAGACACTAACAATGGCCTCCGGCCAACCAAAATAAGGAGATACATTCTCTCCAGTTTACAATAAGGCCGGATAATCAAATATTTCAAAAGCAGTCCTAAATGTGGCAATATATACTAGCCATACATATACAAATGCTAGAGGCCTAAAGCTAACCAAGCTCAAGCCTCTGCGTCTCTTCCCAATGGCCCACGCCCGGAACCTTCACCTGAAAACATTGTAAACCACGGGGTGAGACGGAGTCCCAGTAACCAACCTTTCCAATTCTAGGTACTACTAAATAGGTGCTTGTAAGGTGTTAGGTGGGGCAGTTCACAAGCAATATGATAACAAGATAGCCACAAAAAGTTATGCAAGTGCGATGATGCAATTCCCATCAACCATATCCCTCACTTTGGGGGATTTTCAGAAGCCGAACCCAGCCTATCCCTCACTATGGGGGACGTAAGGAGCCCAAAAAGGCCTATCCCTCACTCTGGGGGACGTAAGGAGCCAAAAGGCCTATTCCTCACTATGGGGAACGTACTGAGCCAACCATCATGCATTAATGGAGGCCTTACCACGTGGTAGTAACTATCAAAAACTCTCACCAATTCCTAATTCATGCACCATACTCAAACCATAATCAAATAATAATTGAACATTTCATAAGTAACTTTATTCAGTGGCATATCCTTCACAATTTCAAGATTTCATTCATCATCAATCGAAACCCCACAAGACGGTTTTCCCTTTTTATATACAACATATAATTTGAACATAATTACTACTTAGAGCACAAAACATAAATCTACTCACAATACCACAGAAGCAAGTATTAAGGATTGGAAAGTGGTTACCTCTCGCCTGAGCAAGGAATAACAAATCCACAATGTAGCCCCGCGCACCAACAAGACTCACAATCGGTCTACACAAGCACACAAACACACAACCATCATATATTAGCTTTCAAACTAATAATGTGGCCAAAACAACACTTGGGGACATAAAATTCCTCTCTCCCATCAAAACTCTACCCAACTCAAAGGGTATATCTATCAAGGCAACACTCCAAAGTCATACCAATCCATTAAAACCTTAATTCCTTTCCAAACATCAATTAAAATTCATAACCTCAAGGACCCACTATAGGAATTCTACACCCAAACATCTATTTTGAACAATTGAGATTTTAACAACAATCTAAACCGATTAAACATCCAATTAAACCCTCCTTAACATAACCCAATTCACAAAACTCAAAATCAACCTCTACATTATCATCCTCAATCCCAAATCACCTATCTCCATAAACCCTAACTCCAAAAATTCAAGATTTTTTAAATCCAAGGAAACTACACCGATTAAATACTTAAACTAACCCAATGCAATCAATTAAACTCAAAACAATCGGTCAAAAACCTCAATTCCATCACAACTTAGAAAATCCTAGGGTTCCACAAAAAATCCTCAGAAATTCCAAGAAAGAAAGTAGATTAGAGTTTAAAATCACTTACTTGAGGTAATGGATCCTTAGAAATGCCCCCTCCAAGCCAGAAATTCGAAACCCTAGCAGAGCTCCTCTCTCCTCCTTCAGATTTTCTAATTTTCGCACATTGAACCCCTCTTGCGACTATATAGATTTGGGACCTTTCGCCGCGGCGAACCCATATCTTCGCCGCGGCAAACCCATATCTTCGCCGCGGCAAACCCATATCTTCGCCGTGGCGAACTAATCCCGAGAGGGATTACTCGCCTGAAAACCCAACTTCGCCGCGGCGAAAGCTTCCCGAGAGGAAACTCTCGCTCACCCAGAAAAACTTCGCCGCGGCATGCCCTTACCTTCGCCGCGGCGAAACCTTCTCGAAAGGGAAGCCTCGCTCACCTGAACAACTTCGCCGCGGCGTCCCTATGACTTCGTCGCGGCCAAACCTTCCCGAGAAGACACTCTCCTCTAAAACTCCCGGTGTGCCGCGGCGAAGTTTACCCTGAGAGGAGTATGTTCACCTATTCCTCCAACATACCTCAAATCCAACCCAAACACCAAGATCAAGATTAAATCACTAATCTATCCTCAAAATCAACCAAAAGAGACTATTAAAACCCGACAAGACTTAGGATGTTACATACATAATGGATCAAGTTTATATATAGGTCTATCGAGACACCATGTGGACCAAATCAATACATTATGAAAGAAAGATGCATCTGTAAAATGGTCACATGGGTGATTATGATTAACTTGCAACTTGAAGTATGCAAATATGTTCAAATAATTACATTAGGTGTATAAGTGCATGAGTCCGAGATTATGCAACCAATTTGATTCCTATTGAAGTAGCTAGTGATTTTTCCTCAACTTATCAATGATTATATGCTTAGCAAAAGCCTTCATAATTAGCTAGATCAAAACTTATCAGTATATAATTATGGATGCCTATAAAATCAATCAATCAGTCAATCATATTCCTATTGAAATAGCTATTGATTTTTCTTCAACTGACTAGAATAAAATTCTCGTTTTAGTATTGGGATTACTGATTTTATATAGTTTTGCACATAAATGCATCAAGCTACTAATATATTGTGAATTCCCCTATTATAATTGGCTTTTGGTCAAGAGCCAGATCTTTTTCATCTTATAGTGTGCAATAGCTATTACTCCACTACAATAATGCACATAGGTGGATATTAAAAATAACTTAGGGTCTATGTTACATAAGAATCTCCTTATTCTTGTTTGTCTCTAAATGAAACAAAATAATGTTTCTAAAGGAAACTTATAGATTTAGGAGACTTACTCTACATATTCCCAATATAGGAGGGAGAAAATAAGTAGCTAGAAAAGAGAATACATAAAATGCATTTTTACTATCAAATATAGATACTCAAATATAATAATATGAACTAGAAGTTCATAAAGTATTGTATTCATAAAATATTACTAATATCTGTCAGATGTAATAACTGACATAAATGAGAATTCTTAATTCTCATATTTTAGCTAAAAGTGCTCGTATTTTTTTTACAAGGTGTATTAAAAGCGTGAGAGAATGATCCGTTCCAAAAGAAAAGAAAAAAGAGCAAATGATCAAGATGATTATACTAAGGAGGCATAAATTGCAAAAGAGGCAATCCTTTTTTTTTTAAGAAGATCAATATTCGCGACACGCGCATTATTGTTCTTGTATTACACTCAAAAGGCTCCTTCTTGCCTTGATTACTTAATTACAATTACAAGGATAGAGCTTTATTTTATATTAAAATAAGGAAAGAGAAGAGAAAAAAATGTAGAACCCTAATTTCGAGTGATTTGATACCATAATTATTGACCCTTGAAGAGGTTTAAGTGTTTGAAAATAATAAAGAAATCTTGATATGTTATATCATGAAAGAAAAAGGGACCTATAAATGAATAAAATTATTGACAATAATTTTAGTGATGATATCATGTGATCAAATAAGGATCTTATATATAAATTTGTCATGAAAAACAGACAAAACGATGGTTGGCCAACAGAAAAGAACACTACTACAAAAGACATCATTTTCATCTCTCATTTTTGTCTGCCTTTCAAAACAGAGGAAGAAAAGCCACTATACTCATTTGTTATGGCAGAACAGACAAAAAGTACACACACATTCGTCTGTTAGAGCGTAACAGACGAGCATGTAGATATATACTCGTCTGTTAAGTAACATATGAAAAACTTTTTACTTTAAATTTTGAATTTTCAGAATGTAGCGTTATTTTTTCATCAGTTTAAAGTGAATCCTAGTAGCAGTTTCTTTTCTCCTCTTCTCCTTCGCCGCAAGCTTCCTATTCTCCCTCTTCCTCTCTTCTCATGCAACAACTAGCGTTCTTCTATCTTGTCCTTCTTGGCCAATAATAGCTCCTCCTCTCTTCTCTTTCTTAGTGATATTACAGCTCGAAAACACAATGAACTTCACGGCCAGCCTCTTGTCTCGATGGGGGATAGCTCCTCCTCTCTTCTTTTGCATACTTGACAAACACTCTCTCCTTTTTCCACCACTTTAGCTTTGCAAGAAGCAAGGTAAGTTATGTGGTTTGGTGTCGAATGTTTTGGTTGTATGAGACTATTATATGTGTGTTGAAAGTGATTGTTTGGGTATTTTGGTGCTAAAAATTTTCTATTTAAATTGATTATTGGTGAATAATAGCTTTTGGAAAGCAATGATAGTGATTGGAAAAGTATATTAAGATTAAAAGCATATTAAAATTGTTTAAATATTAATGCACATAAGGTGTTTGTGAAAATTTCTAGGAGAGAATTTGTTGGAATAAGATAGTTAATTTAAGTGTTCTCAATATTTGATTTCCATGTTAAATTTTAGAAAGGTATGTGATTTTAAAAGTTAAAATATCTAATTAAATAAGTTAGGATGTTATTAGATTTTTTAGTTTTAAGCTTTCTTGTGTTATATGACTGAGTTAAGATATTTATTTTTTCTTTACTAAGCTAATTTAGATGTTATTGTTGTCATTTGCTTTGACTCTTAAAATTATGATTTGTATAGAAAGTATAACACGTTTAGGTTCTGCTGAATTACTGTCATTATTGCTCTATTTTGATTTTGCTTCATACACTTTAGAATTAAAGGTGATAGTAAAAACTGATTGTTCAAATAATTTCATTTTTTTAAAAAAAAAGTCACTATATTCATCTCTTCTGGCTAGAACAGATGAATATGTGCTTTATATTCATGTGTTTCCCAAAACAGACGAATATGCAAAGCACATATTCATCTGTTTTCCTGAATAGATGAATATGTGCTGTACATATTTGTTTATTAGTAACAGACGAATATCTAACTTCTACCTACGTTTTCTTTGTCTACGTTCCTTTTCTATCTATGTTTTCTAGAACATACAAAAATGGATCTTTTTGTAGTAGTGGAAAAGACTCAATATTATAACAAGGGACTTATGTATCTCTAGTCCAAGTACTTGAAGTGTAATGTTCATATTATATAAATAAGCATTTGTACAAGAAAAGAGAAATGCAATATTGTGGCATATTAAAATTTTTATGTATCTTATTGATCTACCAGTTTAATAATATATGAAAATATTTTATATGCATTTAGAAAATATAGTGACTCACTATATAGTGAAATTTTATGTGAATCCTAGAAAGATTCAAATCCTTGTATGAGTTCAAAATGATATAATATATATGGATAGATATGGATCACAACATATGAAAATCTTTTAAGGATTCAAGTATCTAGAAGCATACAATTATGTTGCTAAGAACACTACTCAATTAAGTTAAATAAGTCTCAATATGGAGGCGTATGTGATATAATTGATTTAATAAATATTGGTTAAAGCGATGATATAAAAATATTCCAAATTGCCGTTGCATGAAAAGATCTGGAAATGGGCTTGTTCAAATTGCTATTTATGTTGATGATATAAATAGCATCAAAACTTATGAAAGGTTTATAAAAGCAGTGAATTACTTAAAGAAAGAATTTAAAATAAAAGTTTTAAAAAATATGGATAAGTCACATCTATTATATAGATAATTAAACCACATCTATTATGTGCTTTGATAGCTATAAGATCTTTAAATGTGAACTAAAAATCTATTTAGACCTCGAGAAGGTGATGAAGATATACTTGGTCTAGAAGTATCATATCTTAGTGCCACTAAAGCATTTATGTATCTGGCTAGCCACACAAAACCTTCTATATTATTTGCTAATTAGCATGATATAATGCTTCATCAATATGAAAACGTTGGAATGAAGCTAAGCATGTTCTATGTTACTTTAAGGGTACTGTGAAGGTGATATTATTTTATTTGAATGTATCCAAGACTAATCTTAATGACTTTGTAGATAAAAAGTTCTTGTTTGATCCTCATGCCGAGAGATATTCACATGTGTACTATTTGTTTCATGATTTTTAAAAGATTATGAAATTAATATGCGATGTTTTTATCTCACTACAATATTTGAAAAACTTGTTTGTTATATTAGACTTCGTAGACTCGAAAATATCAATTGATGTTGTCAAGAGTAAGAGTTGATACACACTGTATTCTTTTTCTGTTGTCTATAGTTTTTTCCCATTGCGTTTTTCTAGTAAGGTTTTTAATAAGGCAGTCTGCATGGTGTATCAATGAATGTTGTATTCTTTTTCTTCTACTAGGTTTTTGTCTCACAGGATTTTTTCTAGTTGAAGTTTTTTAATGAAGCGCATTCATATATAATAGACATTCAAAGGGGAGTGTTATAAATATAATAATATCTTTGTAGATGTCCACATATCTCTCATTATCTCCTATTATCTCTACTATCTCCTACTATCTTTATATCTCCGAATTATCTCTTATTATCATGTAATCTGTAGATTCTGTCAAAGATATAAAGTTGCACCTATAAACAGAGGTCATGTATCATGTATTCAACATCTTGAATGTAATAAGAAATACATTTATCTTCTATTCTCCCTTATTCTCTTCTCTTATTCTCTACTCTTTCTCTAATTTTATAACAAATATTACATAGATGCGATAAAACTATTAAAAAATTGCCTGCCACTCAATTAAGATAGTAGAAAATGTTCAGTTAAAAATAAACTTGTTGTTTTGTTTCTTAAATAACAATTAGAATAATCACAATTTGTTTTCTAATGTAACAATTTTTTTTTGCTGTTTTTTTAAATAACATTTAAAGGGAGGAATAACAATTGGCCATCATTTTTTGTATGGCGTTGGAGTTTGCTTCAGAAAAAGAAGAGAGTAGATTAATGCAATATTTCGGAAAGTGAGAAATTATATGTTCTCCCACGCTTTAAAAAATTATACTGCTCTTATGTGCCCAGGAGAAATGTAACTAAAATTTTGTTGTTATTTACAAATTTAGTATTGTAAATACCAAATAAAATATTGTTACCAAACCTGATTTGAGATTTAGTAATTTTTAGTTTTTTTTATTATTTTTCCTTTGTGCTTTTTCATCATGTCAACCTCAATTTCATGCTGTGAATTTAAAAAAAAAATTTGTAAAAATGTTGGCTAATACAGGGTCCGTTTGGTCGGACAAAAATGGTTGGGATGGAAAGAAGCGGAAGGGAACGAAATAATAATTTATAAATGATAACATCTTTGATAGGCACTGGAATAAAAAGAGGTTGACGAAATTTTATGGTTGGTATAATGAAAATAGGTTTGAAAATCTTGAAGAAAAAGACTTTTTTACCCTTAATTAAAGAATAAAAAGAAGCAGTTGTTACCCGCTAAGTCCTGAACTCCGAATCATTCCCTTGTTGCCGACGCATGAAAGAGAGGTGAACAAAGGAGGAAAATGGTGGAAGGAGGAGCAAGAAGTGATGAGGATGTGTCAACAGTGATGACCATGAACAATGCACCGGCGTTGAGAGGTAATTTATTATTACGGAAAGTTTTTTTTTTTTTTTTTTTGCAAATGGAATTTTGAACGAAGATATTTGAACGTTGTAGGGAATAAGCGTCATCTGCGAAGTGCTCAGGAGACTGCCATTCTTATTGATATACTTTGTGACATGTGACTGATGGGAATCTTCATGAATAAATGAAACTACATTCCTGGTTATCTGGCTAACATTGAAAATAGGATGAAACAAAGCTTTTCATGGTGTGGGTTAAAGGAAGAAACGATAAATATTGAATTACATAATGCCTTAAGTTGGTTGATTATTGCACATAAATGTAAATTTCAAGAAGTCAAAATTATAATTTTTATATTATATTATAATTTTATAGAGAAAGAACCAAGATTAGTGAAATTTGAAACATATGACCAATTTTATTCATTATAACTTTATTTTCGATAAATAGGTACCAAAATTGTGTCATTTTTTACCGTATGAAAAAAAAATTGGTTATCCCGTATATTCGTGTTTAAAATATTACTTATCAATTGTATATGTTTAAAATTGTCGAAATTCTTAAATTTATCAATTTTATGCTATGAAAACTATTTTAAAACGATAAAGTTTTGTAAAAATGTTGGCTAATATATTTGTTTTAAAAACTACTTGATGACATTTTTGTTAGGAAGGGTAGTTTTGTTTAAAAAGTTATATCTAATGAGTTAAGATCTTATTAAGGGCAAGGTTTTGTGCACATTCTTAAAATAAAGAGAATTTTGATATTTAAAAAGTTGTTGCCACTCTTCGACGGCTGTCGTTGCAGTAATGGCAATGTGAATTTTCAATCAGTTTAAAAAAAAAAGACCGAACTGGTTAGTTTAACCGAAAAATCGGTGAACCGGCCAATAATTTGGTTCACTTTAAGCAGTGAACCGGTCATAAAATGAACAGGTATCAACCTGGGCAAACCGATATAAGCCGGTGCAAACTGGTGATAAACCAATTTGAATGATTATTTTACTATTAGTCTTATTTTTTTCATTCAACTTCTAATATTTCAGTTACTATATATTTGAATAAATTTTAATAATGATTTTGATATTAATAATTATTAATTTTGGTTATTAAGAAATCATAAAGATTAAAATTTTTAACGTTATTGTATTTTGTTATTGTTACAATCAAATTATCGTTGTATTTTTTTATATTTTGTCATTAGTGATTATTAATATTGTTATATTTTTTTATTTTTAATTAAATTTTATTATTTTAATGTGATCGGTTTGATCCTAGTTTGACTCTGATCTAACCCATTCACCCTTGATTTGGTTTTTTGCTGCTTACTTTTCATATAAAAATACACACATTTAATTAAATAATTTTTATGTTACGTTTCTTTAATCTTCAATTTGAGTAATTAATGTTTATAAACATAATTATTTATATTAATTTAATAAATATTTACAATAACAATTTGAATAAATTAATTCTTATAAAAAATTTAAATAAATTAATAAAAGATGTAAAATGCTCCAAATTAGAATTTTTCTGAGTGGCTCTCTCCGCATCCCAAGTCTAAAATTATTGGGGAAGAAAAACACCCACGCGCCACACACGGATATTTATCACGGTTAAAAAACCAGACTGAAGCTCCCGGTTCAATATATGCGTGTATATATAATAAAGGATTAAGGTGCATTCAGCAACTTCAAATGTTTTCTTAGATACATCGAACATCCTAAAATATTTTGTGGTGCATCTACTATTTTGAAATATTTTTTTATGTGCATTTAGCACCGTAAAGTATTTTTTTGGTACATCTGGCATCTCAAAATATTTTCTTTAAGTGCATCCAGCACCCAAAAATATTTTTGGTGCATTCAGCATCCAGGCAAAAAAAATACTTTAGGATACTGTGTATTCCTAAAAAAATATTTTAAGATACTGGATGTATCACAAAATACTTCAGGGTGCTAGTTGCATTTGAGAAAATATTTCGGAATGCTAGATGTACCTTAACCTTACAATAAATATATCAGTATTTAAGAAAACAAAGAGTTGATCTAGCGGTATAAAATCTGCTGGATCTCTTTGGATATCGATTTCAATTATCAGAAGAGACATCTTTATAGGAAGGAGAAGCCACAGACTCCGAGTTGAACATATATGATTCAGAAACAGTGCTGCCGATGATAATAAAAAAAACAAATATGGCAACCGGAACTTCACCTCAGGTCAACATAGCATTTACGGACCCACTCCGAATTGGACATATATGATTCAACAGTGCTGCCGATGATAATATAAAAACAAATATGGCAACCGGAACTTCACCTCAGGCCAACATAGCATTTACGGACCCACTCCGAATTGGACATATATGATTCAACAGTGCTGCCGATGATAATATAAAAACAAACATGGTAACCGGAACTTGACTTCAGGTCAACATAGCATTTCCGGACCCACCGCAGGACTCTTGTTAAAGTCATGAGCGATCGCTCCGTCCCCCCTTCGAGGCACACTCGTTTGTTTTTTCTTTTTTTCTCCCGTCGTCACTCACACTCAGATGCCCACGCACACACTTATATAAATGTATGTCTTTCTCACAAATGCATTCTAGTTGCAGAGGAAGTCAAGCTAAGGCACACAGCAACTCACCAAATCCTTCATCTCAATGATCAATAGGATGCCTTCCCTCCCATCCATTCCTAATCTCTTCAGGTCTGCATCCTTCTCCTTGTTTCTCACTTACTACTTTTGTAAAGTCATTTTCTCTTGCTCTGTGTTATCGCGTCGGGTACGATAGCCTGAGATTCAGTTGCCCTTTATCTCAGGATTTAGGAAGCTTTCTCCCGCTTACTTCTTTCGTAAGGTCATTTTCTCATGCTCTGTTTTATCACGTCGGGTCGGGTCGCAAGGATGGCCTGAGATTTAGTTGTTGTTTATCTTAAGATTTAGCAAGCTTTCTCTCCGCTTAAGGTCTTTTCCTCACGCTCTGTTTTATCGGGTCGGGTCGGGTCGCAACGGCTGCCTGAGATTTTGTTGTTTACCTTATGATTTGGGAAGCTTTCTCTCAGCTTGCTTCTATTTTGTAAGGTCATTTTCTCATTCTCTGTTTTATCGGGGCTGGTCGGGTTACGGCGGTGGCCTGAGATTTTGTTGTTTATCTTAGGATTTAGGAAGCTTTCTATCCCCTTCGATGATCCACTCCTCTTTAACAAACTTTCCGACGTTAACCAAATCGAAAAGCATCTTGCGGCGGTCTGTCTAATTCCCTTTCATGCCTCCCTCAGTTGAAATAACAGCAAGGGAAATCGACGGTGCGGGAAAGATTGATAAATACCCCATTTTTTAATTAAAAATACTGTTTATATTATTATGTTGAGTTGTTTGATTACCTACAGCTATATATGATTTTTGTTTCATGTGAATTTAAAATTAAATACTATGAAATGTTAATATTTTAAAAATAGAATATGTAATCATATACGATTAAAAAAAGAGTAAATATTAAAAAATTGATGTAATTTTTTTTTTAATATCCTACAATTTTGTCTCTCTTTATAGCTTGATGAGGAGCTACTAATCGAAACGAGGAATTTTCGTATTTTTTAATGGAAAAAGAAACCATTTTTAATTGTGTTTCATATCTTAATATTTAATCTCCCAATTTTAATTACATGGTCCTTTGTGCGTAATCTAACAAATAAAAATGATTTCATAATAAAATTAATTGATTAATTTATGATTTGATTAAAAAAATTAATTCTAAAAACGAAGTTTATTTATAGTTTATTTAAAAGCAAAAAAGTAAATGATTTATAATGTTTGTAAAAGAATTCACACTAAATAATAACGTATATACATAAACATTAAACAATAAAAATAATTTTTTCCACTACAATTTTTTAATATAGCTATTTGATTAGTTTTTTTTTTTTGGTATAACTCATAGTAACTTCAAGCTACTTTGGGCTTGAAAGCTGAAACCAATCTCTGTCTAGTCGGGATATTAAAGTTAAAACTCTCCTAATAAGTATATTTTCTAGAATTTCAACTTGTATTTTTATATTCATTTAAAACAAGCAGAATATTAGTACAGAATATTACAAATGCTAATCACTCTGTTTATTACTACACTATTTTTAACTTACAGCGGTTAAGAGAAACCTTTTTTTTCTATTTTTAACATAGACAATATAAACCCCACTCCCCCACAGGGGAGGGAACCCACATACCCACACCTCACTCGCACACCTCCTTTGGTCGTTGTAGTATAGAACCCACAGCCTCCTCTGTCGGTACTATTGAACTAAGAGGTTCTCAATGCCAAATCTCAATTATTGACCGTCAGAGGCATTTTAGGGGAATAAATATATTCATAATTATATCGAAGTACATATTTTCAAGCAAAATTTTTCAACATTTTAAGGTTTTTATCTTCTTAATAACAATACGATTAGATATTGTAACGGTCTTGTTGACCCAAAAAAAAAGAAAAAGTAATGGCTTCTTCGGATTTAAACAGCTAATTTTTTTATGGAATAAATTGATATATTTCCCCCCTACCACATTGCATTGCTATATATATGTGATCCTATTGTACACAGCATGGATATTTATCTAATTAATTTCTTACATTATATATGCAGGGCTATTCCACGGGAAGAAGGATTTAGAAAACTCATCATAATATTAGGCGTTGTCGTTGGATGGCACTTCCCAAATATATCACCTTTTCTTGAGCATCTAGCAATTCTATGGATATTTATTATATGCGTATCCATCCACGTCTTCACATCAGATGTTATCTCAGGCTCTTGTGCTTGCATAGCACAAATATCACTATTGCTTCGCCATGATCTTAAGTTATATCTCTTCATTGCCTATGGGACATCATTGGTCATGTTCTTGGGCCATAAACAATTATGGGATATGTGGAAGAGGGCAGCATCATATTTGAAGGCTAATTGGGATGCAATTACTAAAGGCAACAACGGTTCTGCAAACACCACAGGTGTTTAGATCCTACTATCCTCTCTCAACATCTACGACCTGTAGCTTATGTTCACTTTGCAAATAATTTTTTTCGTTAAGGTCCAATTTTACCTTGAAAATTTTCACTTAGAAACAATGCTGCCTTGGAAAGTTTTTTGGGTTCAATGTTGCCTCGAAATATTGCCTTGAAAATTTAAAAACGTAGCAACGTTATCCCAGCCACGTTGATCGTGAGTGAAAACTTTCAGGATAAAATTGAACCTTAACCCCTAACCCTTTAACCTTTTTTTTCCGATGTAAGAGAAAGTGACTCTGTGTTACATGACATTTGTTGCTTTGACTTACCATTTATCCTCAGATTGTTTCATTGGCTTTTCATTGCAATGTCATCTGGTAGTATAAATCAATACTACTGAGAATGTTTTGTTCATATGTATATGAGAACAAGGAGGTAATGTGTCATGAGATTCAAAAAATAAAGATTTCTGTTTGGGGAAAAGCCTCTTTTTGATTCTATTCCCACCCCCAAAAGGAGCCTGCCTCTATTGATTCTAAAACAAGGAGGTTTATGTTAATTTATGTTTGTGTCCGATACACTTTTATGTTGTCAATGTGAGCCTGTAAAACCTCGGATCAATGTGGATGAAACTAAGAAAACAATCAAATTAATAATTGATGAATTAATGTGATGGAGAAGTATTTCAGAGAAAACAGAGAGATGGCAAGGGAGGCAGGAGGGGAGAAGAATTATATCCTAACTGATCATTATGGTTTCATATGGAATATGATATATGGAGTAGATCAGAATTAAAGACCAGAAAAAACTACGACACCAAAAACCAATTTCTTCTACAGATTATCATATAACATAGTGTTAACAGATAACAGGCGCACCCACCTAACAAATATAAAATAAATAATATAAGAATTCAAAAGGCATTCCGTGAATCAGCATCCAGAGTTGCTGTGTTTGAAGCTGAGTTTTACTTCCTTAAATAAAAGTTAACTTTTCTCAGTTTTGTTTTTTTAAAAAAAGAAACAAAACAAGAAGTAGCTCATGAATGATGATGAAGCTGTAATATGAGGAAAGGCTGAGAAAGGCATAAATAAGAAACAAAGAAGAAAGAATATAAACGAGAGGGACCTGATGAATCAATCTCCTCTACCTTATGCGAGAAGGTTCTTCATGGCAGATCTGCATATCCTGAGGGGTTCTGGTCTGAGAACTTGAGAAATGGAAATCCAAATGCTTCAACTAAATAAACTCTGCATTTATTTGTTGTGAGAATGAGAGCCACGTGTTCTTTGATATTTCTTGCCCTTCTATCCGCACACTGTTTGCAGAAAGGTAAAGCGTATGTTGGAGTGGACCTTTCAGTAATGCGTTCAAAATAAGCGGCTCACTTTCTTTCCTTTTTTTTTTTTTTGGCCATCTTCAAGTGGCTCACTTTCTACTAGTAATCCTTCTCATTCATCAGAGTCATTCTTAGAAAATGACAAAAAGCTTGTGGCATGATTTATATATCAAGATAAATCATTGGTTATATATATATATATATATATATATATATAACAATATAAATCATGAACTGGGAACAATGATTCCGGCCAAAAAATAGGAAACAGCGATTAATTTTAGAAAATGATTTGGTATGCATATTATTAATCATGATTTCTTTTTCTTTTTCCTTTTTGGCCTTTGCTATGCATAATATAGTTTGGAATGATAATCACTAACAAAAAAAAAAAGACTTTTGGCGATGACTTTTGGCGGCAATTTTTTTTGTCGCCGCTGAAAGTTCACGGCTGAAACTAAGACTTTCAGTGGCGACAAAAGTGTCTCCATTGAAAGTGGACTTTCAACGGTGACCTTTCTAGTTGCCACTGAAAGTTTGCAGTTGAAACTAGACTTTCAGCAATTCTATGGATATATATCATATGCGTATCCTTTAATGTCTTTACATCAGATGTTAAGTCTGGATCTTGTTTGTGCATGGCACTCATGTCAGTGCTAGTTCAAGGTTATGTTAAGTTATATGTCTTCACTGCCCATTGGACATCATTGCTCATATACTTTGGCTACAAAAAAAGCATGGGATATATGGAAGAGGGCAGCATCATATTTGAAGACTAAGTGGGATGCAATTACTGGAGGCAACAGTGCTGGTTAAAAAAAAAAAATACTAGAGGCAAAAATGATTCTGCAAACACCACAGGTGCCGAGACCCTATCCTTTCTTAAGACCTACAATGTTTATTTTCTCCATCAGGCAAATAAGGAGAAATGATTTCCCAAGATTGCATCTTATAATATTAAATATAAATCAATATTATCAAGAATGGTTTGGTCACATTTATATGCGTGTGTAAACAAGGAGGTACTCCATTATGAGATTCCAAAAATAAAGGTTTTTGTTTGGGGAAAAGCCTTTATTTGAATCTGCAATTAGGAGGTTTATGCTCGTTCATGTTTGTGTCTGATATGCTTTGTGTCAATGTGTCAATGTGAGGCTAAAAACTAAAATCAATTTTGTACTAACTTTAAAAAAATATGCTTTAAGTCCTTTAATTTTGTACAAAGCTTCAATTTGGTTTTTTAATTTTAAAAAGCATACATTTGGTCCTTTAACCTAAAATCATTAGGCTTCAATGATTATTTTTTGTAACAATCATGGATTTTTTGAAAATTAAAGTTAATACTCCTCCGGTCCTTAATATAGGACCAAATTCTTGAGTTGGTTTTGGTCCTAAATATAAGATCCATTTCTCATATTTATTAATTTTCTCTAAATTACCCTTATAGATACTCCCTCAATTATAATCAAGTAGAAGAGGGAAAGAAGGTATTAAGAAAGATGATTATGGTGTTTTAGGAAAAATATGTCACTTTTCTTATAATTAACTTACTTATCTAACTTCCTTAATCTAAACAAATTAATTAAATGGGTCTTATATTAAGGACCGGAGGAGTATGTTAGTATTTGAGAATGTTTTATCAACATTTAAGATCTTAATGTCATTATTTTTTCTAAAAAATCTTAGGATTAAAGGACTAAAAGTATACTCTTTAAAGTTAAAGAGCCAAATTGAAACATTATACAAAGTTAAAAGCCAAATATATACTTTAACCAATAAAATAGTTGATGAATGCGATGAAGAAGAAGGTAGGACAGGAGAACAATTGTATCCTAATTTATCAGTATGGTTTAATATGGAATGTGGAATAGATCAGCCGAGGGTTTGGGGACTATTTGGTAGGAGGGAAGGAGAGGAAAGGTTTCATTTGAAAAATTAAAGGGGTGGAGTAAAAAAATTTTAATTAATTTTTTTACTCTTTTACTGCACATCTTACCGCAATTAAAATTTTATAACTCGACTCCCCTAGCTAAATTTTCAAATTGAACACATTAAAATTTTTCTGCCCTTCCCTTTCCTCCATTTTCCTTTCCCTTATGCCAAACAAAATTTTCCTACCCTTCCCTTTCCTCCATTTTCCTTTCCGTCATGCCAAACATATAGTAAAGATGCTTATAAAGACATGAAAGAACTATACGACACCAAAAACCAATTTCTTCTACAGATTATCATATAACACATAAGCGGAACAGATAATAAGCACAACCCTAACAAATGTAAATAGATCATATAAGAATTTAAAGGGTGTTTGGTGAATCAGCATCTATCTAGTCGCTATGTTTGAAGCTGAGTTTTATTTTCTTGAGTAATAAAAGTTAGCATTTTCTAAGAATTAAAAAACAAAAATGAGAAGTAGCACTCATGAATCATGAAGCTGTAATACCACGAAAGGCCAAGAAAGCCATAAATTAATTATATATAAAACAAGAAGAAAGAATATAGATCAGAGAAATAGACAGAAACATGTGTTGTCCACTTCACGCAGCAGATCGGCGACTAGTTCTTCACGGCGGATCTGCATATGCTGATGGCTCCGGGGGGTGGATCTCCAAATGCTTCATTCAAACAAACTCGGCATTAATTAGTTGTGACTTGTGAGAAAACGAGAGCCACATGTTCTTATATATTTCTCCCCCTTTCTATCCTCAACCTGTCTGCGAGAAAGCTAAAGCGTATGTTGGGGACTTGGGGTTGGGGTGGACTTTTCAGTGTGTACGAAATACTAATTCAATGCGTTCAAAATAATAATATTGACAATGAAGAACAAGATTATTAAAAATATATTTGTAAAAGATTATTAAAAAACCAAGTCCGAATGAATATGCCTAATAATTTTGGAATTCTTAAATTTATAAATTTTATATATGTTATGAAAAGCTTAAAGAAGATTGGTTTTTGTAAAAATGTTGGCTAGCTAATGTATTTGTTTTAAAGATTACTAAATGATATTTTTGTTAGGAAGGGTAGTGAGTTACATCTTATTAAGGGGCAAGGTGCATAAAAATTATATATGCATTGCAAATTTGCCAAGAGAGAAGCTAGAACGGATATGAACATTGGACTGGGAGATTAAGTCATCCCACAAGTAGAAATTAAAAGTTTAGATATTTGGGATCAACTATATAAAAAGATAGTGATGTTAATCATAGAATTCAAGTTGGCTGGTTTGAATGGAAAAAAGTGATAGGAGTTCTTTGTGATTAGAAAGTACCTAATAAGGTTAAAGAAAAGTTTTATCTTATTACTATAAAACCAACAATACTATATGGTAGTGAGTGTTGGGCTTTAAAGGGACAGCATGAACTTAAAGTGGAGGTAGCTGAGATAAGAATACTGAAATAGATGTGTGATCATACCAAAAAATAGGATTCGTAATGAACATAAGTGCGGAAAAATTGGAGTGGCTACTACTGATGAGAAAATAGTAAAAAACTGTTTGAGGTGGTTTGATCATATGAGAAAAAGGCCTTTGGATACGCCGGTAGAAGGGTCAAACAGCATGGAGTTCTCTAAAAGGGTAAGGGAAGGCCAAAGAGAACACTTATTAAGGTTATTAAGCAAGATCTTTCAATAAATAATACATCCAAAGATTTGGTTTTGGATAGAGTTTAATGATATCATATGATCTATGTAGCCGGCCCCATCTTAGCTTGTGGCATAAAGCTTTGTTGTTATTGTTGTTGTACTAAATTCTGAAAAATTCAAGTTATATTACTAAATTTGTCCCATTTCTTCCTTGCCATCAGATGAATAAAGTGATACAGCAATTGAACTTGTTGATTGACCAAAATCAACCAAAATTGCAGTCACCATTATATACAGTCATTATATTGCTAGGTACTACACACTTCCATTGACCTCCAGCTCTCATTTAATTTGTAACCACCTTTCTCGATCACGCACTACTCCCTTCATCTTCAGATGACCATCGCTTTAGGTTTCTTTCTTTCGATCTTAATTTGTCTTAGATCTTTAGCTTTGTGATCAAAACTGCTTCAATACACTTGCACTTCTCTAGTTCTAAATATAGAAGCTAGTTAGAAAGTTAATTTTGTTTCTAAACATAAGAGTTTAATCAATTTTACCTCTCGTATTTTTTTAAAAACTAATTTATATAACTTATAAAATAATATACGATCACATGTTATATAAGGGTATTTTAGAAAGATAATGTCACATTTGTTAGAATTAAATAATGTATTTAACATTCTTATTAATCTACTCAAATTAGTTAAACAGCTCACACATTAAAGATCAAAGGAGTATATATGTTTGAGTTGATATATTACTAACTTGTGATATTGCTATTACTACTCGATCTTCTTCCGCTTTACATCCTTCATGTAACATCCTTCAAGACGTTGTATGATAGAATGCATAGATCGCTGTTGTGTTGGACAAAATTGAGCGAAAGAATGATCATTGGCCTAGATTATGTGGACAAGACACCAAGAATATCAAGGTAATCAAACAAAAGATGTTGACTACACAAAGTGGATAGAAAAGCTACGTCAATCAGAGATAAAGACTGCTAGTGTTCAAAGTAGGGGATCATATGTTCTTGAAAATGTCCCCATTATTGGCAGGTCTAGTAAAGCTAGAAAGTTGATAACTAGATACATTGGACTTTATGAAATCTCTGAAATAATCAAATGAGTAGCCTAACACGTTGCAATCCCTCTGCCCTTGTCAAATGTGCATGTATTTCATGTCTCCTAATTAAAGAAATACTAGCCCAACCCATGGTATATATAGAACCAAAAAAAGTGGGATTATAGGAAGACTTGACTTACCTGGAAGAGTCGGAGAGAATCATTGATGTCAAGGACAAGTAATTGTAGAATAACATGATTAGACTCGTCAAAATTTTTTGGAAGGAAATGTCCCCTAGCGATGCTATGTGGGAGACCGAGGGAAGAATACATCGTGATTCCTTACATCTTCAATGAAGGCATGAAACTACCTTCCTTTACTTAACTTTGAGGAAAAATTCCTTTAGGTGGAGATAATTGTAACATTTTAATTTTTATCTCCAAGATTTAGGTAAATTTATAAGTAAATATTTATTAATATCAAGTTAATGGAGATTAAATATAAGCAATTAAAATAATTATGACTATGTATGCGACTTGATATGAGGGGTTGTACGAACGGACCGGCTAGAATCAAGTAACGAACGGATGGTTGATCTAGGTGGGACCTTAAGAGAACCTGTCTCTTACAACCCTAGCCATGAAGACAACACAAGGTTGATCAATCCCTTGATACTGTCAAGTATTCTCATGAGAATACAAGGATGCAAACAAAGCTCATACGAAGAGAAATAAATTAGTTCTCATTCATCTAAGTCTACCTTCAATTACAAAAACATAGCCTATATATAGGCAACAATAGAATACCCTAAAATCAGTATTCTAAGACATAAATACTAGGGATGATGCCTCATTAATGATTATTTGACTATGGGAGGCACCATTTATTACATAGAAATAAAAGGAAATAACTTAAACTTCAAGAACAAGTCTGCTATTTAAAAATAGGAAAATAGATCAAAACATGATCTTCTAGAACACTCCTTGACCTAAAAAAACAAATTTAATCATAATCAATTCATAATGATGCCTTCTTGATCCTTCTTGAAGATTCTTGAACGTCACTTATGATCCTTGTCCAAGGCACATGCTTGTCACATAGTATTTCAAGTGAATTCTTCAATCTGAACCCCACATGGGCCTTGTAGATCATCTTGCTGGGCTTCTAGCAATGTGATCACCATTTTTGGACTCCTTTTAGGCTCATTAAAATGTGCTTCTTCCAAATAAATGGGCTTCAACTCTTTTATCTCTCTTATTAGACAATTTAGGGCCTCCTTCATAGCTTTGGTTCTTGCTCTTGTTATTGGGCTTCCAATGCCTTGTAATGAATCTCTTGGAATGTTGATAAGGTGCAATTTTGCCTTAGAAGTTGTTGCTTAAAAGTTGTGGGTATCTGAAAGTTTTTTTAGGAGCAATGTTGTCTCAAAAGTGTTAAAAATATGGCAATGTTGCCCACACGTTAGCGAAGTTAATTTTAACCATTAGTTGACTCAAGTTTGTTGAGTTGGCTTTGACACATTTGATTTAATGTCACATGTTACTCATGTGTTGTGCTATGTTAGCATCATCTGAGGTAGGGGTGTCAGTTGCGCCTTATCAGCTCCCCTCACAGCCGCCCCTTGTTTTTAGGGCTTTTTTCAAAAAAAATTTTAAGCTTCTTTTTATCATTAGATTTTACATAAAATGACTGACATTTTGGCATTTTATTTGGAAAAAAATGGTTTAATTTTAATTTTTTAATTATTTTTTAAATATTTTTTATTCTAAATGGTTCAGTTTCTTTTTAACTTAGGGTATTAAATCTTAAAAAAAACATAAAAAAATCACTCTTATTTGCAACCTTATAACTCAAATAATTAAAATTACCTTATATGTATCAAATAAACTATGAAAATAAATTATTAAATTGTGGACTAAAAATTACCTCTAATATGTATTAACTCCTAAGGCTTTGGGAAGGGAAAAAAAGATCCCATTGTCTGGCATCAAGGTTCAATTAATATGGTTAAATTAATGAGTAATGGCTGAATAATGTACACTTAGAATCATTTGAAAAAAAAGCAGGTATTAATTCACTGCACTGTGGACAAATAAAAGAAAAAAAATTGATATTATGGAAGAGTGCAAACAATAAAAAGGGGTAAATTTGGGCCAAAATAAAAAAAACAATAGTTGTTGAAAAATAATATTACACTATTTATTATAATACATATAATTATATCTTCTTCTTTTTTTGGGCAGGATACCATACTTGCTGTCCGGCTTTGCTCGTGATAAGCCCAGCTTGAAAATGTGTTTTTTTTGTTTAGGCCTCTTTTTTTGTGTTGGGCTAGACATTTTTAGCACAGCATGAATTCGGGCCTCATAAGCATCCCTAGGACAGACTGCAAGATCACCAACAACATTCATGAGAACGTCCTTGGGGTGGTATGGTTTCAAAGGTTCTGTAGTATATAATGACTTGAGAGAAACCAAACAAATATCAAATAAAATATATCACTAAAATTATTGTTTTATTTACTTCTCTTGTGACTCATTCTCATAGATTAAAAAAAGGAATTAAATTGATAAATTTTTTTCAATTTATCTTTATTAAATCTTTTCTAAAAATGTCCTCAAACACTATTATTTTTCAATACCACTTTTGTATAATGTAAAGAATAGTTTATATATATTTAAAATTATTAAAATTAATTTTTGAATTTATCCAATTAATAATTAAATTAATAAAAATATATAAGAAAAAGCATAAAAAATGAAAAATGAATATTTGTATACATAGGAAAGTAGTAGGCAACAGTTCTTAAATATGGTGAAAAAAATAAAGGCCACATTTATTTATATTTTTTTGTTACTAATTAGAGTAAGAAACAGTTTTCACATATTTGTTGTCTAAAGTGGGCATCAATAACGTTACATGAAAAGTTGCTTATGCGCACGTAAAGCAATACTTATAAATTTGGTGCATGTTCTCATAGGATAAAATTAATGTTGTAGTGGATGAACCATAAGATGATTGGTCCAATTAATTACAAGTTACTTTACCAAGCTATGTGACTGTTTGACTGTTTTGAAGGATGTGTTTCCGTCTAAAGAGGAAAAAGAAGGAGAGGGATTTTAATGAAGAGAAAGAAAAATATAGGAAGGATAAGGATTTTAATATTATCTTATTTGGATTAATGAGGAAAGAAAGTAGGGGAGGAATTTTTTATGATTTGATATACTATCTCCTGTCCTTAATATAAGACCCTGTTTGACTTTTATTTTGGTCCTAAATATAAGATCCCAATCCACTTTGTCTCTCATATTTACTCAATTTTTTCCAAAATAGTCCTTCTAATAATTATAGTTCTAGTCAATACACTTAATTAGCAAGGATAATTTAGGAAAGACAACATCTATTTAGGACAAATAACTAACTCAACTTATTTCCTTAATCTCCTCAAATTAGTCAAATGGCTCTTATAATTAGGACCGGAGGTAGTATAATCTAATAAGAGCGTCACAGTTACCATCACTTCTATACCTGATATAAGATCATAAGGGTAATATGAGAATATTAAAAATTACTTGTAGGTATATTATTCAAAACAAGCTAAATCATTACCCTTTTTCCTCCAAATCTTCCTAATTTGGAAGGGGAAGATTATGAAGGGAGAGGAGGGAAAATTTTTAAAAAATTTCACTCCCCTCTTAAAAATTTTAACAACCCAAAACAAAGGAAGGATAGCAAAAGCCTTTCTATCCCCTCCCTCTCATCCCCTCATACCGAACAAGCTCTAGGGGGAACATTTTTCATATTATAAAAATAACACAATTTTGATATTCTGCATGAAGATTGACTTTTTTTTTTTGGCCAAATATTAAAATTCACTATAATTTTATGATGTTTACGGTACTCTGTTCTAGTCTTTCTTTTTTCGAGGAAAAAAAATGATCTCGTCATTAAATGCTCATAGGTTATTGGATACGGGGGAAAAAAATGATTTCGGAGAGAAGTAAATTTCCAGCATAATAGTGAAATTCATTGCATGTAAAACTGAATAAATATGTGATAATATTTTAGACGGTCGTTCTGAAATTTTGATGTGTAATGCCGCTTAAGGATATTTTAGCACCCTGCGATGTGATTTAGTTAATTATAACATTTCCATTCCAAATTCCATTGTAACTTTTTTCTAATCCAGTTTCAACATTTAAATTTTCCAAGCGTTGCTTATCTTCTTAAAGACTCACATAATTAAGACTTTTAATTTGAATTTCATATTTATCAGAAAAATACCTTAGCTGTATATATAAAAGATTAAATAATTAAAATTTCTCTTGGAATAACAAACATTTCTCCACTGACATCACACCCATGATACTCCCTTCATTATTATTTAAATTTTTTTTATTAATTTTAACATATAACACGTTAATTTATTCTCTTCTTTTTAACGATTGTGTTAAGGAAATTAAATTTATTTTTAATGTGTGTATATATACGCAATGGGTTTAATTTCTTTCCCCAAATTTGAAATTTCAATCTGGTTAATTAAAATTTAAAGAAACATTCTCAATTAACCAGATTTATGTAAGACGTAATTATTGCCCTTCCTATAAACTATGTCTTTTAAAAGAATTTACTTGGATTTCAGAATTTGGCGACTTCTGACCAAATTAATTAAAAATGATTAGTGCCTCTGACTTTTGAGATGCTCCGAGTAATATTGACTGAAAAATATTTAGTATTTCTTATACTTTCTCTCTATAGAAATGGGTATGGCTTAATTAGACTGAGAAGCGGAGCAATTAATATATTATATTAATTTAAAGAAATATAATATAATGTATACACAATCGGTTTACTTTTTCCCCCAAATTTTGAATAAACCTAATAGAAACTTAAAGGAATATTTTTAATAAATATTAACATTAACGTAAACCATAAATTATTTCCTTTCATATCAACTTTTTTACTTTTAATTTTTAGTTCTATCCCAGAATTTTGCGTCTTTTGACCAAATTATTTAAAAATGATTAATGTTTCTAACATTTTAGATCCTCTGACTAATATATTCCCTGAAATTAAATCTTCCCTGGTTTTCTCTCTATGGAAAAAATTATGTGAATAACTCTCAAGAGAATCACCAAATGACATTTCATCAAGAAGGTGAAGACAATAAGTTAGCAGTCAGCACCATCAAGACAAATCGCAATGGCCATGGCAATATTGCAATTTTTCGCAATTCGAAGTCAAAGATATGGTGTCGCTTCCCACGACAGTGATGGGGATCCCAGCAATGGCAATATTGCAATTTCAAAGATTTTACCCTTTGGTCGTTGATGGTGTTGCACCCCACGAAAGTGACTGGAATCGCAGCAGTAGCAATATTGCAATTACCCAGCAAAAGCGATGGCAATATTGCAATTAAATGGCAATACTGATTCTGTCGCTTTCCACGACAAAGATCTTACTCCTTGGTGATTGATGTTGTCAAAGTTGCGAACTGGACAAGGCCAACAAGAGCTGAGAAGCCAAATCCTCCGGCTTGGGAGCAAGAAGGAAGAAGAGTAATACAGCATCTCAATATCAATATGCCTTCCTTTCCAACCATTGACAATCTCTGGAGGTTCTTGTTTCTTACTACTTCTTACATGCTCTGTTTTTTGTCCTTTTGGCTACATTCTTGTTCTGGTCAAGCAGCACAGCTCATAGCCAAAATTTGAAGGATTCTGACGTATGTTTTCAGGAATGATTGAGTTGAATATACTGATATAAGATTCTCCTCAATTTTCTTTTTGGTTCTGTTGCCTTACTCTGCTTCCTGTTTCGCAGCAGCAGAACATGTTGCACGGCACTGTTAAACGATGGCCTGTGATTTTGTTATTTATCTTAGGATTTATATATGAACCTTTCATGTAGCTTAGCTTCTTCCATTTCCATGAATCCTCTGTGTGTGTGTGTGTGTGTGTGTATCAGTATCACATCTTCGTGTTGGTTCTTTCATTGGTTGTTCCATTTCTGTCTATGTATCCACATCATAATTTCCATGATCCCCCGTTTTTTTTTTAGTTACAATTTTCGCTGTTTCATGATTTTCATATTCCGTAAACTGTAACGGGTCGATTCTGATCCGGGGACCTTTCAATAATATTGACTTCCTTTTTCAATCATCTCGTAGTCCTGGGCCAAAATAGAATGTCTCTTTCCTTCTTACTCCGCAGCGGGATCTACTTTTTAGAAGATATAAGTTGAACCAGCAATATGAACACTTATTGGAATTCCTTTTATATGGGGTTCACTAATAGATGAGGGGTTGAGTAATTTGACATTTTCACATCTGGATTATGAATTTCATTCTATACACAAGAAGTCTTTTATTATATATACAACTAATCTTACATAGCTTCATATTTACAGCCAATTCTTCAATTAAAATGCTGGGTAGTTAATACGTACTATATTTTGGAAGATTTTTTCATTTGGATATTCATTTAAAACAAGCAGAATTTTAAAAATGTTAAGCACTCTGTTCATTATGACACCATGTTTTCAACTAACTCACATGCATGTTAAGAAATACTATCTATTGGTTGATGATATCCCAAAGTCATTATATTCTTTCCCAATTATTTCTTCTTTAATAACTGCTTAAACTCTTTAATCCCTAATCTCAATCATTAATTAATTGTTAAGAGGCGTGCATTTTAGGGAGTAAGTAGTGTTTTGAACATTTATTTAGCTAATTTCTTATCTTATATATGCAAGGCTATTCCTCGACAAAGTAAATTTCTAAAACTCATTAGAATATTAGCCCTTTTTACTGGATTGAACTTTCCAGATGCATCGCCTTTTCATGAACATCCAGCTATTTTATGGACTGGTATCATTTGCGTATCGATCCATGTCTTTACATTAAATGTTATCTCAGGTTCTTGTGCTTGCATAGCACTTATATCGCTTCTGGTTCGACATGATCTTAAGTTATATCTCTTCATTGCCTATGGGATATCACTGTCCATATACTTTGGCTACAAAAAGTTGTGGGATATAGGGAAGAGGGTAGTATCATATTTGAAGGCTAAGTGGGATGCAATTATCGAAGGCAACACCGATTCTGCAAACACCACAGGTTTCTAGGCCCCATCCCCTCGAAGACCTATGAGTTATAGCTTATATTTGCTTTCTCTATCAGACAATTAGTTCGCGAGTATATTTCTTTTCCATGTTATAAGACCTTCTTGCTTTGACTTGTTACCATTTATCCTCAATATTGCTGAGAAGGGTTTGTTCATATACGTGAACAACGAGGTACGAGGCTCAAAACATAAAGCTTTTATGTTTGGGGAAAAGCCTCTGTTTGAGTCCTAAACAAGGTGGTTTATGTTCATTTATGCTTGCGTTCGATATATTTTAGTGTGTCTCTAGGAGGCTAAAACCTCTGGTCGATTTGGGTGAATGTAAGAAAAGAATCAAATGATGGATGAATATGATGAAGAAGCATTACAGAGAAAACAGAGATGGCAAGAAAGGTAGGAGAGGAGAAGAATTGTATCCTAATTGATCATTATGGTTCAATATAAAATATGGAATAGTTCATAGAAGAGTTTCAATAAAAATGCCCACAAAGAGATGAAAAACTATATAACCCAAAAAACCAATTTCATCTACAGGTTACCACATAACACAGAACGGAAACAGAAAATTTAAAGACTTTAAATAATCAAGTGTCAAGAGCACATTAAATGAAATTCAAGAAAATTTGAGTACTAAGAAGATCTAACATGAGTACTGATAAGATTAACCCAAAAAATTGGAATTCCAAATGGTAATTTTGTTTTTCTGTTTGGGAATTTCCAAAATTTGAAGTCTTTAATTGTAATTAGGCCCTCTAGCAAAAAAAAAAAAATTTTAATTTGGCCCCCATTGTGAGGCTACTGAATCCTAGAATAATCATGTGCCTTCGTGAGTCCACCTCCTTTTACTCCATAATAAACAGATGAAATAAACCCAGTCAAATGAGGTGGAACACACGAAGAGACTGAGTGAAAAGCCATGTTATAGAAGCTCTAAAAAGGAACTAAACTCTATAATATAGTAGCTCAATTCTAAGTTGAACTCAGAACTTTAAATAATCAAGTGTCAAGAGCACATTAATAGTGAAAGAAAATAGTTATTATTATCCAACTAATTAACCTAAAATTGTTTGTGTTGTTTCCTGATTTATGGGAATGCAGATGATATAGATGAGGTCTTCCCAAGAAATATAACCTAACCTTCATAGTCTAATGAAATAATGGAGTTAATTGCTCTTCAGAAAATGTTATGCATCAGAGTATAATCGGACAAACTAAAAATTTCAAAGATGGCATCTCAACCAATAACTATCACATGTCATTAAACTAAATTGCGAACCTAAGTCAAACATGGCCGAAGGATCCAACTAAACTGATTCATGATCAAGGAATATACCTTCGAATTCATCATATGAAATCTGAGTACAAAAACAATACAATTTCAATACAAGATCATAGTCAAGAGTACAATCGGACTATCAACCATGAAATTAAAATCGAAGATAAACTCCCTTGTTGGCGCACTGGCTTCAATCCAATTATATCTCTTAGGAAGGAAGGGAGGCTCAGCTGCTCATAGATGTGGAACAAGCCCCACTGAATGAAGAAGATGAGTCAACCATGGCTGCTTCATTGTACGGAGAACATGGGGATGATGATAGAGTGATCAATGGTGGTGATGAGATCTAGCAGTAGGGAAAGTGATGGTAAAGGAAAGATGGATGAGAAATCGAGAAAAGAATGGGATTGGTGGTGATGAGAGGGAAAGTGAAGAGAGTGACAGTAGGTGAAATCGAGAGAGCGTATGAGATGAGAGGCAGAGAGTTCTAGATGACTATGGTTATCGATTGAGTGACCAAAAGATGAAGCCTGCAAAACACTCAATGTAAACCAAAGATTAAGAACTTGTTTGGTACAATCCCATTACATGGTTGCAATTGTTGTGTATGTAAAGGGGTGTGTCAAAAGTGAAGTCCCACATTGCCTAAGAGAGAGGGAACTCAAGTGTATAAATACTATCACACATTATTGGGCTAGTGAATGGGCTAGAGGAGAAGGAGGGTCTCACGCACACAACAACAGTCCACCAGGAGGGAAACGCAGTTGAAAACTGGCGATTCCCCCTTGCACGCGAATTAGAACAGTACCGGGCACCTTTTGTAAATCACTTTTGCAAAATTAAATTATAAAATGGTGTTAAGAGAGCTTATCAGAAAATCCTTCTTTTGACTGTTTATTTTTGTAACAGCCGAAGGTTACTGAATGTTGGGAGTTTTCAAACCGTGATTAATCCTCCATTAATTCTTAAACCGTTTCTCATGGATTAATGTCTGGTAACGTCTAAAATTTATTTCTTAAATGTACCCAACGTTCATAACCGACGGTATAATTACAGATTAATGTAGTAACATATGAAACTGACAAGTTAATTGTGTTTATGATGGTACCCAACGGTTAGGTCCTTGAGGTCTATATAAAGCAGTCCAGGACAGTGTGTTCTGCACCTCGCTCTTGAGCTTTTGAGCATCTATTCCTCCTCTGCGTTTCTCCTCTTCCCTCTCTGTGTTTCTGTGGTGCTAGGTTATATTTTTCTGTTGTTCTGTCACCCTGTTTTCTACAAGAAGGGTTCGTTTAATCCTGGGGAGTGCCGCACTCACGTTTACCTACGGTGGAGGAATAACTCTTAAGGACAGTGTTTGGTGACACACCTCCAGTTTTCTCAACAGCAATGGTTATCATGATTGTATTATCAAAAAAGAAAGTGTTTGGTTGCTCTTTAGTATGAGAATAGGTTTTACCATAGTAATGATGATTATCAAAAAGTTGGTAATCCCCATACATACCCCCCTATGAATCCTTATTATCATCTATTGCACGTTTGAAAAAGTCCAATTCAACTTTTAGTCTCACTTGTCTTTTTTCCTATTATCATATTTCACTCACTACTCTCGTTGCCACCACCGCTGCCACAACCACCCCTATTGCCGCCGCCACAACTATCGCCACCATCACTACAACTGCTGTTGCTACCCCTGCAGTATTTACCACAACCATTGCCACTGTCATCGCTGCTGCCACCACAAATATCACAACCATCGCAGCCATCACCTCCCCCCTGTCACCACTATCGCAAAAGCCAAAGCCTTCGTGCCCGGCAGCCACCACATTCACTGTCACCATCACCATCGCTGCTACAACCATCACAACTACCATCACTGATGTTACCACCACCCTCCAAGCAACCACCACATTCACCGCCGTCATCACCACTGCTACAACTATTACAACCACCATCGCTGCCACTATCACTGTCACCTCACCCAGAGAGATAGTGAATCTAGCAAAGAATGATTTTTATCAGATGAATTTGTATCCAACATTAGTTAACTTTCGAACTAGGGCGCTAATCAACATTGAGTTGTCCCAATATGTCAAAAACATTAAATGATAATTCCAAGAAGTAAAATTTTTTTTTATATTATATTAAAAATTTATAGAGAAGGATCACAAATATATGACATTTGAAACATATTACTAATTAAATTCATTATTACTTTATTTTGGATAAATAGCTACTAAAATTGTGTCACTTTTACCATATATGAAAAAAAATAATGTGTTTGAAAATTGTTTACCAAAAATATACGTGTTTAAAAGAAACAAGTTCAAATAAATATGTTTAGAAACCTTTAAATTCTGAAATTTAAAGAGGCCTCTGCATCTGGGGTCATTGCAGGTGAATTAGTGATCAGGTAACGTCTGTGTCCGGAAAAAATGACAAAGATGATATTTGTGGATTTCTCTTTGGTCTACTTTGGTTAAGAGGTGTTTGATTTACCTAAAAAAATACTTTTAAAATGTGTTTTTATGCAAATCAAAATAAAATTTCTTTTACTATTTATTTCGTATACTGTAAAATTATTTTTAACACCATAGTTTTATTTTTACCAAAAACACTTCTTAATTGTATATTGAGGGGTCATATTCATAGGATAATGAAAGGCCATCCCATTTATGTTCAGTCAAAACTCGGCCTTTGTGAGCCACCCTTCTCTCCATCTTTGTCTAACAATAGTCAACATTGGATGAAATGAATGAGTCGTCATTGTTATTGGGAATCAATGGCCAGTAGCTAATTCTGTTGAAATAATGAAAACAAATGTCTTACAGTTAAAATAGCTAACAATTATTTTCTGTCGCTTTTACCGTGAACCTTCAAATAAAATATTTTTTCCTGAAAAGTGGGGGAGACGATGGCCTATTTTTCTTTCATTATCACTGCATAAAAATTATAAAATCTATATTGATGTTTGTATGATTTGAGATTAAGATTTAAGTGGTTATAAATAAAATAAAAAGGATAAAAGTATATCCAGCATATAATTTTATTTTTCAGGTGAATCCAACACCCTGGTCCTTTTTTTATGATATTTTCAGCACCTTGATTTTTTTTTTTTTTTACATTAAGTATCCTAATATTATTTTTTAATGCATCTAATAATCTAAAAATTAAGGTCTTAAATGTAACTAAAAAAATAATATCGAAGTGTTAAATGCACTAGAAAAATAATATTAAAGTGTTGAATATACTATAAGAAAAATTAAAATATTAAATATATTTAAAAAGATAAAATAAAGATGCTAAATATATTTTTATATAAAAAATTCACTTGACAAGTGAAAGACAATGCTTTTAAGATAAGCCGAAGGGCAAATTGGGTGAGATGATCCACTTGAAATTGTTCGCAGCTCCATTTTTGTCACATGCATTGGTTGACCGTTCGCTGCTCCACATCCATTTTTGTCAATTTGTGGGATACGCGCGCACGTGCTTCCCAACATTTTTCCTTAAAATCAATGCCAGGCTAAAAATCAGTTTACGTCCATCTTATCATTGATATTATGGAAACCTGTGATTGATACAGAGCTTGCTTGGAGCTGTTATATTAAATACTCCTCCTGTCCTAAATATAAGACTTTTATAAGGGTCTTGTATTTAAGATCGGAGGAGTACTATCTATCTAAGTTGAAATAAAACTCGCCTTATGTGCTTATCTTATATATTATGTAAATCACAACAATTGAATTAAAAAAAGGACTGATCGACTGAATTGGACTGAAAACTAATCAAATGGTTACCTAGCCAATCAGGTCGATGGCAAAAACTCAATAGCAGAGTCGACTCAAGGTGACGTGGTGTAAGCCACTCAACCCAATCAGTTTGGTGGGTTAGCCCACTTGTATTTTTTTTTTATGTTTTTATTTTAAGTTGTTTTCATGTAAAAAAATTACTTCATTTTCTTTCTTTTTAGCTATTCATAATTCTTAGTTTAGTCATTAAAGGATTGTAGCTAGGACTATTTTGTTACTATAAATCTATTTGGACATTTTACTAGGATGAATATTTAGTAATTTTAGTAGTATAATATTATGATATCAATTTGTCAAGGGAATTATAGAGAAAATTAAAAAAAATATAAATATATGATTATTTTGTTAGTGATTCTACTTATTGAATTGACATTTAGTATTTTGGATGGTATGATGAGAATTTAAATTAATTTTTATATTTTTTTATTTCTCATCAGTTTAACTCTCGAATTGAACGTACTAATCCTTCTCTCTCTACCTAGACTAGTTTGGTTTTCAGAACCTTGATCACAACTGAAAACTACTTTTGAAGGGCCTTATCGCCATTTCAGACAAGCACATAGACATTTTGACTAATTAAAATGTATTTATATATTCTTTTTTCTTTTTATAGACTATTTATATATTCTTTTTGACTTTTATTGGACCGGTTAATGCTGGAGATGTCTCCGCATTATATGGGCAACATCCGTATTCATATTTGGTGTTGTTTCATGTTTTTGGGCAACAAATAGCGAGGACAATCCTAAGATCTTGTGCTTTTGGACTTTTGTAACACTGTGCTTCTGTCTTCCGTGTCTGGGCTTTAAGGAGTAAATAGTCGTATAGCATAGCGAACAAATTGTGAAGAGAAGAAAATTAAGGGCTCATTTAGTTTTTTTATTTTGAAAATAATTTTTTGTTTGTAAAAAAAAAAAGAATTATTTGATAATTTATTTTTAATTAGTTTTTTTAAAAAAAACCACAATACGTTTTCGGAAAAATAAAAAAATCACAACAATTTTTTGATTTTTTTTTGTATCTTATACTTTTTGTTTTGAAAAATTGGAGAAATATTCTTTTCGTCTCATCCATCGCTCGCCATGTATCAATGCTAGTGATGACCACTACTTGTTAAGTGTGTGTGTGTGTGTTTTTTTTTTTTTGCTTTAAATGTGATTTTTTTAAAGTAATTATCCAAACACTTTTTTTGGTCTCAAAATTTGTTTTAAAAAATTTATAAAATTGTTTTACGAACAAGAAAACAGGAAACATAAACAAACAAGCTCTAAATCTCCAGTTCTTATAGTTATAATGAGTTCTTACACCAATTTTTTTTTTTTAATTAATGCACTCCTTTTAGTTTAAGCCATTGGTGAGATTGATCCCCATCGTTAAACGATGCCAGAAGGACATTGACGGAGCAAACGATGTGAACATCACTGAGGCGCTCTCTATTCGAATATTTGGGTGGGAGCTGTGACACCCCATTCTCATCCTAACACTTCTCTCGGGCGGTCATCTTCCCATTCCCATTTCTCTGCTCCGTGCTAGCCACTTCTTCAGCAGAGCGATTGTACCACCATGCTTGGATTTGTTGAGTTCTTGTTACTACCTCAGTTTCTAATAATAAGACTTTGTTTATAAGTTATAAATGAGGTTTTATAATTAAAATTGAAGATAGTATTATAGCTGGCAAATAAGTCTCAAGTTATGCATTTTATTTTTACATGAAAATTCTTGCTCCTCTGGCTTGGATTAAGTCTGATGTTCTCATGAATTCTTCAAATTGTATTTTTTAGTGTTTCCATTTACTTTTTCCTCCCCTCTTTTGTTTGTATGAATTTCAATCTTTTTTGAGAAAAAAATAATTACATTCCTTTAAAGAATGATCATATATCAAACTTAATTATTGTGAAGACAGATAAAATGTGCTTGTAGAACCGAGTGCTGTGTGGATTGAAAAACCAATTTGTTTCCATTTATTAAGTATAATTAAAATGCTGCATTTAAACTTTAAGTAAGTACAAAAGGCACATCAAACATTAGGATTCCCAAGTTAGGCCTCTAGACACTTACATTTGGTAGGAGAGAAATGGAGGAGATGAGAGGAGAGGGAAAAATTAAGGGAGAATGCCAACTAAGTCAAGCCGAAGTATCTAAATTTAAATTTAGGTTTACACTTTTAACAAATTCCTAATTAATCCATAAGGCCTAATTAAGAATTTCTGAATGATTTGATTTATTTAATATTTCAAGTATTTAGTTATTATTATCATTTTAAAATTAAATTTTACAGAATGATTTGATTTATTTAGTTTTAGATAATAATTTAACCAATTAGATTTTTAAAAAATGGTTTAATTTGGACTTTAATAATGATTTGATTTATATTGTATGCGTTGATATTTTGAAACTATATATATATTTGATAATAAAGTATTTTTATACTTATATAACTTGTGATTCTATAATTTGAATTGGAGATTCATGAGTTTCAACAACAATGTTTCTCACATTAAAGTAAAATAATAGCTAGATTATAAAATTTAAAAGTAAAATTCCTATAAAGAAGAAAAACTTGATATTTTTGTTATGAAAGAAAAGCATACTTATAAAGCAAACTAATTGGTTATAGTGATGATGAAGTTTCAAAAGATTAATGATAGTATTAATTTATTGCACAATTTCACTATAGATAAAACTGTTAGATGTTGTTATTTTGTTAATGAATGTTTTAGATGTTCTTGGATGTTGATGGATATTTATATATGATGATATTTTGTATCTGTGATTTAATTTTATTCATATTTATGTCTTTTATTAATAATTTCATTGGTTTATTTTTATTTTTTTGATAAAAAATATGAAAAATAGCATACTTGCTGAGAAAGGGAGACGGATGTGCATCCTGTTCAGATGGCCTATACCAAACATGAGAATCTTTTCTTGCTTGTCTCCGGGCTCAAGATGTTGGATGCCATACTTGCTGAGAAAGTAGGAGACGAGCTGGGGATATGGGATAGGAGTTGATGGTGATTTCCCGAGGCAAAAATTTCTCATTTCACTATAAATCAATGCTCCTATGTTGATTTTGTCTCCTCTCACTATTCTAGCCAACAATATGTAGTCTTCTTGATTCAAGTGAGTGAAGCCTCAACCCTTATTTACCATGCATCTGGAGTAGATGTAGTGAATAACCCTGAAATAATCACACATCTCACTCGAACTGAAACACAATTGGCCAGGATACGTGCTGCTCTGCTTCAGAATTTTGTAAGCATCGATCGGAGTCATTTCTTTCTTAGGGTCATGTTTAAGTGTTCCCAATAAACAGTTGATGATATCAGGATCCAACTTAATGTCCTTTTTTCTTAGCTTAGAAGTCAGATAGCTTTTCATAATATTTCCATTTGAGTCAGTTGTCTCATTAATCTCCATATTGTTGTAGAAATGCCTCACAACTTCAGGTACAGCCCTAACTCGTGCTCTTAGTGGTATAGCTAAACCCAAAGATATTTGGGTAGTGGACTCAGGAGCAACTGATCACATCTCAGGCTACGGAGAAATTTTTTCTGATTTTTTTGCATTTTCTGAACATGAAACTGTTGAAGTAGCAAATGGACAGTATGCAAAAGTAAGAGGCTCAGGCATTGTGATCATATATGAAAACATAATCTTAAAAAGGGTTTTATATGTTCCAGAAATTCAGTGCAATCTATTATCTGTACAGCAAGTGGCAACTCAATTAAACTGTCTTGTTATATTTGATAAACATGGCTGTGATTTTCAAGACTTGATTTTGGGGAAGATGATTGGAAGGCTAAAGTGTGGAATGGGCTCTACTATCTTCAAGGTTCATCAACATCACGTTCTCATGCTGTTCATTCTTCTATGACAAATAAAGATTTTATGTTGTGGCACTCTAGGTTAGGCCACCCTAGTCCTCACTATATGCAGTTTTTGTTTCCACAAATCAGTAATAAAACTATTTCAGATTTTCATTGTGATACTTGCCACCTTACTAAACAAGTGCGCAACTCCTATACTTCTCATCCTCATACACCAACACAACCCTTTGCATTAATACATAGTGATGTTTGGGGTCCATCAAAATTTGAAACTAACTCCAAAGCCAGATGGTTTGTAACTTTTATTGATGATCATACTCGGCTAACTTGGGTTTTTCTAATGCGACAAAAATCTGAGGTGTTTTCTGTTTTTAAAAAATTCCACGCCTTTATTAAAAATCAATTTCAGACCTCAATTAAGGTTCTTCACAGTGACAATGGAAAGGAATATTTAAATTCATCTTTTAAATTGTTTTTGGAGGAATGTGGCATACACCATCAGACTACTTGTGTTAAACAGAATGGTGTGTCTGAACGAAAAAATAGACACTTACTTGAAGTAGCTAGAGCTATTATGTTTGAAACACATGTGCCTAACAAATTTTAGGGGGATGCCGTGCTCACTTCTGCTTATTTAATAAATCGTATGCCCTCAAAAATTTTGCAATTTGCTACTCCTCTTCAAAAATTTTGTGAAGTTTATCCTAATTCTCATCTCCATACTTCTATTCCTCAAAAGGTCTTTGGGTGTACAGCTTTTGTATACAATGAAGGGGGTGGGAAATTAGAGTCTCGGGCCATTAAAACAATTTTTCTGGGATATTCCTCAAATCAAAAAGGGTACAAATGTGTCTGTCCTGTCACAAATAAAGTTTTTGTCACTATGAATGTTAAATTTATAGAAAATCAGTCCTATTATCCCAAACCCACCATTCAGGGGGAGAGAGTTCAAAGTGAATGGTTAGTTTGTGAGAATGATCATCAATCTAAATCTGGAAACAATATCGGTGGATCCCAAATGTCACCAACTGTCCCTGGTATTCCCTACTCTCCACATAGCCTACTTCCTAGAACTCAACAACCTGAACATCATACTTCTGCTGCTGAAAATAGTCCTAAATCACCTAAAAATTCTTCATACAGATCTGAGTTTCAAGACACAAACCCATTTGAAACCCTTTCTAAACCTGCCATGGCCGAGACTAGGGAAGAGGAACCTAATACTACAACAGAACAGCAACAAAGTGGAGAAGAACCCATTCCCACACCTACGCCAAACCATGACTCAGCTCCTGAGGCAAGTCTTGAGGATCTCCACTGGCCAATTGCCCTAAGGAAGGGAAAAAGAAGTTGCACACAGCATCCTATTGCTAGGTATGTCTCATACAAGAAACTGTTTCCTTGTTTGAAAACCTTTGTTGCAAATGTTGAAAGAGAGACTATACCCAAAAGTTTCAAGGAAGCTGTAGTTGACCCTAAATGGAGACAAGCCATAGAAGAAGAACTAAGAGCCTTGCATAAAAATAGAACCTGGAAGATTGTTGATCTACCAAAAAGAAAATCAGTTGTGAGCAGTAAGTGGGTGTTTACTATAAAATATAACCCCGATGGGAGTGTGAACAAGTATAAAGCCAGATTAGTTGCTCGAGGCTTCACTCAAACCTATGGCATAGACTACCAAGAGACTTTTGCCCCTGTAGCTAAACTTAACACAATAAAGGTTCTTCTATCTTTGGCTGCTAATCTAGATTGGCCCCTCTACCAACTAGATGTTAAAAATGCTTTCCTAAACGGAGATCTTGAAGAAGAAGTGTATATGGAGGTTCCTTTGGGAGTAAGAAATTCTGATAATTCTCATAAAGTCTGTAGACTTTACAAGTCCTTGTATGGGTTAAAGCAATCACCTAGGCCTTGGTTTGAATGCTTCACCAAAGCAGTCAAGACTTGGGGTTATAAGCAATGTCAGGCTGATCATACATTGTTTGTTAAACATCATGGAGGTAAAATCACTACCCTTATTGTTTATGTTGATGATATTGTATTGACCGGTAATGATGCAGAAGAGATTACTAGGCTCAAGGAAAATTTGGCAGCCAAATTTGAAATCAAAGATCTTGGAACACTGAGGTATTTTTTGGGTATGGAAGTAGCACGCACACAAAAAGGGATAAGTGTATCTCAACGAAAGTACACTTTAGACCTGTTAAAGGAGACAGGAATGTTGGGGGCAAGGCCAGCCAACACACCAATGGAGCTCAATCAAAAATTAATTATCAGACCTGATGGTACATCTGTGAACAAAGAAAGATATCAGAAACTGGTAGGGAAGCTCATTCATTTGTCTCACACTAGGCCTGATATATGTTTCCCAGTAAGTGTGGTTAGTCAATTCTCAAGTAATCCTCAGAAGGAGCATATGACAGCGGTCTACAGGATTCTAAGATACTTAAAGAAAACTCCAGGGCAAGGCTTATTCTTTGCAAAAAGAGACACAAGAGGCATTGAGCTATTTACTGATGTTGACTGGGGGGTTCAAAGACTGATAGGCGGTCTACTACAGGCTACTGCACATATGTAATGGGAAATTTGGTAACATGGAGAAGTAAGAAACAACCAGTGGTCTCTCGAAGCTCTGCTGAATCTGAATATAGAGCTTTAGCTCTAGGAATCTGTGAAGGTATATGGCTGGTTAGGCTCTTAAAAGAGCTCAAGATTAACGTGGGAGGACCAATTAGAGTAAGATAACATCTCAGCAATCAAAATTGCAAATAATCCTATACATCATGATCGTACAAAGCATGTGGAGATTGATCGACATTTCATCAAGGAAAAATTAGATGCAAAGGTAATTGACCTATCATACATTCCCTCAGGAAGACAAGTGGCAGATGTCATGACAAAGTCTCTCACACAAGAAAAGTTTGACGGTTTCATAAACAAGCTAGGAATGATCAATATCTATTCCCTAGCTTGAGGGGGAGTGTTGGTAATGGGCCTGCCGTCATCATATGGGCTCTTCCCATGTGTTAACCTAGTTTTCCTATTTAAGAATATAGTGATTATTTCCTAGGATCATATCTGCATTTATTATGTATTATTTCAGTTTATGTATCCCATGATTCTAGGAGGATTTATTACGTATTATTTCAGTTTATATATCCCATGATTCTAGGAGGATTTTAGGGGATTAGATCTGATTACATCTCTTCTACTCCTCTATATATACATGTAATCGCTATCTCATGAATAATTATTAGAGCTGCTTTCTCTCAAAATCTCACAAGGACTATAAGACATATTGAGACTCAACCACTTCGCATAATGTTTCATTGGATCGATGAGGTCCAACTTAGTTTTCTCATTGTTCTTCAAGTCTATTAGGTCCAAATAAACTACTGGGCAAAATTCTCTATGAGCAAATTCAGACTTATACTTTCCCGCGTCAATCCCCTCATCTAAGTTTCCTTCTAGCAATTGTCTACCGAGAATATTAGAAGCTCTTGAGGTACTGGAAGGATTACCTTGAGGAGCAGGAGTAGATTGAAAGGTTTCTTGATTCTTCTTTTGCCTCTTTTCTCTAGTTTGACCACCGCTTTGAATGTCCTTGTCTGTGGGGGTCTCTGATCCTTCAGGGGACTGTACGAATCTATTTAAATAATTTATACCTAAAAAACACGCATTCAGTTTAGTTTTTATTGGTTTGATTTTTAGTTTTATAAGAAGAGTTTGAATACTTTATAAGATTAGTTTAATAAGATTAGTATCAGAATAATGTTTTTGGATGAAAATTATTGGTGAAAAACAGGGCAGGAGGTAGCGCATGCGGTAACTTCTGTACCGCATGTGCTATTTGCACAAACTGGCACTCCCAGAGTGAAGGTTGATGTCGTGTAGTGCATGCGGTGGCTTTAAATTTTCGATTTATTTTCTAGCGAATATAAATTTATCCCATTTTGGAAATATTGCGAGGGAATCATTTTTATGGGAGAGGTTTAGTTTTGGATTTAAATAATTTATAGTTTTTTGAATCAATATTCATACTAGGACTAGAACAACAATTTCTTTTTACCGTTGAATTTTTTATAAGTTACTAATCCATTTAAATAATTTATACCTAAAAAACACGTATTGAGTTTAGTTTTTATTAGTTTAATTTTTAGTTTTATAAAAAGAGTTTGAATACTTTATAAGATTAGTGTTAGAATAATGTTTTTGAATTAAAAAATAGGGCAAGATGTAGCACATGCGGTAGCTTCTGTACCACATGTGCCTGAGAATAAGAAATTTTTTTTCTTTTTTTCTTTAGGCTAGGGAAGAAGGCCAAAAAGATACCGCATGCGGTACATTAAGGACCAATAACCAACTTTTTTTTTTGCCAGCGAAATATAAGATGCCCTAAAGATGGAGCGCATGCGGTAGCCCTGATATAGTGCATGCGCAACCCTGGTACCGCATACCGTACACTTGCATGAGCTAACAATATGAGCTTAAATTGTTATGTGAATATAACATGCCAGTGGAGTTACATGTGATGTAATACCGCATGTCGTACACTTGCGCAAACACCCTCTCCCGCTGGAAACATGTGGCACATAAGGTGATTTATTTTTTCAGTAAATATAAATTTATCCATACATGTTGCAAGGGAGTCAGTTTATCAGAGGATGACTGCGCATACGGTATCGTTAAATTCCATACAAAAAATTTATAATGACCAGAGTTAATTCTTTTGATAAGTATATTTGTTTCAGGTAAATATATAAAAACGTAACATGTTGGATTTATTTTTCCTGTAAATATAAATTTATCTGATTGCATTGATAATACAAAAGTCATTTATTTATCTGATTTCATTCATAATACAGAAGTCATGTATAAAAATTTTTTATTTTTAAATTTTTTTATAAGTTACTAATTTATTTAAATAATTTATTGCTAAAAAACACATATTGAGTTTTATTAGTTTAATTTTTAATTTTATAAAATTAGTATTAAAATAAAGTTTTTAAATCAATATAATAAATCAATATTAGGAAAAAAATTTTAAAAAAATAATTTTAATTGTTGTAGTTTTCAAAGATAATAATTTAAATTACTTTTAAAATAGTTATTTACAGGGGGGATTATAGAGGATTACATCACAAAAAAAGGTTTTTCTAAAAACCTACATGGCTGTCTTTTTTAGCCTGAAGTCTTTACTGGGCTAGACTTCGGGTTAATAGCAAACCCGGTCCAGTCTGCTCTACGCATACCCTTAATTATAACGATGAGCAACCTCATTATGTCCCATCTAAATTGGTTAACTAACTTCTACACAATGGCAATATATTATACTGTTGTTATTTTATGAGAGACGAAGTGCAACTCGAACAAAACAATTTGACCAAGTAAACCCTAATAAAATGACACCTATTTTAGTGCGTGAGCGGTTAGAGAGGAGGGAGATTAAAGAAAAGTTAAAGGAATGCTCAGAACTATGCTAAAAGAGGAATAGAGGTGAAGAGTTGTATGAGCAATTGGTAGTTAATGTGAAGAGAATGGCCTCGAGGATACGACTATTGAAGCGCTCAAGGCTAAGAATAGAAAACTAGACGGTGAGTTGAATATGTATAAGGAGAAATGCATGAATTTCAACACATAGATTTTGATGATGAAATTGAAAATGCAATTGTTAATGGGGAGCAAAAAAACAAGAGGGATTATGGTGCTAATGGTGAGCTATCTTTTTTAGCCCGAGGTCTTTACTGGACCAAACTTCGGGTTGATAACAAACCCGGTCCAGTCTGCTCCATGCATTCCCCTAATTTTAATGATGAGCAACCTCATTATGTCTGATTTGACTTGGTTAGCTAACTTTCGTGCAATGGCAATATATTATACCATTGCTATTTTATGAGAGACGAACTGCAACTCGAGCAAAACAATTTGACCAAGTGGAGCATATTTTAGTCACTAGAGAAGCCCAACTTATAGGAGAGGCTAACCATGTGTAACTATTTATTCAATGTCATCATCTATAGTTTTATACTAAACCTACGGTGAGGAAGCCAAGTGTAATAGGATAATTACATATGCAGATAATGTTTGATTCTATCTCTTGATTTTATTTATATCTCTAACCAAGAATCCCACCTAAAAGTCACACTGAGTGGTACATAGAGAGAGTAAACTCTATCGGATGTAAAGAAAACCATTATCATATAAAAATTTGGCCAAAAATATTATCATATAAAAAACCAAAAAGGGAAAAGAAAAATCAAGATTATGGCCAATAAAAAATAATTGAAAACTCAAGATTCAAAAATACATTATTTCTAGATATCCATAACCTTAAAATTATAAAAATATGGGATCTAATAAAAATATTTACCATTTCAAATATTAAAGATTAAGAGGATGAAACATTTTTCAAACAAGGAAAAAATAGATTATAGATTCATCGAACTCTTGAATATCTATCAAGATTAATTTTATAATTTTGCAAATTACATTGAGACTCATCAATTTATTTTCAATTTTTCGGTCTTCAATTTATTTTCAATTGAATTTAACTAAGATTTTTTTCCTTAAACATTATCATATAAAAATTTGGCCAAAAACATTATCATATAAAAAACCAAAAAAGAAAAAAGAAAAATCAAGATTATGGCCAATAAAAAATAATTGAAAAGTCAAGATTAAAAAATACATGATTTTTAGATATCCATAACCATAAAATTATAAAAATATGGCATCTAATAAAAATATTTACAATTTCAAATATTAAAGATTAAGAGGATGAAACATTTTTCAAATGACAAAAAAATAGATTATAGATTCATTGAATTCTTGAATACCTATCAAGATTAATTTTATAATTTTACAAATTATATTGAGACTTATCAATTTATTTTTAATTTTTTCGGTCTTCAATTTATTTTCAATTGAATTTAACTAAGATTTCTTCCTTAAACATTATCATATAAAAATTTGGCCAAAAACATTACCATATAAAAAACCAAAAAAATGAAAAGAAAAATCAAGATTAAGGCCAATAAAAAATAATTGAAAAGTTAAGATAAAAAAATATATGACTTCTATAGATCCATAACCATAAAATTATAAAAATATGGGATCTAAAAAATATTTTAATTTGATTTAATTTTTCTATATAAGTTTTTTGTCTATTCAAATAATCAAGATTTATCTATTAAGTTCCTAAGTAATGGGCCTGCATATATATTTTTTTATAATATTTTAATCAAATCTATCCAACTTATCATGAAGGCCGACGCAGTTTGAAAAAAATTCAAAAATGCCCCAATTTGCTAGGTCAGATCCTTAAGCTAACGAGCTAGGGTCGGCCCACAGGCTTTTGACCCGTTTAAGAAAAAAAAATGATATTTTTTATATTTTTCATATTTTTATCAAAAAAATAAAAATAAACCAATGAAATTATTAATAAAAGACATAAATATGAATAAAATTAAATCACAAATGCAAAATATAATCATATATAAATATCCATCAACATTCAAGAACATCTAAAACATTCATTAACAAAATAAAAACATCCAACAGTTTTATCTATAGTGAAATTGTGTAATAAATTAATACTATCATTAATATTTTGAAATTTCATCATTACTATAATCAATTACTCTTCTTCATAAATATGCTTTTCTTTCGTGACAAAAATATCAATTTTTTCTTCTTTATAGGAATTTTACTTTTAAATTTTGTAATTTAGCTATTATTTTACTTTAATGTGAGAAACATTGTTTTTGAAACTCATGAATCTCCAATTCAAATTATAGAATCACAAGTTATACAAGTATAAAAATACTTTATTATCAAATATATATATAGTTTCAAAACATCAACGCATACAATATAAATCAAATCATTATTAAAGTCCAAATTAAACCATTTTTTACAAATCTAATTGGATAAATTATTGTCTAAAACTAAATAAATCAAATCATTCTGTAAAATTTAATTTTAAAATGATAATAATAACTAAATACTTGAAATATTATTAACAATGTAAAAAATTAATAATATTAGAATTACATAAAAAAAATTTAAAAAACAAAAAAATTATAAAAGGGCCAGCTCTGGGGGTCCTCCGGGGCCTATTTCCCATTTGAGGGGAAAAATTTCAAACCCGACCCTTATAATTTTAGCGCCTAAACAAGCCGGTCTGACAGGCTCGGCCTATTTTTCCGGCTCTACGAGCAACCTCATTATGTCCCATCTGAATTAGTTAACTGCTTTCCACACAATAGCAATATGTTTGCGGTGAATGAACATTGTAACTAGGGCTGTGCAAAAACCCAGTGGTCTGGTATAGTCTGGTTCAACCCGAGCAAACACGATCCAATCCGGTCTAGAAAAAATTAACCCGAAACAAGACTGGACCAGACTGGACTAGACTAGTCTCATCGGGCTGGACGGGACTAGGGATTGGCCCCTCAGACCAATTGGTTCAGTCTAGTCGAGCCCGATTTTTTTAATTATTATTTATATAATTTTAATTTGATTTAATTTTTCTATATAATTTTTTTGTCTATTCAAATAATCGAAATTGATCTATTAACTTCTTAAGTAATAGGCATGCGTATATATTTTCTATAATATTTTAATCAAATCTATCCAACTTATCAGGAAGGCCTACTCAGTTTGAAGAAGAACAAGGTAATTTCTAATGATGCCCTCATAAATCTTAAATTTCTAGTAATGAAGTACCTAGCTTGTCATCTTATGTAAAAATTTAATAACAGCCACTTTCCTTTTAAAATCAGGGTCTTTTTGTGAGGTGTGCTCCAGCAAGTAACAGAAATCCTTCATGCCTCATACAATTACTCTACCTAAAAATTGGTTAGATGTGTGTGATGAAGAAAATTTGGTAGACGAATAATACTTGAGACACTTGGACATTCTTTTCTTAAATATTTCTTAACAATAGGTCACATGTCTGTGAATGAAAAAAAACCGGTGGACGAACAATATTACAGACACTTGGACATTCCTTTTACCACAATTTTCATCTCTAACGGAAAAAACATTGTGGTGAATAAACCTTATAATGACGAGCACCCTCATTATGCCCCATCTGAATTGATTAACTGCTTTCCACATAATGGCAATATGTTTGCGGCGAATGAACATTATAGCTAGGGCTGTGCAAAAACCCAATGGTATGGTATGGTCCGGTCCAACCCGAGCAAACCCAGTCCAGAAAAAATTGGCCTGAAACAAGACTAGACCAGACTGGACCAGACTACTCTTATGGGACTGGACTGAATTAGGGACTAGCCCCTCAGACCAGTCAGTCCAGTCTATTCTGGCTCGTTTTTTTAATTATTATTTATATAATTTTAATTTGTTTTCATTTTTCTATATAAGTTTTTTGTCTATTCAAGTAATCAAGATTTATCTATTAAGTTCCTCAGTAATAAGCATGCGTATATATTTTCTACAATATAAAATCTACATTAATGAAGATTAATTAGTAAAACATGACATTATTGGGAAATTGAAAGTGAATGATCAAATTTGATGAACTTTGGATTAAAATATGTGCAAAATTTTATATAGTAAGTTACAATCTTGCCTCCTATTGAAGAAATTTTTTTTTTAAAAAAATTATATTTAAGTCCTGGACTATCTGGACTGGTCCGGGTAGTCTAGAGGACCAAGTCCGCTCCAACCTGACCTCTGGTTGGTAGTGGACTGGACTAGACCTCAGGCTATCTTTATTGGGCCAGACTTCGGGTTAATAGCAAACCCAGTCCAGTTTGCTCCATGCATACCCCTAATTATAATGATAAGCAACCTCATTAGGTCCCATCTAAATTGGTTAACTAACTTCCGCGCAATGGCAATATATTATACTATTGTTATTTTATAAGAGACCAAGTACGACTCGAACAAAACAATTTGACCAAGTGGAGCAGATTTTGGTCACTAGAAAGCCCAACTTATAGGAGAGGCTAATAAAATGACACCTATTTGAGTGTGTGAGTGGTTAGAGAGGAGGGAGATTAAAGAAAAGTTAAAGGAATGCTTGGAAATATGCTAAAAGAGGAATAGAGGTGAAGAGTTGTATGAGCAATTGGTAGTTAATGTGAAGAGAATGGCCTCGAGGATACGATTGTTGAAGTGCTCAAAGCTAAGAATAGAAAACTAGATGGTGAGCTGAATATGTATAAGGAGAAATGCTATGTTCAACTCTTACTGCTGGTGCCTCAATTAGCTGCCTGCACATATCTAAATCTCCTTAACTCAATAGATACCATGCCAAATTTCTCTAAGATGCCCATAGAATAGCAATTCAAAATTATGGAAGGGCAGTGGGTGTGTAGCTAGCATTCTGCGATCATTCATATATATACATTTGAAATCAACTATATGCTAGGATGCTAATACTTATGATCTGATTACATATAATTACAGGGAATATCTAGTTGATTTAATTAGGAAGCCAGGTTACTTTTTTTTTTCTTTTTAATTTTACTCTTGTCTAATCAATGATGGAATCATCTGCTATTTATATATAGAAACGCCCCTGCCTGATTAGGCAGTTGCTATAAGTTAGCAACTGTTGAAACTGATGTTTGAGGATGCCTTGACATTTCTATGAAAAGATATGCTGCCTTTCTAAGGTATTTCTCAAGATGCTTCTAGAGAACTATTTTCGCAATAGGTCTCTCGAGAATTTTAGTGTAGCTTTGAAGAGAAACAGGACATTGAATAAATTGGAATAGCATTAGCCACTGCTTTAATCAATATTTCTCTTCCTGCAAAGCTCAATAACTTCTGCATTTGTTTTTTAAATTTAAATTATTGGTTTTTGAGGATGCCTTGACATTTCTATAAAAAGATATGCTGCCTTTCTAAGGTGTTTCTCGAGATGCTTCTAGAGAACTATATTTCGTGATAGGTCTCTCGAGAATTTTTAGTGTAGCTTTTGAAGAGAAACAGGACATCGAATAAATTGGAATAGCATTAGCCACTGCTTTAATCAATATTTCTTTTCTTGCAAAGCTCAATAACTTCTGCATTTGTTTTTTAAATTTAAATTATTGCTTTTTAATTTACAGCAAAATAAATAAATAAATGACCAGCCTAGCCGTCTACCCCTCTTTAATGGCCCCTCACTCAAAATATGGTGATATGAATAGTCTCCGCCTTGTGAACAGTCCCGATTGTTCTCATGTGGCTGCGTGCACGTTGGTTTGTGTAAAAGTCATGCATAACGTTGGTTCGTGAAAAGTCATGCAAATCCATCTATTTCCTGCTTCTTCATTTATTTAATGCCTCATGCTCTGTTTTGTCTATTATTTTTCTTGATCAGGCATGGGCATTTTGAGTCAGATTGGTGCTAAAGATGGTGGAAGAGTATGAGAGGCTCAATGTGGTGGCACCTCCGGTAGATTCTTGGAGAGTCATCATGAGGGTTGACAAAGTCTTTTGGAGGACTGATTTTGATGTGTATGACCGTGACTGTGGTTATCCCAAGGCGCTGCTTTCGGTAGATATGATTGTGTTTGATGAGGACGTAAGATCGCTTACGACAAAGTCTTTTCTCATATTGTATCAATGTTTTTTTTATTTGTTCTGTTCTTCATGTAATATTCAGAAATTGTTCTTTCGATATTTCATGAAGGTTTAATGGTTGTTTTATTGTGATTGCTTTAGGGTACTAGAATGCTGCTACGTCTCGATGGCGACGACATGATTGAACAATTAGGTAATGTTTTAAAGGAGGAGAAGGTATATTTAATCTGGTTTTTTGAGGTTTGACTTGGGGGCGAGGGAATCCACAATAATTATCACATTGTTCTGAGGTGTAACACTGTTGTGGAGCGGCGTATGCAGTTGTTACCTGGCCATTGCTTCAAGTTCTTGTTTGTTGACAATATTCATTTTGATTTTTACCCTAAATACCGTGTTAGAGGTTGGTTTCTTGAGTTCGAATGTGTAATGTAATGTCTGTTTAAAATATTTTTTGTCTGGTGTTTATTGAACATGGGTTTTTTATGTGAAATGTGCTGTAGACATTTGTGGTGTCTTGATTAGGGTGGAGGAGTTGAGAATAACTAAGCACAGGGGGGTGTTCACTTATTTTTTGCAGTTTGTGGTGCCGGATATTGAGCAAGTTGTGCTTATTATGCCAAAAATGAAGGCTTACACAAACATTTAGTAATAAATTCTGTGGGGACTTATTTGTAGGAAGGATAGAATTAATTGTGAGCTTTATGGTGATCCTGCAAGGGAGGCATGGAAAGACTTTCAAGCTGTGAAAGGAATGAACAAGCTTATGTGTATTCTGCAATATGCTTTTGTGAAGAGAGTGGAAGGTGAAGGCTATGTTGATGGAGTTGTAATGCGAAGATTTGTATGTGGCCATGTTTAATTTTGGATATTTATTTGCTTTCAAGAATAGCATTGATGACTAACTACACAAATACAACGAGAGTGTTCTGGAACTCAACTTTTGATGAGACCAGCCATGTGTTTAATTTTATTCTTTTTTTAATCTAAAGTGTTAAAAGATTAATGTATTACTTAATATATTGGTAATTTGATGGGTATTTTTTATACCTTGATATGGTATTTTTTTATTTATATATGAGTATATATGTAAATAATATTATTTTTAAATTATTTTTTATATGAACAATTCGACTGACGATCTAACCGATTGTACCAAAAGAACCGTGACCTGCTGATCTTTCCGACTTAATATCCGGTCCAGCTTTTAAAACATCGCTTCTAACTCTTTCTCTATTGGTAAGTAGTTTCCCTTTCATAGTGAGCCATAAGAAGGTTCTGATTCTCTAAGGCCCTTGCCATTTCTAAGCATAGTCCCAAACCTTATCAGGCTCGTTCTGGTGTAAATGTGCAACAAACAAATGCTATCATTAACTATTTGAAACTTTGTCAACACTATAATCAAATACTCTTATTCATAAGTATACTTTTCTTTCGTAACAAAACTATCAAGTTTTTCTTCTTTATAGGAATTTTACTTTTAAATTTTGCAGTCTAGCTATTATTTTACTTTTTATATATGTAGAATGTGACAATGTCCATGTGCTCGATGTACTAATACTCCATATGTAATACTCTAGGCAAGTGTGCTCGAGCAAGCCGCGGAAATCCTTCACACCTCAAACATATACTCTACCTAATAATTGGTCACATGTCTATGAATGAAAAAAATTTAGTGGACAAACAATATTAGAGACACTTGGACATTCTTCTCTTAAATATGTTGCTAGCCAGTTAACATCCAATACCATAATTTTCATCTCCAACAGAAATAACATTGTGGTTAATGAACCTCATAACAACAAGCAACCTCATTATGTCCCATCTAAATTGCTTAACTACTTTCCACACAATGGCAATATGTTGCAGTGAATGAACATTATAACAAGGGCTGTGCATGCTAACCCGAGCAAACTCGGTCCAGTCCAATCCAAAAAAAATTGGCCCGAAACAGGACTGGACTAGATTAGACCGGATTGGTCTCATCCGGCTGGACTAGACTAGGGATTGGGCCCTCAGACCAGTTAGTCCAGTCTAGTCTAGCCCCATTTTTTAATTATTATTTATATAATTTTAATTTGATTTACTTTTTCTATATAAGTTTTTTATCTATTCAAATAATCAAGATTTATCAATTGACTTCCTAAGTAATGAGCATGCATATATATTTTCTACAATATTTTAATCAAATCTGTCCAACTTATCATGAAGGCCTACTCAGTTTGAAGAAGAACAAGATAATTTCTAATAATGCCCTCACAAATCTTAAATTTCCAGTAATGAAGTACCTGGCTTGTCAGCTCATGTAAATCTTGAAAAATAGCCACTTTCTTTTTAAAATCAGGGCCTTTCTGTGAGGTGTGCTCTAGCAACTCACAGAAATCCTTCATACCTCATTCATTTACTCTACCTAACAATTAGTCAGATATAGAGGTGGGAATCAAGGCCGGCCCGACCCTCTAAGGCTGACCCTTCAGGGCTGGTGGGCTTAAAAAGGCCAGCCCTCTAGAGTCAAAATTTCAAAAATACCCCAATTTGTTAGGCCTAGTCCTTAAGCTAACGGGCTAGGGCTGGCCCATGGGCTTTTGGCCCGTTTAAGAAGAAACATGCTATTTTTTAATATTTCTCATATTTTTTTATCAAAAAAATGAAAATAAACCAATGAAATTATTAATAAAAGACATAAATGTGAATAAAATTAAGTTAAAAATAAGAAATATCATCATATATAAATATCCATCAACATCCAAGAACATCTAAAACATCATTAACAAGTTAACAACATTCAAAAGTTTTATCTGGTATGGTCTAGTCCAACCCGAACAAACACAATCTAGTCCGGTCCATAAAAAATTGGCCTGAAACAAGACTAGACCAGACTGGACTAGACTAGTCTCATCGGGCTGGACTGGACTGGGGACTGGCCCCTCAGACCAGTTGGTCTAGTCCAGTCGAGCCCAGTTTTTTTAATTATTATTCATGTAATTTTAATTTGATTTAATTTTTCTGTATAAGTTTTTTGTTTATTCAAATAATCAAGATTTATCTATTAAGTTCCTAAGCAATGGGCATGCGTAGGTATTTTTTATAATATTTTAATAAAATCTATCCAATTTATCATGAAGGCCTACTCAGTTTGGAAAAACTTCAAAAATGCCTCAATTTGCTAGGCCCGATCCTTAAACTGACGGGCTAGGGCCGACGCACAGGCTTTTGACCCGTTTAAGAAAAAAATGCTATTTTTTTTATATTTTTTTATCAAAAAATGAAAATAAACCAATGAAATTATTAATAAAAGACATAAATATGAATAAAATGAAGTCACAAATACAAAATATCATCATATATTGTCTAAAACTAAATAAATCAAATCATTCTGTAAAATTTAATTTTAAAATCATAATAATAACTAAATACTTGAAATATTATTAACAATGTAAAAAATAATGATATTAGAATTGCATAAAAAAATTTTAAAAAACACAAAAAATTATAAAAGAGCCGGCTTTAGGGGCCTTCCAGGGCCTATTTCTCATTTGAGGGAAAAAATTTCAAGCCCGACCCTCATAATTTCAGGGCCTAAACAAGCTGGCCTGACAGGCTCGGCCTGTTTTCCTGGCTCTACGAGCAACCTCATTATGTCCCATCTGAATTGGTTAACTACTTTCCACACAATGGCAATATGTTTGTGGCAAATGAACATTGTAACTAGGGCTGTGCAAAAACCCGATAGTCTAGTATGGTCTGGTCCAACCCGAGCAAACATGATCTAGTCCAGTTCAGAAAAAATTGGCCCGAAACAAGACTAGACCAGACTGGACTAGACAAGTCTCATCATACTGGACTGGACTGGGGACTGGCCCCTCAGACCAGTTAGTCCAGTCCAGTCTAGCCAGTTTTTTTAATTATTTTTCATATAATTTTAATTTGATTTAATTTTTCTATATAAATTTTTTGTCTATTCAAATAATCAAGATTTATCTATTAAGTTCCTAAGTAATGGGCATGCGTATATATTTTTTATAATATTTTAATCAAATCTATCCAACTTATCATGAAGGCCTACTTAGTTTGAAAAAAACTTCAAAAATGCCCCAATTTGCTAGGCCCGGTCCTTAAGTTGACATCATGTAGCGCATGCGGTGTCTTCAAACTTTTGATTTATTTTCCAGGAAATATAAATTTATCCCATTTTGGACGTATTGCGAGGGAATCAGTTTTATGGGAGAATTTTACCCTTGGATTTAGATGATTTATAGGTTTTTGAAACAAAATCCATGTTAGGATTAGAATAAAAAAAATTTTTACTGTTGAATTTTTTATAAGTCACGAATCTATTTAATAATTTATACCTGAAAAACACGCATTGAGTTTAGTTTTTATTAGTTTAATTTTTAGTTTTATAAGAAGAGTTTGAATACTTTATAAGATTAGTTTCATATGATTAGTATTAGAATATTAGTATTCTCCCATAAGTATTCTAAAACACACGCATTTGCACTAACTTCTATACCACATGCGCCATTTGCACAAACAGGCTATGGCATAGCGAAGGCTGACATCATGTAGCGCATGCAGTGCCTTTATATTTTCAATTTATTTTCCAGTGAATATAAATTTATCCCATTTTCGAAATATTACGAGAGAATCAGTTTTATGGGAGAAGTTTACCTTTGGATTTAAATATTTATAGGTTTTTAAATCAATATCCATGTTAGGATTAGAATAACAATTTCTTTTTGCTGTTGAATTTTTTATAAGTTATGAATCTATTTAAATAATTTATACCTAAAAAACACGCATTGAGTTTAGTTGTTATTGGTTTAATTTTTAGTTTTATAAGAAGAGTTTGAATAGTTTATAAGATTAGTTTTATAATATTAGTATTAGAATAATGTTTTTGGATGAAAATTATTGGTGAAAAACAGGGCAGGAGGTAGCACATGCGGTAACTTCTGTACCGCATGCGCTATTTGCTCAAACTGGCACTCCCAGAGCGAAGGCTGACGTCGTGTAGCACATGCGGTGGTTTTAAATTTTTTATTTATTTTCCAGTGAATATAAATTTATCCCATTTTGGAAATATTGCGAGGGAATCAGTTTTATGGGAGAAGTTTACCTTTGGAATTAAATAATTTATAGGTTTTTGAATCAATATTCACGCTAGGACTAGAATAACAATTTCTTTTTACCATTGAATTTTTTATAAGTTACTAATCCATTTAAATAATTTATACCTAAAAAACACGCATTGAGTTTAGTTTTTATTAGTTTAATTTTTAGTTTTATAAAAATAGTTTGAATACTTTATAAGATTAGTGTTAGAATAATGTTTTTGAATTAAAAAATAGGGCAGGATGTAGCGCATGCGATAGCTTCTGTACCGCATGCGCCTGAGAATAAGAAATTTTTTTCTAAAAAGATACTGCATGTAGTACATTAAGGACCAATAACCAACTTTTTTTCGCCAGCGAAATATAAAATGCCCTAAAGATGGAGCGCATATGGTAGCCCTGATATGGCGCATGCGCAACCCTGGTACCGCATGCCGTACACTTGTGCGAACTAACAATATGAACTTAAATTGTTATGTAAATATAACATACTAGTGGAGTTACATGTGATGTAATACAGCATGCCGTACACTTGAGCGAACACCCTCTCCCGCTGGAAACATGTGGCACATAAGGTGATTTATTTTTCAGTAAATATAAATTTATCCAGACATGTTCCGAGAGAGCCAATTTATGGGAGGATGACTGCGCAAACGGTATCGTTAAATTCCATACAAAAATTTATAATGAACAGAATCAATGCTTTTGATAAGTATGTTTGTTTTAGGTAAATATATAAAAACGTAACATGTTGGATTTATTTTTCCTGTAAATATAAATTTATCTGATTTTATTGATAACAAAGAAGTCATTTATTTATCTGATTTCATTCATAATACAAAAGTCATGTATACAATTTTTTTATTTTTAAATTTTTTATAAGTTACTAATTTATTTAAATAATTTATTGCTAAAAAACACATATTGAGTTTTATTAGTTTAATTTTTAATTTTATAAAATTAGTATTAAAATAAAGTTTTTAAATCAATATAATAAATCAATATTAGTTAAAATTTAAAAAAATAATTTTAATTGTTGTAATTTTCAAAGATAATAATTTAAATTACTTCTAAAATAGTTATTTACAAGGGGGATTACAAAGGATTACATCACCAAAAAAAGTTTTTCTAAAAACCTACATCGGTAGTGGTGGGTTTTTTAAAAAAACCCTTTCAAAATATCACCGGCTACTTCTAGCTGATCAAGAACAAAAATCCCCCCAGAAACAGAAAGAAAATACGTAGAACAACCGAACACTCTAGACAATTCAAGTTAAAGCCCACTCGCGGGCTCCTGTATCTAAGGCAAATTTGCCTGGAGCCGGCAGTGGAAGTTTCGAAGGAAGGGGTAGAGTCGGAGGAACTACGGCTTCAATGTCTGAGCTTGAGGCTGAGTCTTCTTCCATTGGCTTGATTGGTGCATCGTGGACGATAGAACTGACGAAAACACATGCTAGTAACATAGACATAAGAATGGCGATTGCAAAATAAACCAAAGAATCCATCCTAAAAATGGAAAAAATGAGAACTTTGAGAATAAAAAGCGAAACCACCTGCAACTCGAATTAGTTATAAGAAACACACGATGATCATATGGAATTTTATGCATCCAAATTCCAAAAACATGGAAGAAAAAGAAAAACATGATTATTGGATATCTTATCTTCCATTCTTTTATCAAAAACACAGAATCAAGTAGATGATACTCATCTTTTATACTCTTAGGTTTCAAGTTTCAGAAGAGAAATTAAATGCCTAGGGCTCAGCAAAAGTTGAACGGAACAATAACTAGAGGAATAACCAGAGGGAAGGGCGATGACACCTGAACAAGATGGCGGCGACTGGGTGGACGGCAGTGACTGGATGTGCTACTGGCGTGGGGAGTGAGAAATGAAGGCGATGGGGACTGACGCCTTTTGTTTTGGTACTGACGGCCAACTGGCTATGACATTTTTGAAGTTCTCAACATAAGACCGCATGCGACAGATAGGCCCTATTAATTTTTTAATTCTCTTTCTTGATAGGCCTCTTGGGAATCCTTAGTTATCACTTCTTTTCTCGATAGGCCTCTCGGGAATCCATGGTTATCACTTGGAGGGATGTTAACACATAAGACCACATGCGGTAGATGGGCCCCCATCACACGAGTAATTTCTTCTCTAGCTCCGGCCCCATCTTTCAAAATCGAGAACTTTTTAATTCTCTTTCTCGATAAGCCTCTCGAGAATCATTGGTTATCAGGCATAAATAGCAAAGGTAGTTTCATAAGAAACAACATTTGGTTCATCAAAATAGTACTTCACATGCTACCAACATCAGCAAGCAAAAGTTTAATAAAAGAAAAACCATTCATTATTACCTGGTATAGTAAGCTTCCGACACTGACATAATTGATAATTTTCCAGGTTGTACCAGCAGGAAATCTATGGCAAAACACCGGTGCCTGCATTTTCCTCATCTAGTTTTACCTAATTTGATCAAAATTTCACGTCAGAAAAAATTTGATAAATGGGAAATAACAAATTTTGATTCTTAGCTCACCTTTCTCCTACATTTAGGAGCCCTGGATATAGGCAGCACATAAAAACCATTGTACCGTGAATTTGTCTTCCCTATTCTGCTTGAAACTTTTGTCTGTAAAGTTCTTGTCAAATTTTTATGACCCTTGTCATTCTCGTCGTTGCCATCAGCATCCTAACCATCTGATTCGTTGGCACGTATGGTAAAAACCTCCAAGTGATCAGCTGTAGGGGTGTTATGACCATCACCATCATTGCCATCAAATGTGGTAGATGTATCAGCTGGAAGGATGGTCGATGCATTAGCTGGAAGGATGTTAGGCGTTTCCGTTGCCATCAAGTGATCAGTTGTGGCCAAGTGATCAGTTGTAGGGGCATTATGACCATCACTATCATTGCCATCAAATGTAGTGGATGTATCAGCTGGAAGGATGTTAGGCGTTTCCGGGGCAGGGGTAGCAAAGACCTCCAAATGATTAGTTGTGGGGGCATTAGCCATCTGTGATTGGCTGGCAGGTGCAGCAACAGCCTCCAAATTATAAGCCGCAGAGGTGTTAGGCATCACCATATCTAATAATCTTGCCTACCTCATATTCCAATTTGTTATACTTGAAATCAAAATAAAAGGGCTAGCTGCTTCACGCTTATGTGGAACCACGGTAAGCTTTGACATCTAATCCTCCTCTACAGTAGGCTCCCCATCAAAATATTGTTGGGGTGCCACCTGTGGGAGGTGGTGCACAACATATTCTCTCACCACAGCAGTGGTCCATGATCTACTTAGAGCCCTCTGCTGGGTATAGGGTTGAGGAGCACCATAGCTTGGTATGGCTGCCAAATCACCTAAGACAAGGGGGAAAATAAAAATGATTTTAAATAATTTTTTAGTGCATTTGAAAAGTTCTAGTGGTAAGTTTCAGGGGATAAGAGTGTAAACGTTACCTCACTAGGATCCAACTCTGAGAAGAGCGTCAATAACTGTTCCACACTCGGACGACACTTACCATCAAAAAAACAAGAACTTCCTATTTTCACCACCCATTCTAACATGAGCGGAAAGGATTGTACGTCCGAATGCTACAACTTATCAAAACGAACAGGGACCACTTTTGGGATGTGGGTGATCATAAATATCTACAAAAAAAAAAAAGAGGAACAAATTAAACATTCAAATTCGAAATAGTTATAAAAACAAATAAATATCTTTTTAAAAAATATAAAATTAAGAAAGACATTAAGGAGATTACTAATAACCCAAACACACAACCAAATAGGTTAGTGTGTTTATCTTCTTTGCAAGCTTTTAAACTTGCATGAAGATTTACCCAGCTTGCAACTCCCCAAGCATAGGATTTTATTTACTCTACCTCCCTAAGAAAATTGACAAACTTCTTGTGAACTTTGGATTTCCCGACTTCCTGAAGACTATGCTTCCTATGCCGAGGAGGGCTGCTGCTCTACTTGCGCGATCCACTGTCTCCTTATCAGCATCCTCATCAACAGTATTGATAAAATTGATCAAACGTTGGATGCCAACAAAATTACCCTCCAAGGGAACCCCAACAAGTGCCACAACATCTGCTGCTTGTAGAGTTAGGGCAGTCAGCTCAAATACAACTGGTTTATCATCAATTGGTAAACCAGTTATCATCAACACATCTTCCAGGCCAAAATAGAGTTTATTTTGGCCAATTTGGAAGGCCCCGGTTTCAACTTCGTACGCCTCTATCAGTGCAGCAAGAAGGGATTTAATATAAGTCATCTTTGTTCTGTGTTCAAAGATGCACTCAAATCCGGACCCCTGCAGCTTTTCTTTGATTTTTCAGTTGAGGTCGACCTTGTGATAATGAAAAACTAACTCCCTAGGAGTTATCCAACTACCATCACCTAGAAATTGAACAAGTCATTAAAGGATGTATCAATAATCAATAATCAATCATAATAATTCAATAATAACAATAACAGTTTCAGCATTTTAAACTTACTAACCAAGGGAGGTGGATTTTTGAGCAATCAAGACTTAAAGATATGGCGGTCTCTTATTATAAGAATCTGTTTGGTAGTGAATTCTTCTCAGAGATCTAACAATTTTAGCATTTTAAACTTACCAACCAAGGGGAGTGGATTTTTGAGCAATCAAGACTTAAAGATATGGCAGTCTCTTATCATATGAATCTTTTGTTTAGTAGTGAAACCTGCTCAGAGATCAATCTATCTACTTCAATTGGATTTTCTAATATCAATGAAAAAGACAGAGACTTTTTGGCAGCAAGACTAGAACATGCATTCAAGAAGACCAATTCTCTGTCATGTATTTGAGAATTGGTCTTCTTGAACATGTGTTCAAGAAGACCAATTCTCCATCATGTATTGGAGAATTGGTCTTCACGAATTCTTGAGGAATAGTAGTAAAACGTAGGATCTTCTTGAACATTTATTCAAGAAGAGCAATTCTCCAATACATATTTGAGAATTGGCCCTCTCCTTGAATCTCAATTTTTGCCGATTACTTAGCAATTTAAACTTACCAAAACAAGGTGGATTTTTGAGCAATCAGGACTTAAAGATATGGCGGTCTCTTATTATAAGAATTTGTTTGGTAGTGAATTCTGCTTAGAGATCTAACAATTTCAACATTTTAAACTTACCAACTAAAGGAGTGGATTTTTGAGTAATCAAGACTTAAAGATATAGCGGTCTCTTATTATATGAATCTGTTTAGTAGTGAAATCTGCTCATAGATTAATCTATCTACTTCAACTGGATTTTCTAATATCAATGAAGAAGACAGAGACTTTTTGGCAGCAACACTAGAACATGCGTTCAAGAAGACCAATTCTCCGTCATGTATTTGAGAATTGGTCTTCTTGAACATGCGTTCAAGAAGACCATGAGTTTCAACAACAATATTTCTCACATTAAAGTAAAATAATAGCTATATTACAAAATTAAAAAGTAAAATTCCTATAAGAAAGAAAAACTTGATATTTTTGTTACGAAAGAAAAGCATACTTATGAAGAAGAGTAATTGATTATAGTGATGATAAAGTTTCAAAAGATTAATGATAGCGTTAATTTATTGCATAATTTCATTATAGATAAAACTTTTGGATGTTGTTATCTTGTTAATGAATGTTTTAGATGTTCTTGGATGTTGATGGATATTTATATATGATGATATTTTGTATTTGTGACTTAATTTTATTCATATTTATGTCTTTTATTAATAATTTCATTGGTTTGTTTTCATTTTTTTGATAAAAAAATGAGAAATATTAAAAAATAGTATTTTTTTCCTTAAACGGGCCAAAAGCCCGTGGGCCGGCCCTGGCTCGTTAGCTTGAAGGCTGGGCCTAGCAAATTGGGGTATTTTTGAAATTTTAACCTTGGATGGCCAGCCCTTTTGAGCCCACCAGCCCTGGAGGGCCTGCCCCGGGCCAGGCCGGCCCTAATTCCCACCTCTATATCTGACCTATTGTTAGGTAGACTAAATGAATGAGACGTAAAGGATTTCTGTGACTTGCTAGAGCACACCTCACAAAAAGGCCCTGATTTTAAAAGGAAAGTGGCTGTTTTTCAAGATTTACACAAGCTAACAAGCCAGGTATTTCATTACTGGAAATTTAAGATTTGTAAGGGCATTATTAGAAATTATCTTGTTCTTCTTGAAACTGAGTAGGCCTTCATGATAAGTTGGATAGATTTGATTAAAATATTAGAGAAAATATATACGCATGCTCATTACTTAGGAAGTTAATATATAAATCTTGATTGTTTGAATAGACAAAAAACTTAATAGAAAAATTAAATCAAATTAAAATTATATAAATAATAATTAAAAAAACCGGGCTATACTAGACTGGACCAACTGGTCTGAGGGGCCAATCCCTAGTCTAGTCCAGCCTGATGAGACTAGTTCGGTTCAGTTTGGTCTAGTCTTGTTTCGGGCCAATTTTTTCTGGACCGGACTGGACCGAGTTTGCTCGGGTTGGATCAGACCATACCAGACCACTGTGTTTTTGCACAGCCTTAGTTATAATGTTCATTTGCCACAAACATATTGTCATTGTGTGGAAAGCAATTAACCAATTTAGATGGGACATAATGAGGTTGCTCATCATTATGAGGTTTATTCACCACAATGTTATTTCTGTTGGAGATGAAAATTATGGTATTGGATGTTAGCTGGCTAGCAACATATTTAAGAGAAGAATGTCTAAGTGTCTCTAATATTGTTCGTCCACTAAATTTTTTTCATTCATAGACATGTGACCAATTATTAGGTAGAGTATATGTTTGAGGTGTGAAGGATTTCTGTGGCTTGGTCGAGCACACTTGCCTAGAGTATTACATATGGAGTATTGTTACATCGAGCACAGAGACATCGTCACATTCTACATATACAAAAAGTAAAATAATAGCTAGACTGTAAAATTTAAAAGTAAAATTCCTATAAAAAAGAGAAACTTGATAGTTTTGTTACAAAAGAAAAGTATACTTATGAATAAGAGTATTTGATTATAGTGTTAATGAAGTTTCAAATGATTAATGATAGTGTTTATTTGTTGCACATTTACTCCGGAACGAGCTTGAAAAGGTTTGGGACTATGCTTAGAAATGGCAAGGGCCTTAGAGAATCTGCTTTAATGTGCCAGGTGATCCTCATCTCTTCTGATTATTTTTGAGCCAAAATATATAAGTAATTTTACACTATTTAAAATTTGTATATATGACTAAAACCATTAAAAATATTTTAATAAGCATGTTAAACCACAAATATAAGTAGTCTTTATATAAATATTTTTTACTTTCAGTTCTTATATTAGTTTTATTTATTTAAGCAATGGTGGATCCAGCCGAAAACATAAATTATAACAGCTAAATATTAAATATTTCTTGTAATTAAAATCTTTTAAAATATTAAAATAAATATTTACAACATAAAAAAATTTATTTAAAGACTACTTATATTGTAATTTTAAATTTTTTATTAAAATATTTTGAAGGTTTTAATTATATATACAAAGTCTCAAACACTGAAAAATTATTTATATATTTTTTGTCTAAATATTAGTAATAAGATATGATGATCTATGAAATTTTCTTGGAAAAACATTCTAATTCCCACACAGCAAGATTTAACGCAGAGACGAATATGAAATAATAGTTGTTGTCGTTGTTGTTTGGTAGATTTGAACCTTCAAAGGATGAGTTGAAAGGAACTGGAAAATCCGAGGGGAAAGAGATTGATAAAGTATGCTTTGTTATGAGGTTTAAATGATAATAAAATTTAAAGGAAAAAATAAACATTTTTGGACGCCAAATTCTGAAAAAAAAAAGGGTAGGTGAATAATATATTTTTCATTTTAAAAAATTAAAATGTATTTAGCACTAAATATTTTTTGAGATGAATCTTGCACCTTGATAAATTTTAAATGGAACAATCTCACCCTTGGTTAACAGCTCCACAAATGTCCGTAATCTCTCTTCTGAAAAAGCTTCAACAACAAAAGTCCCCTTCCCTCTTCTCCCTCCATAGCCACCATGACCGCTTGACCGTCAAGGTCGCCATCATCGAAGCTAGTGTCTTCGGCCCCGTCGCAGATCAGGAGCTTCAACGAGAAAGGTCATTGAGTCTTCGCGTCTGTTTGGATTGACGGTGAAAGAAGAAGCTTATTTCCAATATAACTTTTAGAAGAGCAAGATTGGGTAAAAGTTAAATTGGATAAGATAAATTGTATATGGACTGGAGTTTCAAAAAGTTATTTTATAAAGATGAGATTGGTAAAAAGTTGTTTGGATTATGACTGAGTAAAAGTAAGTTTGTTTGCAAAATTACCAAAATGGATATGAGTTTTAATAAATAATGAAACATGATTAAAAAAATAATTTTACATAATACTCCTCCTGTCCTTAATATAAGACCCATTTAACTAATTTGATTAGATTAAGGAAGTTAGGTAAGTTAGTTAATTATAAGAAATGTGACATGTTTTTCCTAAAATACCATAATCAACTTTCTTAATACCCCATCTTCCTTTTCTACTTGATCATGGTTGAGAAAGTATCCAAAAGGGTAATTTAGAGAAAATTGATAAATATGAGAAATGGGTCTTATATTTAGGACCAAAACCAACTCAATAATTGGGTCCTATATTAAGGACCGGAGGAGTACAATGATATTAAATTAATTTAATATAAAGAAGTGAAATTTAATGAGTGCATTAAATTTTAAAACTTTAGAGAAATCATAAAAAATAGTATTTTAAATATAAAGTGAAATGTGATTAAAAAAAATGAATTTACATAATACAATGATATTAAATTAATTTAATATGAAGAAGTAAAATTTAATGAGTGAATTAAATTTTAAAATTTAGAGAAATCATAAAAAAAATATTTTAAATATAAAGTGAAACATGATAAAAAAAACAATGAATTGACATAATACAATGAATTTAAATTAATTTAATATGAATAAGTGAAACTTAATGAGTGAATTAAATTTTAAAACATTAGAGACATAAAAAAAATTATTGCAAATATAAAGCAAAACATAATTTGAATGGATAAAAATGTTTTGAGCTGCAATTCATTATATTGTGACAAGGTGAAATGAAATAATATTACATAATTAATTACCCGATAAGCTATGGATAATTTGGTCTCTGATTGCATCACGGACGCGATTCATATGCGATGAAGACTGTGATATTACATTTGAAAACGATGGTCGACTAGCTTCAACCTGATCATGTTCACCAACTATATTACCATTTTCAGCTTCTACGAAAAAGGTGTCGGAACTTGAATGTCTTCTTGTAAGGTTATGAATTGCTATAGTTGCACAAACCATGTACATTTGTGTTTGGAAGTCGTAACTATGCATATTTCGTGAGATTTGAAATCTATTCTTCCAAACACCAAAAGTTCTTTCTATTGTGCACCTTAAACTGGAATGATAATAATTGAAAGCTTCATTACTATTTCTGAATCTTACTGGTCGTCAGAAGTCTGGAAGGTGGTGGCGCTTAGATCTGTATGGACCAAGATATACATTTGGCGTTGGATATCCCACATCAACCAAGTAATATTTTCCTAATAATTCATGAAACAATTTGTGACATGGTGAAATGAATAAAAATATAAAATAATTAAAAATTAGTTTAATGAAAGCTTATAAATATATATCTAGAAGTGGATGAGGAAAATTTAGAGATAAATTTGTAATAGCATTGACAAATACACGAGCATCATGTGGGAATCCCTTCCATCCTACCAACACAAAAGTGAAACACATATCCCAATCACATAAAGCCATGACATTCTGTATTGGAATTCCCTTTCTGCCAATAAATTTGTCTCGTTTTGTAGCAGGGACAACACAGGGTATATGAGTGCCATCAATTGCTCTAATTGCATCCTTAAAAAATGGATAATAACGTGGATCATTCTCAATTTTTCTATGAGTTTCACAAAATATAGGATCTCCAGGTCAAATAATTCCCTCAATAGATTAAGGCAAGCTTGCATTACATTGTTAAACCGCCTACTTACAGTTTCCCTGAACGTTGAAATTGTTCCTGGATCATCTTATTGCATTGTCCATGTGCAACCGTATTTAAAAACATCATGACCATTTCTTCAATTCCTACATACTTAGACTTGCGTGAATCATGTTCCTTCAATTTAGCACATAAGAGGTGAAAAACACGTTTATCTACTCTAAACATTTCATGACATCGATCATCGTGACCTGCCAAAATGCTTTGCACCTATAAATTTCCTATCTGTTCACTAGTTCTGCAGGGTTGTTTAAACATGTACATTTCACAATAATAACCTACCAATGCACCCACTACTTCATCTTATGTTAATTCATTATTAATAATTGATAATCGTGTTGAATAGTCATCTATATTCCCTTCATTCTACCATGAATCGTTATTCCAATTCCATAAAGTATTTTCATTCCATGGTGATTCATCATTCCAATTGGCCATTGTATAATTAACCCTGTGATTGTGATAAGAAAGTGTAAGCATTATAACTAGGAAGTAAACATTTTTCATGCTGTAAACAGATAAACCAAACACATAAATGACAAGTAAAAAATCATCATGAATATATTTCATACTCATTAATTAAGTTCCTACAACAAGCCACATCAGTTCATGTAAAACAAAAATCAGTTCAAGCTAACAAGTACAATAGCAACAATGAAATTAGTAAGTCCTCAACTGCAGGTCCTTTCCATGTGTTTGGGTCTTGTGCTACCAGTATCAACCACCTCAACAACTTGTGTTTATTATGCATAAGTGTCAAATAAGCTTGCCTAGCCCATCTTAACCGCGTAAGCATCTTAGCACATGCATAATGAAAATAAACCAATGAAATTACTAGTAAATGACATAAGTATGAATAAAATTGAGTCACAAATACAAAAGATCATTATATTTAAATGTCCATCAACATACAAAAAATCTTAAAACATCCATTAGACAAAACAAGTCAATTACATTAACATCTAAAGTTTCATTAAACGTAGACAAATGCTTTCACTAAAAAAAAAAAAGTGAACAAACACTATCATCACTATCATCAATTGTAAGAATATTTGATTGTACTTCACTAGTAATAGGCTCTTCTTAACTTCTAAAATATCAATGATTTCTTCTCAATACTATTTAGCTATTCTAGAGTCTAATATGTCTTTTTTTGTCTTTTTGAATTGAATTTTTTGCCTACCAATAAGTTTGTTTAAAAGTATCAATGTTAAGTTTGTTTTAGAGGTTTCAACTTAGCAACCATTGGGAATTGATTCTGTGTAGTTTACAAACAAGGTCTTATAATTAAGACCGAAGGTAGTATTTTTTTTCTTAGGCTTTAATTGTGAAAATCACTTTGCTGCACAGTCTCATGGGAAATCTAAAATATTTTAGCACCTTGGATTGATCCATAGTATGCTTTTAATGAGCTAACTATGTCATCCTCTTTTTGTTTTTGTTCAGGATGGTCTTCTTTGGTTTTGCCTTGCTTACTTGCCTAACTCTATTTAAATGTAGAGTAAAAATTTTAATATAGTCACTATAGAAAAAGTACTAACTTATTTATTAAAATTTTATAACATATATATAAATTGATACGTATCTGTTGTTTCAATCATTAAAATTTTTGTTTTAATACAGGGAATATATTTTGCTTATTTTAATATATATTGTTGGATCAAATACATACAAATTTGAAATCTGATTTAGGTTATGGAGAATATATTTTACTTATTTTAATATTATTAGAGACTGAGGTGTGAGCTGAGAGTGAGTGAAAGGTTGAAAATGAAACTTAAAGAGAGAGAATGTGTAAAATATTAGGGACTTAAGTTAGGATCAAGAAAAAAAAATATAAATTAAGAAAAAAATTACCGTAAGCGGGCTTAAACATGCTAGCCCTTTTATTTTTCAGCCTTACAGGGCTAGCCTTTTCAAGTCCAAGTTCCCTTTAGAGACCCAAAATTACAAGTCCAGTTTTCAACTTAAACAGGATCGGCCCGTTTTTCCGGCTCTAGTTGTGAGGCTGATGGTGCGTACATATAGTCTCTCGAAGCCATAACATCTTTGAATATTTTTATAAAATCTAATACAAACTTCAACTTTTGATGTCTAAATTTCTTAAAATTGGGGTTCACCTACATTAACATAATTAGACAGAATCAAACAATGTCTAAACTAATATTTGAAATTAAAACTCAACCAACGTAAATAGTTACAAGTAATTTTCGTTGCCACTACTCATCGGAGGCCAACACCCTATTTGTCGCTGCATCATAACCAATGCCAATCTCTCTAGACATCAGTTGTCCCCACAACTTTCAATATTTTCTCAATATGTCAAATCTATTCTTTAGTTGTTTTCTGTCATAATTTTTCCCACTCCTTTCCTTAAAATTCTTTTCAATTTTGCTCCAACCAAGCTCTGTAAACGATGTTTCTTGTCATTCCTTTTGCAGTATTTGTTGGACACAAATATCGATAAGAATTTTAGTTGTGTAAGGATCCCATGTCGTTTTTCCTTTATCATGATCCATTTTTCTATCCAAAATAATAAGTATAAGACTAACTCAAGCAATCAAAGAACAACCATTACTCAAAAAAAATTTTACACATCAAAGCACAAATTATGTTGCAAGAAATCAAGAGGAAATATGATCCAAATATAGAAATTTGATAATAATATATACATAATGGACCTAAAAGCTCACAAGGTCAAGATTTAAGTCTCAACAACAATTTCTCTAGTTCTACTTCATGTGAGACCATTCCCAAACGCGCACACACGCATATATATATATATATATATAACCTCGTTTATCATCAAAAAAATACAAAAATGTATACCAACTTTGATGAATAACCTCTGAATTTTTCCCTTTTGAAATAATCCGAGTATTTGAAATTTGATGCATCATTTTAGCCTCTTACGTCTTTAGCTGAAATTTCAAGGAAATTGCCCAGATAGCAGAAAGGGTACATAGTTTCTTCTGCTTAAATGCAGGCATCCATCAAATATTTATGTTTAGCTGCTTTAGGTATTTTAAAAAGAATATATTAACCATGAGGATTTTTATAATCTATATACAGGATTCAAAGTCAGATCACATATGAAATTTTTAAACTTGCAAGATACACCTCTATATTAAGTAATGGAAGGTACAAGGGGAAGGCAGAAACAGTGGTGACAAAATAAAGACAAAGGTGTTTATAATTTAAAAGAAATATCTGCCTTCCCTATCACAATTTAACCCCTCAGAGCACGTATTTGTAAGCATTATGGTTCAAGCAGATCATGACACAAGCCCGGGATTTAAAAATTTCAACATAATTACTCGGGTAACTATTCACTGTTTAATTTCCAGATTACAGGTCCAACTTCAAAAATTTATAACTAATTCCATAAAAATCGTATTAGGGTGTTCTAAAATTCTACAGAAAGCTATTTTGATGCTCTTTAAGGAAAAAATATCCAATTAGACTTATCCTTGCCCAATTTGTACATTTTAATCAATAAATATTACTGCTCATTTCATAAAATCTGAAACTTCCAGATTCTGTGGCTCAACTTTGGAAATTCGTATCTCCTTGTGTACACATCCAATTGAGGTGATCTACCTCTCATTTTAAAGCTTGAGTCTACCAAATCTTGTGACTTAAGTCATTCGTTTGATAGGTCAAACTAGAGTTACAAACTCACTGCTCCAGGACCTATGTTTTATCTCTTAACATCTCTTTATTTTAATTCTTTTTATTTTTTTGGCATACATAACATGGGCTTACTCTTTCCCATTCATGCTCATACACTTTCATTCATGCCATAAATATTATAATTAAATACATGGCATCATTAGCATCCACAACATAAATTACATAATAGGAGAATTACACATTGAATGATAATATCATTCATTAACATGAACAATTCTCCACTTTCTTCTCCTTGCTTCTCATGCCATTATTGCCCATTGATGATTGACCTAAATGGTTGGTTAGGAAGGGGGTGAGATTTGGGAGAATCTCAGTAGCAAACAATACCATATTAATCATGCTAGATGGATACTAATGCACTACACGTAACTTGTTTATTCTCTTGTTAATTAATGACATATTGGCATGCTCAAAGCTAACTTCTTGATGCATGGCCATGGAGACATAATCTACTCATCATGAATAGCAATTACAGCAGCTAAAACATGTTACAATAACATTCAATAACATGTACACGGCAACACACAAGTATACAACATCAAGCAATGATAATAGGTAAGTTCACTACCTTGCACCTCAAGCTTTCCTCTCACTTTTCCTTTGATTCCCTTGACTTTCCAACCATGTGGGCATTCGGTTAACATCACCAAACATCCTCTTGGATGTTCCAAAGGTCCTAAACATAGTCACATGATCATACAATCTATTAGGACCAAGAGATTACATAATATTCAAGACTACCTCTCTTGAACCTCAACCCTTTCTCTTGGTTTTAGGGTTTTCTTTCTAGCTTTTCTAACATAAATCTCATCATTTTCCATCCTTAAGATCCATTTCTTATCAATTAGGACCACTTTAGATGGCCTTAGATTCAAGAAGATCAAATTTGAAAATTTTGGTTTGCGGGTACTGTTCACGAAGAAAACCCAGAATTTTTGCTCAACTTTGAAAATTCATAATTAATTCTAGAAAAATCTAAATTGAGTGGTTCTAAGTCTCACTGAAATCTTCTTAAGTTAAATTTGCAAGAAAAATAGTTTTAGGAACCAATTCTATTCTGAACAGTACTGAAATTGTATGGAACTCGACACCCTTTCAAATGTTCAACACTGTTTCCAGATTTCAAACCCCAACTTTGAAAAATCATCATAAATCATACACATATCCAAATAAAGTCTTCTACCCATGGATTTAAATCTCACAGAGTATACTTTAAGCATGCAAAATTTTAGAGTCATATACGCACAGTAAGCATTCTAAATAGGCATCAAATCAGATGCTACAATCATCACATACCTTGATCTTGAAGCTTGAACTTAGGTGGACTTTCTCTCACTAGAACTGGCTCTTTCTCTCTCTAAATGCAAGAGCGGCAGAGTTTTCCCTATAGTTCCTTGCTTGGCCGAAATATGAGGGGAGGGAGTGCCTATTTATAGCCAAAAATTTGGCTTAAATGGACCAAAATGCCCTTGGTGGCTAATAGAAAGGGTAAGGGCAATCTTGGAACTTCAAGTTGACTTTTACATCATCATTGCATCATCTTCTTGCATCATGCTTACCTCAACCTTCTAGAAGATACCAAGTGTCATAAAAGTGGTGGAGGAAAAGGGAGATTAGATCCTAACCGTTGGATCAAACTTGTTTCCTAAGTTTCCTCCGAATTTACTTGGCCCACATTTCTCCGGCTTTCTTTATGGCCTTCCGGAGCTCAGAAAATTATTTTGTCTACTCCATAAATTCCCTTTAATTCTAGAGAATATCTATAAATTTTCTTAGGCCATAACACTTCCTTTAAGCCCTGCATAAAAATTCATTTACTAAAATACCCTTTTATCGGCATAATCGGCTTTTTAATTTATGAAATCCATTCCACTGGCCTTTTGGTTGCAGGACTAATTTTATAAATTAGTAAAAACTTTCAACCATTTAATCTCATTTTTGTATATATTTTTGAGGTCTCTTGCTATTTTAAATAATTACCTCAAACAGTATACTTTTTATCGGCCATAACCTCATAAATTCTATTTAAGCTGCCTCAGGGGTATTTTCATCTTTTCTCTTCACAGAAGAGTCTTAGAATATTATTTCCCATTTTCTAAGATTTTCTTGGAATTCTTTGTATATTTTTTCATTTTTACCCCTTCTGGTTATAACTTTCAGAATTTACAGTTTCGTCCCTGCTTGGACTTAACTTCATACAATCCTCTCTTTGAGGTTCCTAACTTAACCTTTGACTTGTATCTAGCCTCTTTTCTCTTTTTGGGCCTTCAAGACTTTACTGGAGCCTCTAACTTTGATTACACTTTAGCCCCTTAAAACTTTCATTTTGCAGTCTAGTCCTTGAAACTACTTTGACTTCCTTTCTCATCTTTGGGACTTCTGCTCAAAAAGAGTCTAGTAGCCTATCTAATTCAGGCTATTTCTAGTACTTCTAGGCCCAAAAGTTCAGATGTTACAGCAAGGGATACATATATTCATCATTGATGGACAAAACTGTGAGAGGAATGGTTCTTGCATATAAAAAAGTGTTTGGAAGTGATGAGAACAAAAATACAAACAAGAACAGGGAGCCAGATTTGGAGCAATAAAAGCTAACAAAAGTTAATTCAGTATTGTGGGTCTTAATTTCTCAAAATCAAAACCCTAGCTGATGCTAACTTGTCTGCTCACGCTGCTTTTTACTTCTTTACTCAACATGCTTAATAAATAAATTAATTAATTAACAAAGTATACTACTTGTAGTATCAAATAAATAAATAGATAAAAATTCTTTTTTTAAATCTGAAGAGAATAAATGTTGGGGAAGAGAGATATGGGTTGTGTGCTTCTCTAGCTCTGCTCACTCTGTCTAATTATCAGCCGTTTCTATATTTTATCGATTTCCATTTCATTCGTCTCTACAAAAGGGTATGCCATGTCTCAATGATTCCTTTTTTACAGTTAGTCAATTGGGTCTTGCTCTTTCATGAACTGCGTATATCAGTTCTTCATAAGAATTGCTGAGCTAGGATAACAACATTAAATTTCTGTCTGAGATTCATTGAATATATAAGAGATTCATTGAATATGTATATAAAAATTGCTCTTTCATGGAATCCCGTCATGCACACACACACACACACTGGCATTCTCTTATTCCCTCGTGATCAAGGATTATCAACTCAAAATAAATGTTGAGTTTTACGTTGACAATTTACCAATAAACAAAACTTCACCACCAAAATGTGGTCCATGCTCTTTGTTATTTTGCCCGAAATAGGAATAGGGAAGAAAAGGCATTGGCAACAACAGGAAGACAAAAAACGGGGAAGAACAATGGGAAGGATGTCGACAGAAACAAAGCTCAGCCAAAATCCCAACAACAACAGTTTCTACCAACAAATCCATACTTCGATTACATCATATCAACTCCATATAACCAATAAAAATCAACACTTTCATTGGTCATTACATGCAATCAGCACATATAGGAGAAAACAGAGATCCTACCCACCTGAACCAGATCGGCGACAATGAGCTGTGACAGAGGTAGATCGGTTCAAAATTATGATGATTCATTTAGAATTTTTCAAATTTAAATGACTTCTTAGAGTTTTTCAAATTCAAGTGTCATTTTTTGAATTTTTTCTAAAATAAACACAGAATTAAGTTAATGTGCAATAACTAAGTTTTACTTTCATAAATTTATGTTGATGTCAGATCTGTTCTCTTGATTTACTTTCTAACCTTAATTAATGTCTGTTAGTTTAAACTTCTTTTGACTCCTTTTAAGACCTCTGTTTGTAAAATATTTATGTTTAATAGCATTTTGTCCTTTTATTTTTTTTATAAAAAAAAAACTGGCTTAGCCTATGGGTTCTGTGCAAAGCAGTACACTTGGGGAAAAGCACAAGAAGGTGGAGCTGAATAATAAAATATCATAGTAAGATAACAGATGACTCTTAATTAGCCTTTACATATCACATTATCTCTTATATTCTTAGCTCACAACATAGTGGATGTTATAACTTTTTTTCATGTACCCAAAATTAATCTTATGAATCAATTACAGACAAATCTATTTCCAAAATTATAATTATAAATTAATTTGATCCAAAATCTATTGTCCCACTGTTAAGAAAAAAATGCGAGAAGGTGAAGGTGGATGATAAAATATCAGACTAATTAAATATAACGGCAAAATAGATATAATTTTTTTTTCTATTTTAGCCTTGACCTAACCACATTATTATTCAAACACTGCGAAAAAGGAGCAGTAGTCTAGTACTGCGAATATTGCGACGCAAATAATATTGATGCACTCTTTAATAAAAAGCAGTCAATAAACTATCTCTGAACTTTATTATAAGAACTAGTTAACTAATTTGAATAGAATAAAAAAGTTTGTTAAGTTAATTATTTGTAAAAAATATGTGTTGTTTTTTTATAAATACCCTTACTAATCAAGTTTATTAGCCAAAACTATTATTATTACAAGAATCATCTTGAAAAAAAGCCAATAAATATGAGAGACGAACTGAGTTGGCATCTTATATTTAAGATCAAAATAAAATTTAAACAAATTTTTATATTAAAAACTGAAATTAGTATCTCACATACCATTGGATCTTGAAGACGGCGGCAAAGGAGCCAAAGAAGGAGGGGGTTTGGGGCGAAGGAAGGGAGAAGAGGGGCAGAAGTTGGGCCAGGGGGTGTGAAAAGGTAGATGGGCCTGGGAGCACTAATGCCGGCCCAATTGAGGGGGAGGGTGGGGAAAGGGAGGAGGGACCACAAGATCCCCAATGTTGTTGTGCGCTTGGCATGTTATTCTGGTCATCCTCCTCCCACCCCAATTGAAAATGCCAAAGTTAGTTGATCCATTAATTATTATTTCATTTGTAACTTAGTTGATTAAAAGAGCCAAATGGTTTCTAATCAGGGACATTATTACATATCAAAATAGAAAGAAGCTTATGAGGGACATCCTTAATTAGCAGCGCCAAATTAATCAGATTGTTTCATTATCCACTAATTGATATTCAGTTCTTGTATAAATAAACCATCAATGGCAGAGTCAGATCCTAAGGCAAGGGTGTGACCGTGTAAGGCAAATTACCTTAAAAATTAATTTAAGAAATTTAGAATAATTGTATCAAAGCTTAATAGGTAACGGATTATTTTTGCCAAAAAACATTATTTATAAATATTATTAGTAAACGAAAAGCTGTCCAGGAATCACCCATCACAAAAGGAATTTACCTATGTCAGTTCTGTTGTCAGCAACGTCATTAACTAAAATCTGAAAAAGATAGCCTTAAATAGTACTCCTTAAAGGGCAAAAACGCCAAATATTATTATTTAAAATAATAAGATAAGTTATTAAAATTATTAATCATGACTTGGATTTAAATAGTGTTCATTTTTGCATTAGGGAAAAAAAAAGGATACTAAAGACGAATGTACGTGCACGCTAAACAAACCCAGCACAAGACTCTGTAATGCAAATGTTCTTATCAATAATTATATTGTCCAAGAATTTCCGAAGGCAGAAACCATGCGAATGTGGAAGGAAGTTAAATAATTAGATTTCGTACCCTTCATCAACCAGTTGTAAATCAACTCTATGGTAGTCATGAGAATTCAAATCCACAATGACTGAATCTACCATCATCAACAAAAGGAGTAACCGAAGTTAAAGAGTGAAGTGGAATCTTATATTCATGATCCGTTATTATGAACTTGCCGGTGTTGTTAACGATTCTGAAATATGTAATACTGCATATTTTTCCTTCTTGTAAATTTCTCAGGCTATCTTGAGCCAATGATCCTTTGACAATAGCGTGAATTCGATTACCCTGCATTGAAAAAACACAAGGCTTGCAAATTTCAGGATGTTTAAAATATAAGAACAAAGATCGGAAAGTTAATTGCATTAAGTGCAATATAGAAACAATGATTGGCATGCAGGCATTTTCATCTTGAAGGATCATTTGAATAGAAGGCGTTGACGAGAACGAAAACAGAGACGGGACCAGCCACATTCTAATAATTCTCACAATAACTATCCAGTTTTTACAGAAAGAATCGATATCACGGAGAAGATTATACAAAGGGGCCATGGAAGAAATTCTTTGAACATTCACTCCAGGTGAATCAAGATTGGCAAATGTATTCACAACCATAACAGCGAGATAGAAGACTGTAAAAGCCTATTGATCATTTTCAGTCTTGATACGCACCCGGAAAATTCTGTTCAGTATCAAAACAGTTGGTCAATAACTCACGTAACAATTTAGTTAAATAAAAGGTTGCGTGTTTTTCACGCATATAGTGGTATACTACCTTCAATTCTTAATATAAGATCTTGTTTGATTTTTATTTTGGTTCTAAGTATAAGACCGCAATCTACTTTATCTCTTATATTTATCTATTTTTTTAAGATAGTTTTTCTAATAATGATAGTTCTAGCATTAGCAAGGATATTTTAAGAAAAAACAACACCTATTTATTACAAATAACTAATTTAATTTATTTTCTTAATCTGCTCAAATTAGTTAACTAGCTTTTATATTTAGGATCGGAGATAATACATTATTTTGTTTAGAGTATGATAAAATATAATTGAAGTGAAAAAAAAGAGTTGGTCAGGAGATATTAGTGATTATTACTTTTAAATTAATTTTGATTTGATGCTGCAGTCAATCCATACATTCTCACTAATGTGTGACCTGAAATCTATCTATTTAAAAATACAGAAAAGAAAAGTATATATTTAGATCTAAGATCGTAACCGCACAAGAAATATTATATACAGTTTTATTTCCAACTAAACATAATGGTGTAACCACTCTATGGAAAGGATATGCATGGTTATAATCATGGGTTACAATGAAAGTCATGGAGAGAATAATGTTTATTTTGGAGGATCATAAAAATTGCAATTACATAAGAGGATAAAAAATCAACATATAAATTTAAAAATGCTAAATTCCACATGGCTAAATTAAGCCTCATACATTACCTCCCCCGCATTCTATTTTTAACAGAAAATAAAATTTATCCTACAAAAAATTCAAAGGAATTATTTTTAATTCTTATAATAAATTTCAGTGAGTTGTAAAAACAAAAATTCCATATAATATTATTAATTATTTACAGTCGCGACAGAAATAACTTTTTTTCTGAATAAGTATTCTGTGAAGAATACTTGTGGGTAAACCAAAAATATCTTAGTGTATAAAAAAAATTTCTTCATATAATTCCATAAACTATTTTTTAAAAAAATAATTTTTGGTTCTGCTCCCAAACTCCAGATTCCTCCTGATCATTTGCACTTATAGGCAAGTTGCCAACGTTTTGTTTTGGCCATATGTGCTCGTGTTTACGTCGTATGTAATGTGGGTGCTATCTTGACCTTTGTGTGTGGATTAAAACCTATTAAAATGTAAGAAACAATTATAATTTGGAATTTAATAATTTCTCAATTTTTTAATGAAATTTTCCCTTGAAACTTCTTTCCTAGTGTTCTCTGCATAAAAAGTGGAGATGAGTTAATTAGACTAAGAAGGGCAGGAGAAAAAAAAAATAGAAGAAGACTTAATGAAACAGTACTCTGAGCACGCAATGATATGTCCAATTAGATTTTTTTTTTTTTTGAAACAAAAAGAAGAAGAAGAAACAATCCTATAGGAGCGCTTGGAGTGCTACAGGCTTTACTTTCTTTTTATTCTTTAAATATTAGTACTTTTTAAAAACAATGCTACAGGATATATTCTTACTATTATTTTTTAAACATATTAAGTTCATGTAGCGCTTTCTCAAGAGCCACGCGTAATCATACTATTTTGTGCAAAAATTAAATTAAATAAAGATTAACTATAACATTTTGTTGGATAAATGTTATGAATCATTCTCATTTTTTAAAAATAAAATAATAAAATAATTAGCTGTAGCATTTATTTGAATAAACCAAGGTCATCATATTTTTTATTAAAAAATCAGATTAAATTAAATAAAGATTAGCTATAGCATTTTGTTGGATATGTGTTATGGATCATTCCTTTTTTCTTAATAAATTAATAAAATAACTTAGTCCTTGGATTTATTTGAAAAAACTAAGACATAAAATTGGCGCTACTTTTATAATATTTTGTAGTACTGTGATCTCCTAGAAATTAAATAATAATAATAATTAATATAAAAATAGGCAGGAACGCTGGTGGGAAAAACCAAAAAAGTGGGACGGAACAGAGCTACCAGTCTACTACGCAAATGCGCTAGAATCAAAAGTAAAATAAAAATCAAAATAGAAAATACCAAATTTTTATTGGGTCAAAGTGGAAGAACTTTGGGACCATGGGCCCCACAGGGCCCGCTTCTCTAATGCTGTGCCTGTGGGAACGCCTAGCAAATGCATGCACACGGCCTTCGAATTGCAAGCATATCTTATCTTCTGAAACACTCACTTTATTAACACTTTAAATTTGAATTTCATATTCATCATAAAAATACGTTAACTGTTTAAAAGATTGAATACTTAAATTTTTCTCTTGGAATAAAAAGAAAATGAAACCAAAATCATAAATAACAAGTAGTTTAAGCGAATCTTCCTAAAAACGACTTCCAGGAAAATCATTGCAACAGAATGTGTATTTATGAGGAAAAAGTAATCAAAACAAAATTATTGAAAAGGAATTCAACGAAAATCCGGGGATAACAAGAAAAGAAGAGAGGACGAAGAATTATGCACCTGAAACAGATACAAAGTGTTGGATGCAACTCGCATATATATTGAAATTGATCGATCAGATATGTGTTTGTTCACCAATAGAAAATAATGTATTGGGATGGCAAAAGCAAAAGCCTCGCAAAGTGGGATTTTCACCGTGGCAGCACCCTGGCGAGCTTGCCGGGGATTTATATTAACCTTGGCTTCCGGGCATGAGAGTTATATATTTGGGACAACTTAGATTGTGCTTATCCGCCTGCGTTCTGAATTTATATAAAAGATTTTTTTTATTATGAATTTTACTCCCTTGAATGCGAGGAAGAAGAGGCACAACAACTTAGAAAATCCCTATATTCATTTTTCCTTTATCGTCTCGATACCCATTTGCCTTCCTTTTCATCAATTGCTGATCTCTTTAGGTATGCATTTCTTTAACTTCCGTTCATTACCAGCTCATTTCCAGAACCCAAAGAGCTCGGCAAGTGTAGGAATATATTATAGACTACTCAACTCAGTTATATTATTGGGATGTAGTTGTTTATCTTAGGATTTTGACATCGATCCACTCTTATTCAACAATGGTGGTAACCAATTTTAAAGCTTCTTTCATTTCCATGAATATTCCTCTCTGTGCGTGCGTCTCTGTTGAGATGCTTTCCCTATTGCAGCACTGTTTCCTTCAAACTCTGTTCATCGCGTCGGATGGGCCTTCTAATTCCCAGATTCTCATTAGTTAAGACGATGTGTCCTGAATAGTGCTGAGGAGGGTTCTTCTTCTCGTCGCCATCTGAACAGCTAATCTTTCTCTTCCTTCCGCTTTTCTTCGTCTCCCAGTGAAGACAGTGTTGCGGCCGTCCGGTCGTGTGTGTTTGTGTGCCAGCCCCTTGCTTCTTGCTCTTTACTCTTACTCCCCACTCTCCTGCCAAAACTTCCCCCTTCCACCTTCTTCATTTTTCTCCTCTGATTCTCGTCTCTCTCCTTTTTTACAGTATAACCTCTCAAGATCTTCAGGATTCTGCAGAAAATCGTAGAGCTTCACTTGATTCCATGCTGCTTCTATCCCTTCATACTCTTACGCCATATTTGCAACTAACTCACACACTCACATATTAAGAAACACTAGATCTGTTCATTGATGATATCCCAAAAATATTATATTACTGCATTGTAGACAACATAGATGTTTCTCTAACTAATTTCTTACATTATATATGCAGGGCTATTCCTCGAGAAGAGGGATTTGAAAAACTCCATATAATATTAGGCGTTGCTGCTCAATGGCACTTCCCAGGTGCATCACCTTTTCAGGGACATCCAGCAATTATATGGATATATATCATATGTGTATCCATCTATGTCTTTACATTAGTGTTATCAGTGCTAGTTCAAGGTTATGTTAAGTTATATATCTTCACTGGCTATTGGACATCACTGTTCGTATACTTTGGCTAAAAAAAAAAAAAAGCATGGGATATATGGAAGAAGGCAGCATCATATGTGAAAACTAAGCGGGATGCAATTACTGGAGGCAATAATGATCCTGCAAACACAACAGGTGCCTAGAACCTATCCTTTCCTAAGACCTCCAATGTTTATTTTCTCCCTCTGGCAAATAAGGAGAAATGACTTCCTATGGTTGCATCTTATAATATAAAATATAAATCAATATTATCAAGAATGGTTTGGTCACATATATATGTGTGTGTGAACAAGAGGTACTCCGTTATTAGATTCAAAAAATGAAGGTTTTTGTTTGGGGAAAAGCCTTTATTTGAGTCTGCAATAAGGAGATTAATGTTCATTTATGTTTGTGTCTGATACACTTTATGTGTCATTGTGAGGCTAAAAACTCAAATCAATTTGGATAAATCCAAGAAAATAATCAAATAGTTGATGAATGTGATGAAGAAGAAGGCAAGATAGAAGAAGAATTGTATCCTAATTTTTCATTACGGTTTAATATGGAATGTGGAATGGATCAGTCAAGGGTCACTACAAAAAGACAAGCGATTAGTGACGGAGTTTAGTGATGGAATTTTATTCTGTCGCTAATCCCTCACAAATTTCCTTACTAAAATTAGCAACAGAATTCGTCACTAAATTAGTGACGAAAAATTTCCGTCACTAAATTAGTGACGGAGTAGAATTCTATCACTAAATTAACGATAGATTAGTGATAGAATATTATTTCGTTACTAAATTAGTAACGGATTAGTGATAGAATTTTATTCCGTTACTAAATTTTGTAATATGTCTGTCACTAATTCTATTTTAAATTATTAGTGACGAAAATTAGTGATGGAATTCCGTCACTAATTTCTGTCACTAACTCCCATTTTGTGACATAAATTAGTGATGGAGTTTTTTTGTCATTGATTTTCGTCGCAATGCTGTCACTAATCCGTCGCAAAAAATATAATATAAATATATAATAATTATTTTAAACTTATTTTTAAAATAAAAATATAATATATCATATTTTTAAATAACATATTATATAAAAATTAAAAAATACAAATATTATAAATGAAAATGAAAATAAAAATATATAATATACTTATTATTTTGTTAAATATTTGAATAAAAATATAAATTATTAGAAATTTTTAGTAAAATATAAAAATTAAATTCAAATAAATAATAATATATTAAATTATATAATATATGTTAAATTATGTATATAACATTTATTATATATATTTGCATTTCTTATTACAAATATTATATATATTTATTTTTGCATAAAAATTTCGTAAGTGCTGCTCAGCTCAACTAGCAAAAGTTTCAGCACGTGTGCAGGAAGTCTCAGGTTCGAACTAACACTTCTTCACAGATTGACGTAGCGATAATATGGACAAGGCCATGATGTGGCGGCTCATAATGATGGACACATGACGATAATGTGGACGCTGGGGTGACGTGGCTTCATGGGAGAGAGGAGGAGTTGAAGTAGTGGGTGGTGATGATGTGGGGGATCACAATGATGAGCACATAATGATGATGTGGATGAAGAGATGATGTGACAACATAGGAAAGAGAGGAGTTGGTGATGTGGCAGCCATTGATGATGTGGCGGCTCATAGTGATGGACATGTGGCAATGATGTGGATGAGGGGATGACATGGCAGCATGGGAGAGATAGGAGAATATGAGGTGGCAACAATTGATGATGTGACAGTCACAAATAGGACATATGGCAGCAATCAATAGTTGCCATTTGGTATTTTAAATTTACAAAATAAAAAAATTTAGCGACGGATTAGTGACAGAAATTTCCGTCACCAATTTGTGATGGAAATTTTTTATCACTAATCCGTTACTAATTAATGACAGAATTTTGAATTTCATCACTAATTATTTAGTGACGGTGGAATTAGTGACGGAGAAAATGTTGTCGCTAACTAAATTCCATCACTAATCCGTCATTAATTTTGACTAGTAACGGAAATTTCATCACCAAATTCGATCACTAATTTGATGGTTTTTTTTTTTTTGTAGTGGGTTTAGGGACTGTTTGGTAGGAGGGGAGGGGAAAGGAAGGTTTCATTTAAAAAATTGAAGGACTGGAGTTTATTGCACATCTTACCTTAATTAAAATTTTATAACTCTACTCCCCTAGTTTTTTAAATTCAACACATTAGAATTTCCCCGCCCTTCCCTTTCCTCTATTTTCTTTTCCCTCATACCAAACATACAGTAAAGATGATTATAAAGACATGAAAGAACTACACGACACCGAAAACCCATTTCTTCTGCAGATTATCATACAACACATAAGGGAACAGATAATAAGCACAACCCCAACAAATGTAAATAGATAATATAAGAATTTAAAGGGCGTTTGATGAATCAGCATCTATCTAGTCGCTATGTTTGAAGCTGAGTTTTATTTTCTTGAGTAATAAAAGTTAACATTTCTAAGAATTAAAAAACAAAATGAGAAGTAGCGCTCATGAATCATGAAGCTGTAATATCACGAAAGGCCAAGAAAGCCATAAATTAGAGAGAATATAAATCAAAGAAAGCTAAAGCGTACGTTGGGGACTTGGGGTGGACTTTTCAGTGTGAACTAAATACTAATTCAATGCATCAATGAGGGTTAGATCTAGCAGAAGGGGCTAGTTTTTCACAATGTGACGAATCAAGGTTCGAATCACAGTTGGGAGAGGTGCCCACATTTAGTGCCCGATAATGCCTCGAATATGATTGCCCCCAATAAGAGGATACATATGCTTTAGCAAAAAAAATGAATACTAATTCAATGCATTCAAAATAATAATATTGATGATGAAGAACAAGATTATTAAAAATATATTTGTAAAAAAGATTATTAAAAAACCAAGTCCGAATGAATATGCCTAATAATTTTGAAATTCTTAAATTTATCAATTTTATACGTGTTATGAAAAGCTTAAAAAAGATTGATTTTTGCAAAAATGTTGGCTAGCTAATATATTTGTTTTAAGGATTACTAAATGATATTTTTGTTAGGAAGGGTAGTGAGTTACATCTTATTAAGGGGCAAGGTGCATAAAAATAAAATTTGAAAATCAGTGTGCATGTTTGAGATAACGTTAACTTCTGATTTCAAAAGAAGTTTTGGGCATATTCTTAAAATAAAGATAATTTCTCTATAATTTAATACAAGTACCAGAACCAGTTACCTTATTTTCTGAAAAGTAAGCTACTCATAACTTGCAAATGATGTCTTTTAAATTAATCTTCGGGTATTAATGGGCATTATTACGTTTTATAAGGTCCAAATGTTTTTTGAGCCAAAACTTGACAATTAGGTGAATAATACACTTCCGGTCAACAATTTCAACTGTACTACATTTTCTATAGAAAAGGAGTTTGGTGAACACGAATTCTTTCTTTAAAGCATCTTTTTTTTTTTTGAAAACCAGATAAGATGACATTTTCATTAATATAAAAACTAAGATATACCAAGAACAATAGAGGACCAACAAAAAAAAAAAGGCGAATATTAGGATATTTTCATTCTTTCTTTAAAGCATCTAAAAACATATAAAACGTAATAATTTTAGGACAAAAGCAATGGATAACTTGTACAGAGAAATACCAATCACTCAGATAATATTAGATGATGTTAATCGTTATACTTACTAAATTCTGGAAAATTTTTATACTTATTAAATTGGGAAAAGTATCACTTGGCTTAAAAAGGAGACTAAGAGGACAGTGGGTGAAGCGCATTCTAAAGCTTTTGAGGAGTTCTGTAAAGATTAAGGGACTAAGGCTGAGAAACGCAAGATTTACAAGACTACAAAGAATAAGGAAAGAAAATCAAAAGATTTGGACCAAGTAACATGTATAAAAGACAAAAAAGGCAAAGTTCTAGTTATTGATGGAGATATTAAGGATCGATGGGAAGCCTACTTTTATAAGCTATTCAATGATGGGGGGTGAAGAATCAACTTATGAGCCGGAAGATTTGTCAATTGGAGAAGGGGAGCATAATTTAGCGTTTAACCAAAGAATCCAAGCTAGTAAAATTAAGGAAGCTCTTACGAAAATAAAAAACAATAGAGCAGTTGGACCTGATGGTATTTCCATTAAAGTTTGAAAATATCTGAGTGAAGGAAGTGTGTTGTGGCTTACTAAGTTATTCAATGAGATATTATACTCCAAAATCCATTCTACCCCCCTCCCCTCATACCAAACAATCTCTAAGGGAAACATTTTTCATCAAACACATTTTTTTCATACTATAAAACTAACACAATTTTGATATGCTAAATGAAGATTGACTTTTTCTTTGGCCAAACATTAAAATTCACTATAATTTTATGATGTTTACGGTACTCTGTTCTAGTCTTTCTTTTTTCGAGAAAAAATGATCTTGTTATTAAATGCTCATGGGTTATTGGATACGGGGGACAAAATATAATTGCGGGGAGAAGTAAATTTCCAGCATAATAGTGAAATCCGTTGCATGTAAAACTGAATAAATATCTGATAATATTTTAGATGGTCGTTCTGAAATTTTGATGTGCCATGCTGCTTAAGGATATTTTAGCACCCTCGGATGAGATTTAGTTAATTATAACATTTCCATTCCAAATTCCAGTGTAACTTTTTTCTAATCCAGTTTCAACATTTAAATTTTCCAAGCATTGCTTATCTTCTTAAAGACTCACATAATTAATTTGAATTTCATATTTATCAGAAAAATACCTTAACTGTATATATAAAAGATTAAATAATTAAAATTTCTCTTGGAATAACAAACATATTTCTCCACTGACATCACACCCACGATACTCTCTTCATTATTATTTAAATCTTTTTATTAATTTTAACATATAACACGTTAATTTATTCTCTTCTTTTTTACGATTGTGTTAAGGAAATTAAATTTATTTTTAATGTGTGTATATATACGCAATCGGTTTAATTTCTTTCCCCAAATTTGAAATTTCAATCAGGTTAATTAAAATTTAAAGAAAAATTCTCAATTAACTAGATTTATGTAAGACTTAATCACTGCCCTTCATATAAACTACCGTATTTTAAAAGAATTTTCTTGGATTTCAGAATTTGGCGACTTATGACCACATTAATTAAAAATGATTAGTGCCTCTGACTTTTTAGATGCTCCGAGTAATATTGACTGAAAACTACTTACTATTTCTTATAGTTTCTCTCTATAGAAATGGGTATGGGTTAATTACACTGAGAAGCGGAGCAATTGATATATTATATTAATTTAAAGTAACATAATATAAAAATTATAAAAATGTGTATACACAATCGGTTCAATTTTTTCCCCAAATTTTGAATTAGCCTAATAAAAATTTAAAGGAATATTTTCAATAAATATTAACATTTACGTAAACCATAAATTATTTCCTTTCATATCAACTTTTTTACTTTTAATTTTTAGTTCTATCCCAGAATTTTGCGTCTTTTGACCAATTTAAAAATGGTTAATGTCTCTAACATTTTAGATCCTCCGAGTAATATATTCCCTGAAATTAAGTCTTCTGATGTGAATAACTTCCAAGAGAATCACCAAATGACATTTCATCAACAAGGTGAAGATAATAAGTTAGCACCATCAAAACCAAATGGCAATGGCAAGATGTGCAATTTCTTGCAATTTCCACGCCAGTTGGCACCCAATGGCAAGATCTGCAATTTCTTGCAACTTCAAGTGAAGGTACGCCAAAGACATCCACATCAAAGGCATCAAATGTATTTGATGACGCCTTTGATGTGGATGTCTTTGACTATTGAAGTTGCAAGAAATTGCAGATCTTGCCATTGGTCTCAAAGTTAGTGTAAGTATTGCCGCGAACTTGACTGTATTCGATTCCCACTATTTCTAAGACCACCAAGAGCTTAGAAGCCAAATCCTCTGGCTTGGGAGCAAGAAGGAAGAAGAGTAATACAGCATCTCAATATCAATATGCCTTCCTTTCCATCCATTGATAATCTCTTGAGGTTCTTGTTTCTTACTTACCACATTTTACATGCTCTGTTTATTGTTCTGGTCAAGCGGCCCAGCTCGTAGCCAAAATTTGAAGGATTCTGACATATGTTTTCAGAAATGCTTGAGTTGAATAGGCTGATATAACATTCTCCCTAATTCTTTTTGTTCTGTTGCCTTATTCTGCGTCGTGTTTCACAGCGGGAGAACATTATGCACAGCACTGTTAAACGATGGCCTGCGATTTAGTCGTTTCTTCTTGTTGGTTCTTTCATTGGTTGTTTCATTGCTGTATATGTATCAGTATCATAATTTCCATGATCCGTTCTCTTTTTTGGTTACAATTTTCATGATCCTTTTTCAGTCAGTCTGTTTCCGAAATAGAATGTCTGTTTACTTCTTGCTCCGTACAGCAGGATCTACTTTTTAGAAAATATAAGTTGAAGCAGCAATATGAACACTTATTGGAATCCCTTTTATATGTGGTTCGCTTATAGATGAACGGCTGAGTAATTTTACATCTTCACATCTGGATTATGAATTTCATTCTATACATAAGAAGTCTTTTATTGCATATAAAATTAATCTTCTTTAGCTTCATATTTGCAGCCAATTCTTCAATTAAAATGCTGAGTATTAATACGTACTATGTTTTGGAAGATTTTTTAATTATTACACCATGTTTTCAGCTAACTCGCACGCATATTAAGAAATACTCCCTCCGTTCCTTATTATAAGAGACAAATAACCGAAGTACGTTGATCAAAAAAATAGTTAAAATTAGTTAAGAACAATTAATGTGTAAAAAGTATAATTTTTTCTCCAAAAATGCCCTCATTAATAAGAAGAGAGAGCATGAGAGAAAACAATTAAATTATTAAAAGAAAGAGAAGTGGGAGGGAGAGAGAGTGTGAGTTGGAGACAATAAATATGGGTAAAATAGGAAATCAACACAAAAAAGTAGAGACAACTTTTAAGTGTCTCTTATATATAGGAACATGCTATAAGCATCAAATGTCTCTTATAATAAGGAACGGAGGGAGTACTATCTGTTGGTTGATGATATCCCAAAGACATTATATTCTTTCCAACTTATTTCTTCTTTAATAACTGCTGAAACTCTTTAATCTCTAATCTCAGTCATTAATTAATTGTTAAGAGGCGTGCATTTTAGGGAGTAAGTAGTGTTTTGAACATTTATTAACCAATTTCTTACATTATATATGCAGGGCTATTCCGCGAGAAAGGAAATTTCAAAAACTCATTGGAATATTAGCCCCTGTTATTGGATTGAACTTCCCAAATGCATCGCATTTTCATGAACATCCAGCTATTCTATGGACTGGTATCATTTGCATATCGATCCATGTCTTTACATCAGTTGTTATCTCAGGTTCTTGTGCTTGCATAGCACTAATATCACTTCTGGTTCGACATGATCTTAAGTTATATCTATTCATTGCCTATGGGACATCACTGTTCATATACTTTGGCTACAAAAAAGTGTGGTATGTAGGGAAGAGGGCAGTATCGTATTTGAAGACTAAGTGGGATGCAATTATCGAAGGCAACACCAATTCTGCAAACACCCCAGGTGTCCAGGCCCTATCATCCCCTCAAGGCATATGATCCTGTTTGATACGAAACATTGAAAATGAGAAGAAAAAATAAAGATTGGGATTGAAAAACCTTGGTAAAGAATGTTTAGCATGAGAGACTTTTGTTATATAGAATTAGACAAATCCATGTATGTGGGATTGGAGAATACCATGGTAGGACATGGTATTCTCTAATTCCACCTCAGTGAGTCTACCTAATCTCATGTAACAAGTAATTAATCATGCTAAATACTTTTTAGTAATTTTTTTAATTACAATCTCAGTCTTCATCCCTCATTTTCAATGTTTCGTACCAAACAAGACCTCGAAGTTATAGCTTTTACTATTTTCTTTCTCTATCAACAATTAGTTTGCGAGTATATTTCTTTTCCATGTTATAAGACCTTCTTGCTTTGACTTATTACCATTTGTCCTCAATATTGCTGAGAATGGTTTGTTCATATATTATATACGTGAACAAGGAGGTACCCTGTTATGAGGTTCAAAACATAAAGCTTTTATGTTTGGGGAAAAAGCCTCTGTTTGAGTCCTCAACAAGGTGGTTTGTGTTCGTTTATGCTTGTGTTCGATACATTTTAATATACACCTGTGAGGCTAAATCCTCAAATTGATTTGGGTGAATGTAAGAAAAGAATCAAATAATTGATGAATGTGATGAAGAAGTATTCCAGAAAACCCAGAGATGGCATGAAAGGTAGGAGAGGAGAAGAATTGTATCCTATTTTTGTTTTTTTTCCGCCCCAAGAATTGTATCCTAATTGATCATTATGGATCAATATAACACTTGGAATAGTTCATAAAAGAGTTTCAATAAAAATATCCATAAAGAGATGGAAAACTATATAACACCAAAAAGCCAATTTCATCTGCAGATTATCACATAACGCAAAATGGAAACAGAGAAAATTTAAAGATTTGACCTTCTATCCGATTAAGATACTTTTCTGATTTCTGGTAAATATGAAATTCAAATTAAAAGTGTTAATGAAGTGAGCATTTCAGAAGAGATAAGTAATGAAATTGGACTTGAAAAAGGTATAACGGAATTTTGAATGGAAGTGTCATGATTAAGGATACAAGTGCAAAATATCCTTTGTTGTTTTTAAAAGAGCATTAAATAAACAAATCTTGATTGTAAAAATACACATAAACTTTTTCAAGTGAACCAAAAATATCATTTCCGTTAATTACCCTAAATGTCCGTTACTTTCTTTTTTCTAGGTCCACTTTCTCCTTGTGCCAATTTTCTGTTCTTTCTTACCTCTGTCAAGTGTCAACCCTCTCTCCCTGATTGTTTTGTGAAACTTTTTTTTAAATATTTATTTAAAAAATTTGAATAAGATAATGAAGTTTATGAGTGATTTTTTAAAATTTAATGTGAAATGTAATAAAAAATACTTTTTTTTTCTATTTGCAAAGTTTGAACTCTCAATTTTAAATAAAAATATAGTCTTGTTTTTACTTTGTTTAGAGAAAAGTTTGTATATTTTTGCTCCCAAAATTTGTATAAAATGCCTAGTGTTCTTTTAAAGAAAAGTTATATGGTATTTTTTGCATCTTTACCTTGTAATTAATTAAACCACAACATAAACATTTCCTCCTTTTAATTATTTATCTTGCGCTAGCTTGGTAATTTTTCATACTTTGTTCAAGAACCACATGTCTAATTAAATGAAATTCAAGAAAATTTGAGTACTAGAAGATCTAACATGAGTACTGATAAGATTAACCCAAAAAATTGGAATTCCAAATAAGAATTTTGTTTTTCTTTTTTGGAATTTCCTAAATTAAACTCTTTAATTGTAATTAGGTCCGCTGGTTAAAAAATAAAATTGTAATTTGGCCCCCATTGTGAGGCAACTGAATCCTAGAAGGTCAAGTAACCATGTGTCTTTGTGAGTCCACCTCCCTTTATTCCATAATAAATAGATGAAATAAACCCAGTCAATTGAGGTGGAACTCACGAAGAGACTAGCCAAGTGAAAAGCCATGTCATAGGAGCTCTAAAAAAGAACTAAACTCTATAATATAGTAGCTTCATCTTAAGTTGAATTCGCAAGGGGGCTTGCTATTCAGGACTTTAAATAATCAAGTGTCAAGAGCAAATTAGTAGTGAAAGAAAATAATTATCATTATCCAATTAATTAACCTAAAATTGTTTTTGTTGTTTCCTGATTTATGAGAATGCAGATGATATAGATGAGGTCTTCCCAAGAAATATAACCCAACCTTCATAGTCTAATGAAATAATGGAGTTAATTGCTCTTCAGAAAATGTTATGCATCAGAGTATAATCGGACAAACTAAAAATTTCAAAGATGGCATCTCAACCAATAACTATCATACTCCTCCAGTCTGCATATAAGACCCAATTTGTAATGTAATTAAAATGGGTATTATATTTAAGATCAAAGGAATATATCATTAAACTAAATTGCGAACCTAAGTCAAACATGGCCGAAGGATCCAACTTAACTGACTCATAATCAAGGAATATACCTTCGAATTCATCATATGAAATCTGAGTACAAAATATCTCTGGAAGAACAATACAATTTCAATACAAGATCATAGTCAAGAGTACAATCGGACTATCAACCATGAAATTAAAATCGAAGATAAACTCCATTGTTCGCGCAATGTCTCCAACCAATTTCTTAGGAAGGGAGGGAGGCTCAGCTGCTCATGGATGTAGAACAAGCTCCACCGAATGAAGAAGATCAGTCAACCATGGCTGCCTCATTGTACAGAGAACATGGGGATGATGATAGAGTGATCAATGCTGGTGATGAGATCTAGCAATAGGGAAAGTGATGGTAAAGGAGAGACAGATGACAAATCAAGAAAAGAATGGGATTGGTGGTGATGAGAGGGGAAGTGCAGAGAGTGACAGTGGGTGAGGTCGAGAGAGCATATGAGATGAGAGGCAGAGAGTTCTAGATGACTATGGTGATCGATTGAGTGACCAAAAGATGAAGCCCACAAAACACAGTGTAAACCAAAGATTAAGGGCCAGTTTGGTTTAATCCCATTACATGGTTGCAATGGTTATCATGATTGTATTATGAAAAAAGAAAGTGTTTGGTTGCTCTTTAGCATCGTAATAGGTTTTACCATGGCAAAAAGTTGGTAATTCCCATACATAGCTCCCCATATGAATGCGTATTACCATTTAGTGTATGTTTGAAAACGTCCAATTCAACCTTTAGTCTCATTTGTCTCTTTTTTGTTGTCTCATTTCACTCTCCACCAGCTGCCACAACCATTCTTACTACCACCACCACATCTATCGCCACCATCACTATAACTGCCACCGCCACCCCTGCAGTATTTACCACAACCATTGCCACTGTCATTGCTTCCACCACCACAAATATCACAACCATCACCGCCGTCACCTCCACCTTGTCACTACTGTTGCGAAAACCAGAGCTTTCGTGCCTTGCAACCACCATATTCACTGCCACCATCACCACCACTACTACAACCATCACAACTACCATCGTTATTGTTACTGCCACTGCCCCCCAAGTAACCATCACATTCACCACCGTCATCACCACCGCTACAACTATCACAACCACCACCATCACCACCGTCATCGCTGTCATCTCACCCAGAGAGATAATGAATCTAGCAATGAATGATTTTTTATTAGATCAATATGTATCCAACATTAGTCAACTTTCGAACTAGGACGCTAACCAACATTGAGTTGTCCCAATATGTCAAAAACATTAAATGATAATTCGAAGAAGTAAAAATTATTTTTTTATATTATATTAGAAATTTATAGAGAAGGATCCAAAATATATGACATTTGAAACATATTACTAATTAAATTCATTATAACTTTATTTTGGAGAAATAGCTACTAAAATTGTGTCACTTTTACCATATATGAAAAAATAATGTGTTTGAAAATTGTTTACCAACAATGTACGTGTTCAAAAGATTATTGAATAAACAAGTTCAAATAGATATGTTTAAAAACCTTTAAATTCTGAAATTTAAAGAAGCCTCTGCATCTGGGGTCATTGCAGGTGAATTAGTGATCATATAACGTCTGCGTCCCCAAGGAAAAAAAAAAAAGACAAAGATCATAGTTGTGGATTTCTCTTTGGTTTGCTTTGGTTAAGGGGTGTTTGATTTACCCAAAAAAGTACTTTTTAAAATGTGTTTTTATACAAATTGAAATAAAACTTCTCTTACTATTTACTTGATGTATTGTAAAATTATTTTTAATACCGTAATTTTATTTTCACCTAAACACCGCATAAATGTATACTGAGGGGTCATATTCATATGATGATGAAGGGCCATCCTATATATGTTCAGTAAAAAATGGGCCTTGTGGGCCACCTTTCTCTCCTTATTTATCCAGTATTAGTCAACATTGGATGAAATGAATGAGTCGTCATCATTATTGGGGATCAATGGCCAGTAGCTCATTCAGTTGAAATAATGAAAACAAAAGTCTTACAGTTAAAATAGCTAACAATTATTTTCTGTCGCTCTTACGGTAAACTTTCCAAAAAAATATTTTTTCCTGAAAGGGGGGGAGAGGATGGCCTAGTTTTCTTTCATTATCATTGCATCAAAATTATAAAATCTATATTGATGTTTGTATGATTTGAGATTGAGATTTAGTTATAAATAAAAAAAATACGTAAAAGTGTGTCCAGCATATATTTTTTTTTAGGTAAATCTAGCAACCTGGTCCTTTTTTTATGATACTTTCATTACCCTAATCTTTTTTTTTATATGTTAAGTATTCTAATCTTATTTTTAATGCATCCAATACTCTAAAAATTAAGATGTTAAATGTAACTAAAAATAATATCGAAGTGTTAAATGCATTAGAAAAATAACATTAAAGTATTGAATGTACCATAAAAAAGATTAAAATATTAAATGTATTTAAAAAAATAAACTTAAAATGCTGAATATATTTTTATAAAAAAAAAAACTCACTTGACAAGAGAAAGACAACAACGCTTTTAAGATAAAACGAAGGGCAAATTGGGTCCCACGGGATGATCCATTTGGAATTGTTCGCAACTCCATTTTTGTCACATGCATTAGTTGACCGTTCACAGCTCCGCATCCATTTTTGTCAATTTGTCGGATACGCGCGCACGTGCTTCCCAGCATTTTTCCTTAAAATCAATGCCAGGCTAAAAATCAGCTTATGTCCATCTTATCATTGATATTATGGAAACCTGTGATTGATATAGAGCTTGTTTGGAGCTGTTATATTAAATACGATTTAAGTTGAAATAAAACTTATCTTATACTACCTCCTATCCTAATTATAAAAGCCAGTTAACTAATTCGAGGAGATTAAAAAAGTAAGTTGAGTTAATTGTTTGTCCTAAATAGGTGTTGTTTTTACTAAAATATCCTTGCTAATCAAGTATATTGACTAGAATTATCATTGTTAGAATGATTACTTTGGAAAAAATGTATAACTATGAGAGACAAAGGGGATTGGAGTCTTATATTTAGGATCAAAATAAAAGTCAAACGAGATCTTATATTAAGGACCGGAGGTAGTATATTATGTAAATCACAATAATTAAATTAAAATGAACTGAATTGACCGAGTTGAACTGAAAACTAATCAACTAGTTACCTAGCCAGTTAGGTCGATGGCAAAAACTCAAAAGAAAAGTCGATCCAAGATGACATGGTGTAAGCCACTCAACCCAATCAGTTTGGTGGGTTAGCTCACTTGTACTTTTTTAATTTTTTTATTTTAAGTTATTTTAATGTAAAAACATTACTTCATTATCTTTCTTTGAGCTATTCATAATTGTTAGTTTAGTAATTAAAGGATTGTAGCTAGGACTATTTTGTTACTATAAATCTACTTTGATATTTTGCTAGGATGAATATTTAGTAATTTTAGTAGTATAATATTATACTGTCCATTTGTCAAGGAAATTGTAGAAAAAATTAAAAAAATATAAATATATGATTATTTGTTAGTAATTATACTTATTGAATTGACATTTAGTCTTTTGGATGGTATGTTGAGAATTTAAATTAATTTTTTATATTTTTTATTCCTCACTAGTTTAATTCTCGGATTGACTCTGATCTAACCTATTGGTCCTTTTTTTCCTACCCAAACTGGTTCAAAGACCAGTCCGGTTTTCATGCCTTTGATCATGACTGAAAAATACTGTTGAAGGACCTTATCATCATTTCAGACAAGCACACAGACATTTTGACTAATTAAAATGTATTTATATATTCTTTTTTTCTTTTTATAGACTATTTATATATTCTTTTTTTTTTAGTGAATTTATATATTCTTTTTTACTTTTATTGGATAGGTTAATAGTGGAGATGTCTCTGCATTAACGGGCAACATCTGACTTCATATTTGCTGTTGTTTCATGTTTTTGAGCAACAAATAGCGAGGACAATCCTGACATCTTGTGCTTTTGGACTTCTGTAACACTGTACTGCTGTCTTCCGTGCCTAGGCTTTAAGAGAGTAACAAGTCGTACAGCTCAGCGAACAAATTGTGAAGAGAAGAAAATTAAGGAAGTATTTAGTTTTTTGTTTTGAAAATAATTTTTTATTTGTGAAAATAAAAAAGAATTGTTCGATAATTTATTTTTAATTATTTTTTAAAAAAAACAGTAATACGTTTTTAAAAAGTTAAAAAAAAAAACACAAAATTTTTAGATTTTTTTTTGTATTTTGTACTTTTTATTTTGAAAAATTAGAGAAATATTTTTCTCATCTCATCCACTGCTCGCCACATATCAATGCTGGTGATGACCCCTACTTGTCAAATGTGTTTTTTTTAAAATTTTTTGTTTTAAATATGATTTTTTAAAATAATTATCCAAATATTTTTTTATTTTTTTATTCTCAAAATTTGTTTTAAAAAATAATTTTATAAAATTGTTTTTAAAACAAAAAAACGAGAAACATAAACAAACAAGTTCTAAACCTCCTGTTCTTATAGTTATAATGAGTTCTTACACTTTTTTTTTTTTTTAACTTAGTGCACTTCTTTTAGCTGAAGCCGTTAGTGACATTGATCCCCATCATTAAATGATGCCAGAAGGGAATTGACGGAGCAAACGATGTGGACATCAGTGAGGCGCTCTGTATTTGAATGATTGGGCGGAAGCTGTGACGCTCCATTCTCATCCTCAAGCTCCTCTGCCTCGTCATCTTCCCATCCCCATTACTCCGCTCCGTGCGAGCCACCTCTTCAGCAGAGCGATTGCACCACCACGCTTGGATTTTGAGTCCTTGTTACTACCCTTGTTCATAATAATAAGACCTTATTTATTAGTTATAAATAAGTTCTTATAATTAAAACTGGAGGTAGTATTATAGTTGAAAATAATTCTCTAGTTATGAATTTTATTTTTACATGAAAATTCTTGCTCCTCTAGCCTAGATTAAGTCTCATGTTCTCATGAATTCTTCAAATTGTATTTTTTAGTGTTTCCATTTACTTTTTCCTCCCCTCTTTCGTTTGTATGAATTTCAATCTTTTTTTAGAAACAAATAATTACATTCCTTTAAAGAATCATATATCAAACTTAATTATTGTGAAGACAGATAAAATGTGCTTGTAGAACCCAGTGCTGTGTGGATTGAAAAACCAATTTGTTTCCATTTATTAAGTATAATTAAAATGCTGGACTTAAACTTTATGTAAGTACAAAAGGCACATCAAACATTAGATTCCCAAGTTAGGCCTCTCGACAGTCACATTTAGAGATGAGGGGAGGGGAGGGGGAATTTACGGGAGAATGCCAACTAAATCAATTTAAGGGAGAACGCCAACCAAATCAAGTCCAAATATCTAAATTCAAATTTACACCTACATTTTTAATAAATTTCTAATTAAGCCATAAGGTCTATTAAGAATTTCTGAATGTCGTTAAATAACTAGAATGCCTCTCTTTAATTAAAAAGGAAAATTGATTATTTTTCCCTTCCAAGTGGTCCTCATCTCTTATGATTATTTTTTGAGACAAAAATATAAAGTAATTACAGTATTTAAAATTTGTATATATGACTAAAACCATTAAAAATATTTTAAAACATGTTATATATATACTAAGTAGTCTTTATATAAAATATTTTTTATAAAATTTATAATTTAATTATAAATAGTTTTTAATATAAATATTATTAGTAATGTATTAGTTTTATTTATTAAGGAATGTTGGATCCGACCGAAAACGTAAATTATAACAGGTAAATATTAAAATTTTGTGATTAAAATATTAAAATAAACATTTGCAACCTAAAAAAATATTTATTTAAAGACTACTTATATTGTAATTAAAATTTTATTAAGATATTTTAAAATTTTTAGTTATATATACAAAATTTCAAACACTGAAAAATTGTTTTTGTATATTTTGTCTAAATATTAGCAATAAGATATGATGATCTATGAAATTTTCTTGGAAAAACATTCTAATTCCCCAAACAGCAAGATTTAACGCAGAGAACAAATATGAAATAATAGTTATTGTCATTGTTGTGTTGGTAGATTCAAAACCTTCAAAGGCAGGAGTTGAAAGAACCTGGAAAATCGGAGGGAAAAGAGATTGATAAAGCATGATTTGTTATGAAGTGTGAAATAATAATAAAAATTTAAAGGAGGAAAAATAAACATTTTTGGACGCCAAATTCTTGGGGGAAAAAAAGGTTAGGTGAATAATATATTTTTCATTTAAAAAAATTAAAGTGTATTTAGCATTTTGAAATATTTTTAAGATGAATCTTGCACCTTGATAAATTTTAAATGGAACAATCTCACCCTTGGTTAACAGCTCCACAAACGTCCGTTATCCCTCTTCTAATGAAGCTTCAACAACAAAGGTCCCTTTCCTCTTCTCCCTCCATAGCCACCATGACCGATTGACCGTCAAGGTCGCCATCATCGAAGCTAGTGTCTTCGGCCTCATCACACATCAGGAGCTTCAATGAGAAAGGTCATCGAGTCTTCGTCTTCCTGAAAAACCAGCACATAAGAGGCACCTGGGTCAGTCTAAGAACTGTGATTTTATATGAACGAGATCACTCCATATTCAAATATTCGCTACTAATTAATCCCGTCATGTGGCTGAAGTGAACGATCCTCCATCAAGTTCGGACTCAGACTCCTGGCTCTCCATGGAACATTTCGCAGATGCTTATATCCAGTCAGTTCCAGTTTTCATTATCGCCACAAACTCTTCATAACTAGGATTCCTAGAAGATGCCAAGCTCTAAACCAACAAAATTTAAATTAAAGAGGAAAAAATTAGGTTTATTAGGCACCAAATTTGAATGTGCTTTGTGAAAAACCAAGTCGCAAAACTTCAATTTAGATAAAAAGACAGAGAATACGAATTTAAATGTGCATTCTGAAAAGTACAGGATATGGAATTCCAGATCAAAAATGAAAAAGCAGACCGTTAGAGGAAAAGTATGGGATGTGCAGCACTTAACAAGTATGGGATTATTTATTGAGTTACCCTTGGATTATACAAATAGAAGGATTAGAGCTGCATTTAACTATTTTAATATACATTTTGCTTGTGACTCAATAAAGTAAGGCACAGTATCTTTAAAGAGACCCACTTAACAAGATGCCACAAGAATCCACACAAACCATGATATTACGTTATGTTTGAGAATTTTGTTAATTCAGTTGTTGCAATCACATGTTTGAAGGTTCATTGTAGGTTGTTGTTGTTGAAGGCTTGGATTTGATTTTTTTTTAAAAATATTTTTTGCTCTTGTTAGTAGTATCTTTAGTTTATTTTTATGTTGGTTGTTTTGCAAAGATGCAAAAACAAGCTCACTTTAGTGTTTGTATTAAAAAATATATCAATTTAAGGCAAATTAAAGCTATTTCTTTGTTGAATTTATATTTTGTTCAAGTATTCATTTGTTTTATAATTCTATTAAAATACCTTTGCTTTAACTAGAAATTTTTTTACCAGAA